>NW_027552341.1:0-308772 GCF_045843805.1 Urocitellus parryii
CCCAATACCAACTTTGGCACAAAATTTGTCCCCAAAATTTTGTCAGACCCTGGCTAGCACTTTATACTCTTTGCCAAAGCTACCACCTTTATCTTCATCCAGATTAAGACTGGCAGAACAACTTGCACTAAATCTGAAAAGGAGGCACAGTCTTTCATCCCAACTGAAGATCAACATTTGGAATGTTTCTTGCAGAACCCACTGAAATGGAAGAAGGTCTTATATATCTCTGAGATCCAAAAGACTCAGGAAGTCATTAACCAGCCCATTCTCAACCTCCCCCAGGGAATCTGGGCCTCCAAAATTTCCAACTCTGCACCCATTGTTGCTGGGGATTGTAATAGCCAGGAGCTACAGAAGAGACTCCAGCAACATATTCAAAGGAGTTTAATCAGTGATAAACAATAGCTAGGCCCTCCCTGTAGATTTCTAGCATCTCAGGAACAGAAGCAGCCTCAGGATAATTTTCCAGAAAAGAGTCAGTGTCAAAAAATGATAAGTCTGGGCCCTCCCGGCCCACTCAGTCAGCACTTGCTGGTAAAGGTATGCTGAAGATGGAGTCCAAGCACACTGAAATACTTTGTACACTGGGCTCCATAACATTAAAACTAGATTTCCCAAGTAAGGGTCTAGAGCCAGAACTGCTCAGGAAGCACTTCAGGGAAGGTTCAAAATGACAATAGTTAGGATTCCGAAAGTTACTTGAGGAGGACCAGGAAGGGTGTTTCAGAAAGTAACTTATCTATAGGCCCAGACAAGAAAATTCTGGAAAAAAATCCTGCAAGACCATCTAGGCAGAAAGTTAGTGCAGATCAAGGAGGGTATGATCCTTGTATGTGTGTATAGATCCTAGCTTACTGCCAACTATGCTTTTCCAAAGTCCAATGTGCACACAAAACCCATCCATCTGGCCTCATCCAAGAATCAGCAATCCTATGTGAACACCTTCCAGGAGCTTTCCTTCCTTGACCCAGGAACTCACCTGAAGCTAGAAACAGAAACTATGAGGTCTCAGGTGAGGCACAAGTGGAGTCCATACCTCCAGGCTCTTTATCCCATTAATTGCAACTTAGGTGGGGCTCAAACCTCACCCCTTCCACAGCCTGTTTTTCCCTTTTCAGGCTCCTGTGACTACAGGGCAATTTCCATTGCCAAGGTTGCCAGTCTCCTGGAAGAACTTCCTCAGAAAGGTCTGGGAAAGAGGGTAATAAGAAAAATTTCCTTTCCCACTTCACAGAGTCCCTTTTCTTCTCCCTCACTTTCCGAGGAGCACAGGACCTGGAGAGAAACCCCACTGAATGGCAATCATAGGACCTCAGAGAGCTGCTCTTCTTCTCAGCCCCATACTTATGATATTCTGAGCATGAAACAGCCTAGTAGAGATATTAGGGGGATTGGAAAAGCTAGCCTGGAGCCCAGTCCAGGCCTGGATATGGACAGATATGAGACACAGAGAGTAAAGATGTGGCCTCAGGAGACCCATGTCAAGGTGTGACAATGCTGGAAATTAAAGTAGGGACCAGTCTTCAACAGCTGAAAAGACCAAGGAGAGAGACGTGGAGAAGGAGGAATTCTTTGAATGGGAAGTGACAGTGGGAGCCTCTGTGATAGCAAACTCCCACACCATCAATGCGAATCTGAAGAACTTAGGGTCTCTGGAAAACAGGAAAAGCACCTCCCCTTCTAGAATTTCTATTTCACAGGATCCAGGAGACCCAAACCTGAGAGCAAATGTAGGTTGTGCTGTTCAGCTCAAAGTGGAGTTTGTGTCAGAGAAGCAACTGCAAGACCAGGTCACTGGAGTCCTGCAAGACTGCCAGACTAATGAGCTCTCCACCACAGATATCTCACCTTCTCAGGCATTCCTGTCCAGCTCTTAGAGCTTGTCAAGGATTAATAGGTCAATTTCCCAAGATCTATGTGATGATGTAATGAAGGGAGGGAGCAGCCAGGGTCAGGAGGAATCCAAAGTCACAAATGTTGATGTTCCAGAAAAGGATGAGAATTAAATGCTTTATCTAAATGTCAAGAGAGAGAGCTTTGGTAGGTCCAGACCAGGAGAGGAGGAAGAAAGTTCCCAAGATTGTGGGTTAAGCCCTTCTGCCAAGGTTAAGGAATTAGAAACTATTTCAAGCAAGTCCTTCCCTTGCCTTCCAGAGAACAGACAGTATACTCCAGGAAACTATGACTAGGAAAAAAGGACTTTCTGCAGTCTTTTAACATTTATAAAAAAGAAAAAGAGAGGAAGAGTTCTTGAATAAAGTCAAGGCCCTGAAAGCTACTACCCAGACCCAGAGATCAGTCACAAGACAAATATCCAAGGACACTGGGGTGGTTGAACACCAGGCCCTCATGACTGTTGTTGGACAGATCCTGATGGACAAGCTGGGACTTCAACATAGAAGTGATCCAACAGAGTTAAATGGTCATAAAGAGAACCCCACACCCTGGTGGGTGGGCAATCCTGTCAACCCAGGGTTCTTCCTACCCAGAGCAAAGGCAAATGATTAGAGATATTGCCTCTGCCCAAGACAGTCCCAAGGGTCACAGCCCCAAGAACAAGTAGATCAGAGACAATAATTGGATCTGGAAGCCTAGGAATCATAAACCCCCCAATTACTACCTTCCAGCATAGGCCAATTGGGGTAAGCACTTCAAGCCACCTTCACTACTACACAACATGTGTTTTTCAAAATAGTGTCCTTCATGATCAACCAAGTCCTATTTCCCATGATTTTCCTGGTAGAAAACCTTTCAGAAAAATATTGAGCACATTATGAGAAAAACTGTCATCATGTGAACCCATTCTCTAATGACTAATGGCTTCTTCCTTTTGAGATTGCTATAGATTCTATTACTTCTTAATAAACATTTTTTTCTCATCAGATATATTGATTTTTGTCTGTGCCATACTGTGAGACAGGGAAAGGGGTTAGTGGCTACTTTTCCTCATAGTAGCTTCTAGAAGAAACAGGACATTCAGAGGACCTACCCTAATCTCAAATTCTCTCATTGTACCTGAAGGATTCCTCATTCAGTCATTACAGAAAGAAACAATAGAATGCCTGAGCCTTCTCAGGATGAGGTAACTCTGTGAAGCCCCCACTCCACAGTCTGACTTTATCAGTCTTTCCATCTCCCTGGATTGGGGAATGGGTGTATAAAGGCACCAGAGAGTCTAGTAGCTTTACATATCACAAAGTAGGCATGGAAATGTTGGGGCAGAATTAGTGTGTTGGTCTTAAAGTTAGAAAAATCTTGCTTCTTAGATTTTCTAGTGGGAAATAGAATATGTTTGATGGGGGAGCCCCTTCTCTCCCTGATAAAGCTTGGAATGTAGATGGGACCTGCCAACCCCCCTTAGCTCCACCTTAATGGCATGGCAGTATCACTAAACTCCACTTCTGCTTCCATCATTTTCTAGAGCAGCAGCCAGGATAGAACTTGCAGGTCTGCATATAGGTGGGGGCCACAGAGTGCTGTTGAGTGCTGCATGGCCCCTGTTCCTCATCTGTCTTCTCCTCTAGAAGGGCCTGTGTGTACACTAACCATCTGATAGCAGAGCATGATAGATCTAAAGTAGAATGTGGAGAATAATTGAAGTTTGGGGCCAAGAAAGGAGGAAGAGTAGAATTGGGTGCCATAACGAGTGCCATTGACAGGAAGCCACTGCCCTCCCAGTGCTAGCTAACAGGCTAGCATGAGGAGACCACATGGGCCGAGCTATTTATTGGTTCATCCTGGACCCATGCCTGGGTCACCCTGCTGTGGTTATCAGACCACAGGCCTGGGGAAAGCCATTTAGCTCCAACACACACTAGAGAGAAAGCAAAGTTTTCAAGTAAGGAAGGTTAATTTCCTAAGAGTAAACTTATTAAGTCTGATCTGCACATCTTTGCCTCTACATTTAACATACATCTGGCACTTCTCAACATCTAGACAGACTAACAGTCCCAAGTTAAGGACTCAATTTGTCCACTATGTACATGATAGTCTTGAATAAACTACACGCTGTTAACAATATTTCTAATTTGAAAATGTCTTCAAAATATGAGCATTCTGGTCCTTCACCCACTTAGTGGGCTATAATGCTCAAATTTTCAGAAGACAATCCTTCCTAGGAATTTTAACCAAAAAAAAAAAATACAAAATTTGTTTACTAATTCTACTTTTGTCATACACTAGGAACCTCTTTAACACCTAGAAAGACTACATATAGACTAGGACTTGTTTGTCCTTTATATACACTATAAACAGAGCAAAGTTAAACACTACGCATAGACATAAGTTACAACTCTTGCCTCATCTTAAGCACACTGGCATGGTGCTCCCAAGGACCAGCACCCAACTCTGTACTAGTCAACAGGGGGTTTGGATATTGTCCTCCTCCCTGCAAACATTTCATAAGAACTTTAACAAAAAGAAATTTATAAAATGTGTTCTATTTTTACCACTTCTATTTTTAACATTTCAGGCACTTTAGAACAAGAAAGTCTAGATATTTAAAAAACATTACTTTGCATTTTCAACTACATATACAGTAAGGAGGAATAAAAATGTCTTGTACGTAACACCAGTCTGGCACAGGACCTCCTTCTCACAGTCAAAGTCTTCTCCATGTCCTCTAACTCACTGAAGAAATGTGGATAAGTGTCACTACTAGAGGTGGTCTAACAAATCTCTTTCAAACTCACTTCCAGAAGACATCTTGATTTTTTAGACAAATGGGCATTTACAAAAGGTTATTTTCTAACTATCTTATGTTGGGCGACCTCTTTACACTTAGAATGTCCAGTGTAGCACAAGTTTTAAAAGGTTGTGTGTTGTGGGGTGTGGAAAATTGGGAGCAGTTTTTTCATATTATATACATAGGCCTTCTAAAAACTGCTAGTAAATGTTCACAAAGGGTGGTGGGCACTTCCAATTGGTCAAATACATATGTTATCCTGTGGTATTAGGAGCACCTTTTCTTTCTTTGGTATTAGGAGCACAATCATCCCAGGTCACTAACTGTTCCACCCATTGTAGCCTGGGATTCTACTCACCTTCCAGGGCATTTAAGGCCCTTGTTTGCCTTGTAGAGGAGCTAGCACAGAGCTGTCATGGGTGTTGGGGTGCCGTAGTCTGCACAGCTTCACTGTCCAATGCATGCCATAGCTCTTGGGCCCTCAAAGTCCCTGCTGACCTCCTAGGTGTTTGGTTGGCCACCATTCTCCCCAGACCAGGAAATGACCACTGCCACCAGAAGGTGCCACATGTTCAGCAGTGGCTTTGGCTGGGTCAGAGAGGATTGGGCCAGGACACCCCACACCTCCCAAGGTCCAACAGTGGCTGCGGCCATCAGGTCATCCACCAAGGGGGATAGGCTCACTGGTTTTTCACAGTCTGGGTCAGCCAGTAGGCAGTTGCAGAGAGAGCTCCAGGGGGTCTACAGCACAAAGGCTATGGCCAGTCTGTGGGCCCCTAGCTCACCTGCCGACCTAGGGCAGGAGGTCCCCAGAGGGTGGGGTGGGGATGGGGAGACAAGGCCATGCTCCGTTTCTCACCATATCAAATAGGATTTTAAAAACATATGAGAAGCACGATCTACGATATGTACCCCACCTTTTTTTACCTGGCATTCTTTTCCTTCTGAAGTTCAAAGCTGTCTTCTATTATGAATTTCTTTTTAGAGAATTTACTTATTTAGCACATTTTTAAGAATTAGTTTACTAAAACCAAATTATTACACAAATTTCTTTTCATCTGTAGATGTCTTTCTTTCCTTTTCATTTCTGATGGTTCTTTTCTTTCAGTACTTCCAAAATGTTAGGTCACTTTCTCTTGTTCTTCATGTTTTTAGAGTGCTGTGTGTAGGATTTGGGGAAAGAAGAATATAGAGGTGAGGAGATATTTTTATCATAACAGGTGGGGATGAGGTATCACTGAAGAAGTTAACCACAACTACTTGGTCAAAGTCATGTCTGCTAGGTTTAACTACTATGAAGTATTGCTTTTCCCTTCCATGTTATATATATTAAATCTGAATCATGAAGCCATGCTGGCATTTAAGGGGAGGTCAATTAAACCCCACCTTCTGGAAGTAGAATTTGTGGATCTACATTAATATCACTGCAGTAACTGGTCAAAAATACTTTGAAGTTTTGCAAATATTCTACTTTTTATTCAAGTTTCACTCATTAATAAAGATCCATCAGTGGATGTCCCCAAGAGCAAATATTACTATTGTATTCTAAAGGTAATTTTTTATTTATTTCACTTTTCCTATAGGTTATTTGAAATTCTTCATTGGGAAGATTTATTTCTTCTCATTTATTTAACAATTTATATATAAGTTTATATATAGTATAAACTCATATTTATATTTTAAGTTAGGTTGTGATAGATTATCATATATTTTGCCTCTCAGATTGTGTCAGCTTTGGCAATTGGTGCTTCTTTCAAGTCAGCTAAAAGAGAATACTTGGGGCTGAAGTTGTGGCTCAGAGGTAGAGCACTCACCTAGCATGCGTGAGGCACTGGGTTCAAACCTCAGCACCATGTAAACAAATAAAGATATTGTGTCCACCCAAACTAAAAAATAAATATAAAAAAGAGAATGCTTGTTGATCTAATCCTCACCAGCACTGGATATTTTCATTTTAATAAGGGTATACTAATGTTCTACTGAGATTCTAACTTTCATTTCCTTAATAATAATAATAATAATAATAATAATAGCAATGTTTTTATGTTTACTTGATGTTTCTATATCTTCTTTTGTGATACTCATGCTCAAATCTTTCGCCCATTAAATTGGATTGTTTGCTTTATAAGTTTTATTTTAAATGTTGTTTATATACTTGGATACAAACTTTTATATGATACATAGTTTGCTAATATTTTCTCATTGGATGCAAAATTTTATATGATACATAGTTTGCTAATATTTTCTCCTAGTTTGTCCTAATTTTTGTCTCTTGTAACAGTGATTTTACAGAGTGAATATTTTTAAATTTGATAAAATCTACTTTTTCAGTATATTTCTTTTGCAGATTGTGCTTGTGGCAATTATTTTTTCCTAAAAGTTCACCATTAAATCCAAAGCCATACTCATTTTTTCTCCTAGGCTTTGTTATAGTCATTTATAGTTTTATATTTTACTTTTAAGTTTATAGTCTATTTGGGTTCAATTTTTGTAAAAGGTATGAAATACATATCAAGATTCATTTCCCTGCTGTGGAACAGCCGATTATTACTACATCATACTTGAATTGCCTTTGTACGTTTGTCAAAAGTCAGCTGAATATATTTGTGTGCATCTATTTGGCGGCTCTCTATTCATTCCATTGATCCGTGTGTTGGACCTTTACCAAAACCACTATTTCTTCAATACTATTCCTTAATAGTAAGCCTTGTAATTGGGCAGTTTATGTCCTCTAACTTCATTGTGTTTCATAAGTGTGTTTGGCTACTCTGGTTCTTCTACCTTTCATCAAAGTTTTAGAATAAACTTGCCACAATATTTTTAAGCCTTCTGGGATTTTCATTGGAAGTGCAATGATGGTATAAATCTCAATTAGAATACCTGGTACTTTTAACAATACTGAGATTTTGTATTTAAGTATATTTTGTTACTCTTTTACTTAAATCTCTTCTTTCACCTTGTTTTGTAGTTTTCAGCATATACATCTTGCATTTATCTTCTTAAAGTTTATACCTTTGTACTTAATTTTTGCTTCTATTTTAGATAAACATTTTTACTGATTTTAAAAAAAAAATAAATGACAGTGGAATGCATTACAATTCTTATTATACATATATATTACATATATATATTACACACACACACACACACACACACACATATATATATATATATATATATATATATATATATATATATAACACATTTTTTCATATCTCTGGTTGCATATAAAGTATGTTCACACAAATTTGTGTCTTCATACATGTGCTTTGGACAATGATGAATATCATATACCACAATCCTTGTTAACCCCCTGCCTCCCTTTCCCTCCCACCCCTCTGCCCTGTCTAGAGTTTGTCTATTCCTCCCATGCTCCCCCTTCCTACCCCAATATGACAACTTCCTTACCTGAGAAAAAATATTTGGAATTTATTTTTGGGGGTTGGCTAACTTCACTTAGCATTATCTTCTCCAATGCCATCCATTTACCTGAAAATGCCATGATTTTATTCTCTTTTATTGATGAGTAAAATTCCATTATGTATATATGCAACTTTTTTAATCCATTCACCCACTGAAGGGAATCTAGGTTGGCTCCACAGTTTAACTATTGTGAATTGTGCTGCTATGAACATTGATGTGGCTGTGTCCCTGTAATATGCTGATTTTAAGTCCTTTGGGTATAAACTGAGGAGAGGGATAGCTGGGTGAAATGGTGGTTTTATTCCCAGATTTCCAAGGAATCTCCATACTGCTTTCCATATTGGCTGCACCAATTTGCAGTCCCACCAGCAACATCCTCGCCAACGCTTATTGTTGTTTGTCTTCATAATAGCTTCCATTCTGACTGGAGTGAGCTGAAATCTTAGAGTAGTTTTGATTTGCATTTCTCTAATTGCTAGAGATGATGAACATTTTTTCATATATTTGATGATTGATTCTATATCCTCTTCAGAGAAGTGTCTGATCAGGTCACTGGCCCATTTGTTGATTAGGTTATTTGTTTTTTTTTTTTGGTGCTTAGCTTTTTGAGTTCTTTACCCATTCAAAATAACTAGTCATTGAGTTAAAAATCTATTTTTTTCCTTTTACACTAAAGAGAAGACATCATATGGCTAAAGACATTTTCTTAGTTCACCAGAGTATGCCCAGATAATTTTTCCTAATTCTGTTTTCAGATAATTAAAAAATTATCTCCAGTCATTGTATCACTTAACATCATGACTACCACTAATACTACAAACAACAAAAGAAAACATGTCAGAGTAGTAATGAAGCTCATAGGTATTAAAAATTATATTTCCCAAACCCGATAACTAATGATGTTCAAATTAGTGTAGTCTTTAGAATGAAAATTTACTTTTCTGAGGCCACTTGTCTGATGAAAACATAAGAAAAATAATGTCTGTATTTAACAAAGAGAATACTGTTAGTTAAATGTAAAAGCCAGATCATTTATTTTGTAATTTTATGTTTTATTTTTCAATACTATAAATTGAGATGGTAATGGTCTAAAATGTAACAAACATAAACTCTTGGATCCTGTGATAGCCATAACATTTCTCAAGTTTGAGAGTTTAGGTTGTTTATGCTGCAAAACAAAAAGAATGACAACACACTACCATATCCACATAATACACACCTCTCTCATATACATACACACACACATATATAAATATACATGTAAACATAAACCACATATGCCTCTACACCTACACATATAGACACATGCACACTTATGTACCCAATTATACCCCTAAATATTCACTAGTCATAACATTTATACACATTTGTACATAAACACCTGCTCATGCACATTTGTGTTCAAGCAGGTAAACACAAATCTACACACAGATGAGCCACACATACATTACCCGTCCACACACATATCCAATTGTGTTAGTCAGCTTTGTGCCACTAAGACCAGAGTATCTTACAAGAATAACTTAGAGGAGTAAAGAAATATTTTGGCTCAGTTTCTGAGGTTTCAGTTCATGGTTGGCTGACTCCTTTCTCCTGGACCTGGGGTAAGGCAGAACATTATGGAAGAAGGGCATGATGGAGGAAAGCTACTCAGGTCAAGGCAGCTGGGAAGCAGAAAGTGAGGAAGGGACCTGGAACAGATAAAGTTCCCAAGGTCAAGCTCCTGATGACCTACTTCTTCCAGCTATGCTCCACCTGATTAGTTAATACCCAGTAGTCCATTTGAATGATTAATCCATCCAATAGCTTAATCCACGAATCTGGATCCCAACATGTAGACATTGCTGTGCTATCTAGCACATGAGCTTTGGGGAATATTCCAGATCCAAGCTATAACACTAATTCCAGATCCAATCCATGTCCCAAAATCATTTAAAAGTTGGACTTCTATAAATATGAAATCATTCTAATAACTGAGATTTCAAAACCAAGTAAAATATTTAAATATTCATTTGAACAACTAAATTTTAAGCAAAGGAAATGTCCTTGAAAATGCTCTGAGTGTTATAAACAGAGAAAATAAATTGTGAACCATAATATTCTCATTTGGAAAGCAATTCCATTTCATCCCAACCTGTTTTTCTATTCTCTCTCTGCCCCAATTTTCTCTTTTCCTCCCCTTGTGTGATGTGTCATCTTGATTTGAATGTAGAAAAACTTTTATGCTGAAAGTAATCAGCAATTTATAGGCTGATACCAATGACTGGACTATTAGTAGAAATAAAAACTAATCCATAAATTCTAGCATTCCACTGTTGTTAATGTCACTCCAAGTGTAAGAAGACAGAAAGAATATGTGTTATCTTAAGAATAATGATATTTAAACTACTTTGTATAAATTTATCCTTGGAAATGAAAAGATACCACACATAGAACAAGCTCAAAAACTGAGAAAATATATTTCTTTTAATTTTCAATAAGTTTCTCTATAAGAGAAAAAAGTGTGTAAGGAAATAGGGCTATCTCAGATCCTCAATTACTCAAGGACCGTCACTGACTTGCTGTGATTCACCTCTACTCAGTGGGGCAAACAGAATATGAAAAGAGCTACAAAGGAACAGCAGGCTGGCCAGCACATCCCACCACTGAGTGACCAGAAATAAAAGCTTGTTTTTCTAAGGTTGAGTAATTCCTAAGTTGTTTGTGTTCCTAGACATGTACCCACTGTCCTCTTTCACTCTGCATTTATCTACAGATCTCAGAGCAGAATGCTGAATAAATGTGCAAAAGACACAACTAATTTTGGTTTTCATTTAAATATTCTTAAATTCTACCAATATAAGAGGACCAATAAATTGGGGAATACCTGACATGGTTAGGGGGATAAAAGTATTTGTGTATGTATGTATTCTCAAAAGCCCTCAATGTCATTCAGTCTAACTAAAAATTTAGAAAAAAATAAGGAACTCAATAACTGCCCAACAAAATTTACAAGGAAATAATAATAAAGATCTACAAAGAATGATTAAATAATTAAAAATCAAGATTTAAACATTTTCATGTATTCTTTATAAAATTTCCATATGCTGAAAAACAAAGGAAAGCTATGCATTAGCCCTTTTCTGCATATCTGACTGTCTCCTCAGGAGTGTACCTAAACATAGATACATGTGCAATTAGGCTGTGGATACAGCTCAGTAGTAGAGTGTTTGTCCACCATACCTCTGTTCAATACTTGGTATTTCAGAATTTTTAAAAAAAGATCTATATGTATGCAACCCAGCCATTTGTTTTGTTCAAAGGAATTAAAAAGAATGTTAGTCATTTGCTTGCTTCTTGAATGAATCATGAGGAGGAGAGCTGCAAACTATGTCTATGCTTGAAAACAGAAACCTCTGCAAACTACGTTTACTTAAAAATTCCTCATCTAGAAAGATGAGAAGAGTGCAGCAAGACGATAATGAACCATGCAGTGTAGCCTCTGAGATGCAAATAGGTCCTTGTGACTTTTGAAAATGAACACTGTCTCATAAATACTATTTTTTCAAGCCTGATTCATTCAGTGATGAGAAGATGATCACATGTAACAAAATAATGGAGTAACTCACAGAAACTGCAAAAACTTATATACATGCCTTCTTTTGAATAGAATATCAACTCTGAAACAGAAAAAAAAAGAGAAAACAGCAGCCTATGCTGCTGATTAGACTGGAAAATGGGATACTCTTCAGGACTAAAAAATCACTGTGCAACTAGTCTGGAAATAAAAATCAGAAACATCACCATACCAGATTGTAGGATTATGCTTCACAATGGAGCCAACTTTCCAACATCCTAACTTCAGCATTACTTGTTGTCTTCTCTCAGTCTTTAACAACCACACAGAAATGGTTTGGGAGAGCTGACTTTGGAGAAAGGGTTGAGAGCTGGTCATCGTTATTGTTGTTATGATGGTTTGTATCTCTGCTCACAGCTGGGACAGACATGTAGGGACACTGTGCCCTAGGAAAGCTCATCTGGTTTAAAAGAGTCTGGATTAAAGGAAAGCAGAGATCTAATTATCCTGAAAAAATGGGAATTCCATCCTGGTTGAGAATAAAGCAAGGGTTCTCTTTGCTAAATGAGTGATGGCTCCCAGTAGCCTCAGCTCCAGGTTCAAGACAGACTTTGTAACTGCATTATAAAAGATCAGTAATGGAGAGATATTTACCAGACATTGCAGGATGTTGTAGTGTTATCCATCAAATGTAACTACTGGCATATTTTATTTAAATTCTAGAAATAAGTTTAATGTTCATAAGATTATTTATAATATCAGCCCAAAACAAATATCTGTGAATTTGGAATTTCATTCTCCTTTCAGATCAAATTGGACTTCCAAAATATCTTTGAATATAATACTTAGTCCCTCAGCCCATATTGAAATAAAGACATTCAGCAAACTTTAATTCCTATTTCAGACATCTGGATCTCATAATCTACATGAGAGTTTATTGTATTTCATTTATGCTCAGGGTCAGAATGAGCCTGTAAAAGGAACTTTTCAATTATTAGGACTGGCCTGTCTCCAGGTCTCTCTGTCACTGGCCTGGTTCCTGTATATGAGTTCCAGATCTTAATGGATCCACCAGGACATGTAATCCCCTAGAGAGCACATCCCCTTCTGGATGCTCACAAAATCTCCAACACTGACACCTTTAAATATACCTCAAAGGTTCAATTGACAATATGTCATGCATCAGGCAATGTCCTTTTTCTCCAAAACAGAGTGCTCTTTTATCAGTTTAAAGAGAATTGTAGGGAATCTAATGAAGCTGTGGGAATTTGATAAACACAATGGGATGGTGTGCAGAATTCTAGAGCTCTGATGGTCCTTTTCTACTGCTTGTTGTGCTAATTTTTACTCTATGAAGCCATGTTGCTTTATCTTCTCTAGAGTTCTTCCAGTCCATGCTACTATACCCACCCAGGTTCTCTTCTTAATCAACGGTTCTAGTAAGGGATGGAGGAGATTGATATATATCAGGAACAAGCTGCCAGCCAGTCTGTTTAATGAAGGGAGGAAACTTTTGCTTATTTCAGAACTTGTAATGCATACACCATTTAAAAATATCAGTAGAAATTAAAAGTTTTAATAGTTTAATTACCTGATGTGTCCCTGAAAATGATGCCTCTCTTCTCACTGTAAAATGCTCCCAGTGCCTGACAGGTACTTTTCCTTTTAACATGCTGAAGTATGAGCCAAGAATCTATTGAAAATGATAAATGTACTCTTGACTTTTCCAGCTCCTATGAAAATAAAATAATTTATTTTTACATATAACTTTTTTCTATTTTTCTTTGACAGAGATTAGAGAAATAAGAAAAAGGCATCCATCAATCCCTAAGCAGGGATTGATTATCTGTCATGGATAAGGCAATTTTCTGGATCTAGAAGTCAAGAGAATGAGTTACCTGTCAGTGATGACTGTGGAATTTGGAAGAAGCACAACAGAGATGAACCCAGTCAATCAATAATCACCTACCAAGTACTACATGTGGAAGTCACTATGCTGGGAACTGGAGATTTAAAGACCAATAAATAATAGACCCTTGAGGCTTTCACTCTCTGCATAGATAGAAGGCCAGATTTAGAATGAGAGATATTATTGGTCATAGGGTCAGGAAGCTCATGGAAGCCAATATAGCAGAATTGGCTAACAGATATAATGCCTGTAAGAACAACTGTAAATTGATAATGCTAATCAAAAACACAAAACCAGTTAAACACAAATTTGAAGGGAAAATTATCATTATTACTAAATCAAAGTCTTTGTTATTAGACTTAACACTGTACCATGGCATTTAGCATAATTGCATTATTTATCACTGTGGAACAAAATACCACCCATATCAGAGAGAACATTCTGACAAATTAACAACAAATGAAAATCCACATCATGTACAACCACAAGAATGGGATCCTAATTAGGAAAAGTTATTCTCCATGTATTTATAATATGTCAAAATACACTCTACTGTCATGTATATTTAAAAAGAGCAAATTAAAAAAAAGAAAATGTATAAAGATGGAAAACACCTTTCCCCCAATCTTAGTGGCTAAAAACAGCAGTTATATTTGTTCATAATGCTCTTTGGGGCAGTTTCAGCTGAAAAGTTCTTTGCATATCTTATTTGAGATTTTTTCATGTGGCTATTCTCCTGGAAACTGGCTCTTCCAGGATGTCCTCAATTGGAAGATCTCATCTCAATTCTATGTAACCTTTCACCTCAAGAGGCTGGTCCAAACTTCCTCAATCAGAAGGAACACATTCCAAAAGGTGGGAAGAAGAAACCATAAGACCACTTGAGGCCTGGGATCAGTTGTTGCAAACATCCTTTTGGTCATTGCCGGTCCAGAGAAGTAAATGGGGAAAACATTTCTAACTCTTAGTAAGAGTCCATAAAGCCACACTGCAGTGAGATGTGAATTTAAGAAATTGAGAGATTTGTTTCAATCATCTACAAATATAATGACATCTTAATGCTCAGACACTCAGAACTCCAAATACCTAATTTTCACAATATCTGAAAGATCTCTTCCTTTGTTTTCCTAAGGTTCATAGTTCAATTCTTTCTAACTTTATTTGGAAGTCATCAAATTATAAACATATTAGTCTTACCAATAAACAGGTTTCTATAGTATGTATTTTAGAAAGTTCACTCAGATTACTTTACTATGTAGGTGGAATACTACTTACACATGGATTATGAGATTAGACAACAATAAGGATTAATGATAATGACAATGATAAAAATGCTCCCTTTTCACAGATGTACTCCCCTTTCTTAGGATCACCATTTGAGAACATCTGATTAATGTAGGGCTATTCTTGTTTGACACCAAGTTCAAAGGAATTAAAAAGAAGTCCTACATAGTCAAAGTGATCACTGTAAAAATTGGGAACACTTATGTTTACAGTACAGTGTTCAGTTTTAGATTACTTAATAAAAGAATAGAAAAAGGAAGTCTCTCTCTCTCTCTCTCTCTCTCTCTCTCACACACACACACACACACACACACACACACACATACACACACACACACACACACACACACAGTGCAGGACTAGGGATAGATAGAACCTAAGGCCTTGCATATACTAGGCAAGACCTATGCCACAGAGGTACACCCCCAGCCCTTAATTAAGGTTTTAATATTCTAATTAAACAAAGTGCATTTTGCTTTCTAAAAATATAATTCAAACTGACTAACAATATTTTGAGTACAGAGACAATCACTTAATATTGAACAACCAACAAGTTCATCTCCAAAATAAGCTTTCTAACTGTTTCTGCTAGCTATTGATTAAGAGGATCACATATTTTTTTCTTCTCCATTCTGTTAATGTGGTATGTTCATTAAATTTTCCACATGAAGAATCATCTTTGCATCCCAAGAATAAATTCCACTTGGTTCTGGTTGCATAATCCTTTTTATGTGGTATTGAGTTAAGTTTGCTAGTATTTTCTTGAGATTTTTTTTTCATCTATACTTAGCAGGGGACTCTTTACATTTCTTATCTTGTATTATCTTTGTGAGTCTTCAATATCAGGGTAATGCTTGCCTCATAAAATAACTTTGGAAATATTCATCCTTTTTCAATTGTTTGGAGTAGTTAAGAATTATTGGTATTGGTTGGTTTAAATATTTGGTAGAATGTGCCTGTGAAGAAAACTGTTCCTGGGCTTTTATTTGTTAGGAGCTTTTTGATTACTGATCTGATCATCAACAGATTAATGGATAAAGAAAGTGTGGCACTTGTATACAATGGAATATTATTCAGTCTAAAGAAGGAAGGAAATCCTACCATATGTGGTAACACAGGTAACCAGGAGAACATTATGTATGTGAAATAAGCTGGACCCAGAAGAACATGTGCTGTAAGATTCCATTTATACGAGTTTTCAAAAGTGGTTAAACCCAGAAATGTAGAGTACAATGGTGGTTGCCAGAAGTTGGGGGAGAAGAACGGGGAAAATGGGAGATTCTGTTTAAAAAGCATGGATTTTCAGTTAAGATCAAGAGATGTGCTATATGACATTATGCCAATAGTTAATGATAGTATATTGTGTATTAAAAATTGTTAGGAAGATAGGTCTCATGTTAAATGTTCTTACCACAAAAACATAAAAACCTGACAAATAAAAGTCTTCAAAGATCATTTTATGACAATTACTTCTATTAGAATGAGGAAAGATTCAGTTGATATGCTCAAAATTTGCACTAGAAGAAGTGGCCTGAAAAGCATCCCATCACTCATGAGTTTCATGAATAGGTTTCTTTGCAGATTTCATCTACCATAAGGTTATTCTGGCAAGATTATGAGATAGCCTTACCTTGTCTGATTTTTCTTAGCAGGCTGAGGCAGTTATTCTAACTGGTGATTGATCAGAGAAGCACCTGGATATTCTTAGTCAAAGCTCCTGTGTGAGAGTCCTGAATAATTTGTAACTCCTGCCATGAGCTCAGCATCTGATTTATTATTCCTCATCACTGCAGCCGCCTGTATGTGTATTGAAAGCACACAAAGTACAGGAATAAGACCATCACCATCTCCACACATAGTTCCTAAACAAGACATACAATGGAAGTTAGATGCCACTTTACAAATAAACTCCAAACTAAGCACAGAGCTTTCCTATTAGAGGCTAGGACAGTATTGACTTATCCCCCTTTCCTTTTCTCCTCTCCCTTCCTTCATTCCATCTTCATGATCCTCTTCATAAAATTCATTTTACTTGTTACAGTTAAATGCGAGTGTCCAGTGAAATTATTGCCCACTTTGTTATAGTGCAAATAAACTCAATTTGAATTGAATTGAATACAAGAATCCAATCAACTATATAAATGATTGAAACCTGTATATAAATGAAGAAAAAATAACATTTATTTAGAATTGTCCATGAAGCATTTCTCAAAAAATAACCAAGATGTTCAAAGTCATAGATCCATAGCCTAAGCATACTTTATTTTTTTTAGTGAGTTGAGGCACTGCCACTAATTGATAACCAAGGATTCTCTATCATATTTTTGTTTTATTCCAAGATAGTTCTTGCACAAAACCTACTGAGATTCTTCCATTAAATTGTATATATCCAAAAGGTTAATTGCATGTGAATTCTGTCTCCAAAACAGCTGATATAGAAAAAGAGGGAGGGATGGAGAAAGAAAATAAATATATATTACTGTGTGGTCCTTGTGGCTGCACCTTCTGAGAGTACTGTTGACCAGAGATTCTTAGGGTATAGTGGATAACCCTTTTCCTAGCATGTAGAAATACACATGCTAGGAGACTGGGTGAAGAGCTCCACTAATACCTTCAGATCACATAGTAAATGTATACTGAGTGCTCATTTTTCCTTAGATTCATTTGTTGGAGCCCTACACCTACAGGTATAGTATTTGTGAATGGGGACTTTGAGAGGAAATTGGATTTAGATAAGGTCTTGAAGATTGGGCTGCCATGGTGATATCAGTGTCCTTAGTTTTTGTTTTTTAAAGGAAGAGAAACCAGAGGTCACTCTCTGGCTCTTTGCCATGTGAAGACACAATGAGTGCTGGTCTGCAAGCAACAATGAGAGCTCTCACAAGAAACCCAGTCTTCTGATACCTTGATCTTGGACTTGCAGCCCTCAGAACTGTGAGAAATAAATGCCTGTTGTTTCAGTCAAACAGTTTACATTATTTTGTCATGGCAGTCCAAGAAGACTAATGCATTACCTCTGAGCATCTCAAAGCTTATCTTCTTTATGCTTGGCCATTTTTGCAAAATTGACAGAGTACAGATGGTAAAACTTAAAAATCTTTACCCCAAGAGTTCATAGAAGACTCCACTATCATGAGCATCTCTCTTATTTCAGGATTTTCATATACAGATTTTGCAGAGAAAATGATATAGTAGGTTTAAAAATGGCCAGAACAGAATCAGAGAAAATAAAGATTTAGCTCAAATTAATGGACAAAATGTTTATGAAAGACTTAAGCTCTATTTCACTAAACATGGCAGTCTTGATATATTTAATTAGCCCCTGCTCATGATTCACCTGCCCTTCCCTTTCCATTAATGCCATAAATACAGCAAACTTGAAATATTCTCTAAGAATATTCTGTCGAAGGCAGATAAATTTGATTCTGGCTTATAATCTTACTCAGTTTTTCTCTGTAAGCTAGTAGGTGAGAACCTATTCATAGTTATTTAATAGATATACAGTGTTCTCTTAAAATATATGTCTCTACTTCTTTTCTCTCTTTGTGTACAGAAAAAAAAGTTTTCAAATTTCATAAAAGGAAGCTGCCATACCCACATCCCCAAATGTCATAGGCCATAGTGTCCTGTCTCATGGTATTTCTTTAAGTGGCCATTCACTGCTTGATACTCCTATGCCACCTCTACGTTAGTTTCATTTTTAATAAAGTGTAAATAAGTACTAGTAATAAGCAAGCTTACTTAATAAAAAAACACTCTCCACATGTTTTCATTAATGAAAAACAGGATGATGTATCTAAAAAATTACACCTACAGCTCAGGGAGGAAAATAAATATGGACTTTTACAGGGTGCTGGGCACATAGGGCATATTTAATAAAAAGGAGAAAGGAAATAAGGGAGAATGTGAAGATGTCTAAAATAATATCTGAAGAAATTTCTAAAGAGATGATTATAACCTATAATAAATTTCCTTGAAAATACCCATAATAAGGAGTTGTCTGTAAGGGAGATTTAAGGAGATTTGCTGGAGGTTCAGGAAAAGATCCACAAGCAATAATTCTCTTACAGAGGGAGGTAGAAATTTGTGATGGCAAAACACCAAAGCACAACTCAGCAGCAAGACTTTGAAAGGCAACCTTAAGATAGATCAGTGTCTATATTGGAAGAAACTGTAAGATTATTGATAGAATGAATTGGTTGGGGTAATCTGTGAGAAATCCTGAATGCTATGCCAAATCATGTGTCACCATGTTCAATGCTTTGCCCATAAACAATGGGATTCTGGAAAAGGGTCTTGACGAAGAAATAGCATCATCATGAAGGTAAACTATGATCACATCTTGCTCTTTTCACTAAGCATAGCATGGCAGGGAAAACTGGTAGCAGAAAGCCAGGCACAGAAGCTGTACCTATAATCCCAGCTCTTTGGGAGGTTCAGCTGGATCACTTGAATCCAAGAGTTCAAGGCCAGCCCTGACAGTTCTGCTCAAAAAAAAGAAATGAGAGAGAGAGAGAGAGAGAGAGAGAGAGAGAGAGAGAGAGAGAGAGAGGAAGAAGAAGAAGAAGAAGAAGAAGAAGAAGAAGAAGAAGAAGAAGAAGAAGAAGAAGAAGGAGGAGGAGGAGGAGGAGGAGGAGGAGGAGGAGGAGGAGGAGGAGAAGGAAAAGAAGAATGATGATGATGATGAGGAGGAGGAATGAAAGAACAGAGGAGGAGAGGGAGAAAGAGAGAAGAGAGAAAAATGAAGAGGGAGGAGGAGAGAGGAGAAAGGAAGAGATAGATAGATAGATAGATAGATAGATAGATAGATAGATAGATAGATAGATAATAGGTATTTGGAGAGATATGAAAGAAGGAAGGAAAAATGAAAAATAAACCAAGAAAAAAAGAAAAGCATGGAAGAGAAGAAAGAAAACAGGAAGAAATAAGGGAAGAAGGGAAAAGGAAAGGAGGAAAGGAGGAAGAGGAAAGAAGGAAAAGGAAGGAAAGGAGAAAAGGAGGGAAGAAAGAAGGAAAGGAGGAAAAGGAAATAAAAGGAGCAATATGTGGCAGCAATAATAGTTAATAGGCTCCCTAGAGTATTGGTTGTACCTTCTTAGGGTGAAATGGCAGAGTAGCCATTAAAAATTGTGACTTAAAAGTATTTAATATTATAAAGAAAATAATATGCACAGAATATTTTTAATTTATTTTCTAATATTTTCTTAAAAGCAGAATGCCACACTGTATTGTGATGACTCTAACTTGTTTACTGATAAATATACAGAAGCTGGTTAGAATTTCTGTGGGCCACTCTCATGGAAACAAGCCAAGTTGTCAGAAACTCTTAAAATCTTCTTTAAAAAAATTCTAAAACTTGTCTAAAGGGCCTATACAATATTTATTCAAAAAACTCAATTAAATATTAGTGTAAACAGTGAGAGTCTCTGGTATTTGAGCTACACCTTGAACCCTCCCTCCCTATTCCAACACTCAGAGAAGCTTGAAGGAAGCTCCACTCCAAGTGGATGTGGCTCAAAGGACACTTCAGGATGGGTAGCCCACCAGCTTTTCTCATCCTCTCCAACTCTAAATTTAAGGGGCTAAATTCCTGGTGACTGTGACCAAGGAGTTGGAGTCTTCTTTCTACCTACCCACCCCCAGCCTACACAATGGAGGTGTGACTTGTCAGCATAGCAGACTGAGACTATGAAGGTCCTGTCAGCCTTCACTGTTAATCACTTGCAGAGAAGAATCAAATAGAATAAAAGAGACTGCTGTCACTTCCAACTGAGCATGTAGTGGTTTAGAGAGTTTTCACAGAATGGGTAGTCTATAAGAAAAGAAAATTTGGGTGCTCTTTTAGAGAGATGTGGGATGATCTTCTCAAAGAGTTCTAGAAAATATCTCCTTCATAAACTAAACCACAGACCATCTACTTCACCAAAGGGAACCAGAGAAAGAGCCCTCCTGGGTTCTGAACAAATTGATGACTGGCCTCCAAAACTAACCCAGCCCAAATTTAATTGTATCAGACTGCTGAAGAATTTATGTACAGAGTATTCCTGAAAACAATAGAGAAATTAGTAAGTAATTAGTAAACCTAAAGGACAGGAGCATGTTGAGAGAATGACCACAAATGAAGCAAGCAGCATGTGGAGATAAGGGAAAGTGACAGTGGGAAGGAGCCCTGACAAAACTAGTAACATCACAGGATGACTGTGCACATGGCCAAGGCTGCCCTCCACTACCACCACACATAGCAATGCTTCATACTGCAGAGGGAGCAGATTCACAAGACATCCTAGGTACACTACAAAACAAACAAGCTAATAGCAAAAAGTACAGAGAAGGGAAAGGAAGTATGTATGCAAAACTAGCACAAAAAAAATCTAAAATGTTCAGTCTTTTAAAAAATTTTAATTTGTTTTAATAAATTATACATTAGAATGCATTTGTGCACTTTGATATACATGTATGGGGTATAATTTCTCATTTTCTGGTTGTACATGTTGTAGAATCACTTCAGTCATGCAGTCATATATGTACATAAGGTAATAATGTCTATTTTACTCTACTATTCTTCCTATCCTGTTATTGCCTCTTCTCCCCTCCTTTCTCTGCCCTCTACATAAACTAAGGTAACCCTATTCTTCCCTAGTGCCCCACCCCCTATTGTGAATTAGCATCTGCATATCAGAGAAAATATTCGGTCTTTGGTTTTTGGGATTGACTTTTTTAGCATAGCATGATCTTCTCCAACTCCATTCATTTACTAGCAAATGCCATAATTTTATTCTTCTTTAAAGCTGAGAAAAATGCTCAGTTTTTAACAACAATATGAAATAGTAACATGTATCACAATAGGCAAAAGGCAAGTAGAAGAAACTGCCTGTGAGGATGACCAGGTCAGATTTAGTGGACAAAGATTTCAAAGTCGCCATTGTATACATGCACAAGAGCTGAGGCAAACTCCGATTAATGAAGTAAGGGATGGCATGGAGACAATGTGTCATCAAATAGACTCAATAAAAAAGCAAAAATGATAAAGAGGAGCCAAGTGGAAATTCTTTGATTGAGAAAGTACAATAAGTGAATTTTAAAATCCACTAGAGGGGCTTAACACATTTGGGCTGTGTGTTAGTCAGAAGTTAGTCACTGTGATCAAAATACCTGACAAGAAAAACTTCAAAATTTACTTTGGCTCACAGTTTCAGAGGTTTAGTCTATGCTTGGCCAACTTCATTGCTCTGGGAACTAAATGTAGCAGAATATTGTGGAGAAAGGGTATGGCAGAGAAAAACTGCTCAGTTCACAACAGCCAGAAAGCAGAGAGAGCTGGAGTGCAAGGATTCAGCCATAATACAATACCAAAGGTACACCCTGTGTGACCCACTTCTCCCAGCCTCACCCTACCACAATTAATCCATTCAAATTATCAATCCATCAAATGGATTAGGTTACAGCTCTCATAATCTAATCATTTCACCTTTGAATATTCCTGCAATGTCTTACACATGAGCTTTTGGGGGGACACTTCATATCTAAATCATAGCAGACTATTGAGAGAAACAGTCAAAAATCTTAAAGACAGATTGATAGAAATTATACAATGTTGAAAAGCAGGGAGAAAGTGAATAAAGAAAAATACTTAGAACTTCAGAGAAACATAGGACACCATATGTACCTCAATATATACTTAATAGGAATACCAGAAATACAGGGAGAGAAACAGGAACAGAAAGTATTACTCAAATAATGCTTGAAAACTACCCAGTTTAAAAAAAAAATCAATCTATTCATCTAGGAAGATTAATGAACAAGTCATAGTAAAGATATCAAAGTAACAATCTGTACAGACAACAGCAAGATAATTACACTATATATGTATACATTGAATTTGGTTATCTATTTTTTATTGTTTATTTTTTCCTGTTTTTTTTTAACATTATCATGTATCACAACCAATAATAAGTGTTGATGATGTTGTGGTGAAAAAGGTACAATTATGCATTGCTGGTGGGACTACAAATTAGTGCAACCACTCTGGAAAACAATATGGAGATTCCTCAGCAAAAATTGGAATGAAGCCACCATTTGACCTTAACTATCCCACTCTTTGATTTATTTCCTAAGGATTTAAAATTAGCATACTACAGTGAAACAGCCACATCAATGTTTATAGAAGCTCAATTCACAATAGCTAAACTATGGGGAGCAAATCTAGATGCCCTTCAACAGATGAATGGATAAAGAAAATGCAGAATATGTACACAATGGACTATTACTTAGTCTTAAAGAAGAATAAAAATATGGCATTTGCAGATAAATGGATGAAGCTGTAGAATATTATGCTAAGTGAGATAAGTCAAACCCCCAAATAATAATAATAATAATCAGTGGATGCTGATCCAAAATGGGGTGGGTAGGGTAGAATGAAAAAAAACTTTGGACTTGGAAGAGGGGAATGAGGGGAAGGAAGGAGATGTGGGGATGGGAAGGATGGTGGAATGAGAAGGACATTATTACCCCATATATAAGTATGATTACACTACCAGTGTGACTCTGCACCATGTATAGCCAGAGGAACGAGAAATTGGGCTCCATTTGTTTACAATGTACCAAAATGCATTCTACTGTCATGTATAACAAATTAGAACAAATTTAAAAATGAAAAATCAGCATCTATCATTTTTTAATTAAAAATATGTTAAAATACATTTTAATGGCATTATTATTAAAATAAAATAAATGAATAAATGATTTTAGTACTCTAGATAGGATGGTGGTTTAACAAATTAGGAAATGGAGTGGTGAGGCAGGTGGTTACTTGTTCCTTACAGATTGGTATGTCTTGCTCAAGTGTGTGGAAAATTAGTGGGTTTTCTTGTTCTGACTTTATGCCTGTCTAATTTCTATTAAACATTCTAGACTTGGGGAAGAACTATATCATATACTTGAATTATACCTGCATAAAATAGAAGCAATACTAGTTAGCTTTCCATTGCCATGACAAATAACTGAGAAAATCAATTTAGAAGAGGGAAGATTTATTTTGGCTCACAGTTTCATATTTTTTAAATCCATAGTTGCTGCATTCATTAATTCTGGGCCTGATCTGAGGTAGTACTGCACGGCAGAAGCGCATGGCAGAGGAAGTAGCTCATGGTGGCCCCCAAGGAGAGAAGAAGAAGAAAAAAGAAGGAAAAGGGAAGAAGGAAGAAGAAAGAAGAAAAGAAGTAGAAGTAGAAGAAGAAGAGGAAGAGGAAGAGGAGGAGGAGGAAGAGAGGATGAGGAGAAAGTGGAGGAGGAGGAGGAAGAGGAGGAAGGAGAAGAAGAAGAAGGAGAGAGAGAGAGAGAGAGAGAGAGAGAGAGAGAGAGAGAGAAAGAGAGAGAGAGAGGGATATGCACACACTAAGGAGAAGAAATATGCCAGGGCACACTTCCAGTGACAAGTCTTTCAACTATGTCCCACCACCTACAGTTTCAAAAACCTCCCAATAATTCCATAAAATATGATGCCATCAATGACTCCATCAATTGATGAGGTTGGAGCCTTCAGGATCCAATCACTTTCCAAAAGCCCACATCTGAATGTGATTGCTTTTGGGATCACAAAACACAAAAAGGTGTGTGATATTCAACACACCTTTGGAGGATACTCTAGATCTAAATCATAATAGAAGCTGACTGGTATAAATAAAATCAATGAGGATTATGATAATGTATATAGGAATTATAAAGTAGACATGTTTAGCAAGTTAAATACTATTGCCTTTACAAATTCTTCTGCTTACTCAAGATTGTGTACATGGAGGTTCTGACTAGTTTATATCTTTTTTCCATGGTTTCCCACAAAATTACTGCATTAATGCTGTAGATTCATTCAGTCACCCCAGGGAAGCTAATTATTCCTTAAGGCAGCCAATTTTGACCGTTGTTAATTTTGTGTTTTAGGCATTATAAATCTAAATTTGTGATGGAATGGCAGTTTGATTACTGTAAATGATTGACTTAGCAAACAAATGGCTTCAAATATTGTTTCATCCTAGCACTTCTGTTATAAGCTGTGATATACTCTGATATTGTATTGCTATACATGTTCCAATGTTTCCAAAGAGAGTATAATCTCAGGGAGCACAAGAGAAAAATCAAGTTTGTCACATGAAACTCTTTTTGTTCTGGGCTCTGTGTCATTAAGACACGTGCCAATCTCTCAGGGACTTCAATCCAACCTTGTGGATTAGGTTCAAGGGGTTTGAAAATCTTTAGAACTGTTTTGAACAGATAAGTGAGTATATGTGGAGGACTGAGGTTCATATATCCATGATGAATTACATAATTTTCATGATTCTTAGAAAGATCTTTTACCTGAAAAGTATCAAGATCTACAGCTCTAAAATGAACTAAACTCTGAGTTATTTCTTCAGCTCACACTGCACTTATTTGTAGCTCATGAATATACACAAAATGGCAGTATGGAATGTGTCAAGAAGTTCTCAGGCATACAAGAGAAATATGCATAAAATAATCCATTGAAATGATTCAATGTTAAACACAAAGAATTAAACATTCAAGAAATTGGTTTCAGCAGGCCAAGTCAGGGAAGTATAATTTAAAAAGTGGAAATAAGTCTAAGTTTTTCTTTCCCATAATCAAAGGGCATTGGTCAAGAGCAATCTCCAGAAAGTGAGAAAGAAGGTGCTATGCATCCTGTTATGGTTTCAAAGCAACCTCATATAAAATAAGAATGAAGGGCAGATGGCTATGAATGTGGATGGGAGAGAAGATAAAGTGCTGAGTACACAGGGCAAAGTAAGGATTGGTAGAGATCTCACAAAGTGGAAGACAGGGACATAATACAAGGGGGCAGCCATTGTTTCTTTGTTTCTTCAACATATGTAGAACTATTTTTTTTTGTGTGTGTCCAAAACAATCTTCTATTTTTTTTAAAAAATTGCTCATCTAAATTTACTTGTATGGATAAGCACAAATTATTTATAAACACATAATAGATATATTTCTTATTTATAAGAGTCTTAGAAAATAGAGTCTCTATTGAGTTTTATGAGAGGGATTCAATATTCTTGGATAGATAGTCAAAAATCAAGCATAACCTTTTATTTACCAATGGTTTAAGGATTGAGGATATGCACATAGACTTTTACATACTGAATAAAATAAGGCCCATAAAGGTGGGCTTTTTCTTCAGGAATAGTGAATGTCAAATCATCGAAAACAAAGCTCCATTCACTGTATTCACAAGGACACTTTCATATCTTCTCTAGGACAGTTCAGAACTAGTGCTTCAAGGGCAATAATGATGGCCATTGTGTATAGGATATTTCCTTCCTTGATTTGCTCATTGTGAACTTAGTTTTACTTTTTGTCTTTGCAGCTGTTTTATTTCTATTTTTTTTTGTTCATTTATCCTAAGATTAGGCCATTCTATTTTTCTCTTGGTACATCTGTCACCTATGATTTTTCCTTTTCTCATTCTCAATTTTATTTTTTCTAATAAGTGTCTTTCCTGCTTTCTTCATGAAATTTGATGTTCACAAGAGACTTGGAACATCTCCTTTTCTGTTCTGTGTAAAGACAGGCAAGTTCTTGCATTTTATCAAAATCCACAGACACAAAATAACAGGGACTAGAAGAGAGACAGGAGCCTTATGAAACTCTGTGCCCATTTCCTTCTTTGAGATTATCCTTTCTGATATTTATCTGAGATTTCTTTCAAAATATTCAGAGAAAATTCTATACTTTCCAATAAGCTATCCAAGTCCCTGCTTCTCTGAAGTACTACTGTCTCCTAAGGGAAAAAAAAATACATATCTTGCCATTTAGTCTAAAATTATTTCTACTTCAGCACTCATTATTTTCCTTCTAATTAACTCTAGTAGTTCCCTTCATAATAATCTAGCATTTGGAACTATATCTCCCATGCTGGTGATTGCCTCAGTTTTTGTAATTCTATAATATGATTTACTTCAGATTTTTATGCAACACTATGTACTTATATTATTTTAATCTCTGAAGGATGTCTTAAAATACTGTGCTACCTACATTTTCCTGGTGAATCACAAGTTTATATGCTAACATTTTTCCAGAGTGTACAATTCTAGGGAAGCAAGGCAGGGGGACAGTGGGAGAAAGAGAACAGGGAAAGAGAGAGCAAATGGGAAGGAGTGTGTTACTCATCGGACTAACACAGGGAAGCAGTGTGGGTGATGGTCCAACCACAAAGGGTATTTAAGGGATGCAAGTTGAACTAAGTTTTCTCAGGATAGTATTGGGGAGGAGAGTTCATCTACTGACTTGTTAACATTTCCTTTCCCCCATGGGTGTCAACTCCCTCAAATCTGCAGTTTCCATTATCCATGTGCTCAAAGACAGCCACAGGAGACCAGAAGTGGCCCCATGAGAGCAGTTCTCTTTTAGCGTAACAAGATGATCTTTCTTGTCCAGCTGGACCACCACACAGAATCCTCTGTCTCTGGTGGTTGGTAATGGTGACAGCATCAGCAACCTGTATTATGGCCCTGGGGACTACATAGTGATTTTAAGAGATGTTGCTCATCAAACAGAGTCAATGCCTATTAAAACAGTCTCACATAGCACCCTTAATAGAGAAAATAACTCCTATTAATGCCCACATGCTTCATTTCTCATTTTTCATATGGAGCTACACATTGTGCAGTATCAATTTTGTGCATTTTTCTTGCCTCAGCCCCATAAGTTTCTCCACTGGAGGCCTCTCCTCCTTCTGGTGACCTTGACTCTACCATTAACTCTCAAAAGCATGTACTTCAAAGTCCATGGTATTGGGTTATGTTTTACATTAACCATTTAATCAGTGAAGCTTCTTTTGACCAAACTCTGAATTGTTTTGCTGCATTTCCATCTTTTATCAACTCATTCACAATAGTCTTCAACCTGCACTGGGCTCTGTCTCTCAGGGATCAGAACAGTCACTTGATTACCTGTTCAATCCATAAATCAGTCTTCAATTATTGGACACTGGAATTGATTGCCATGTTTCGTTTTTATAAATAATAACTAATATTTACATACATGTATGATTGTTCCTTCAGGATATTTTTCTAAAAGAGAAAGTACTATGCATTTGGAAAAGTTAACTCATATTGAATTTTCTCACAGAGAGCATTGAAACATGCTGATTCATCACAGAATTTACATTTATGTGAAGCATTTAAAATATCTTGAAAAATAAAATAGGTGATACAGATTGCTTTATTCATATATCTATGTGATTGTATGGTAGAATCTATGCAATACAAAAATATAAGAGATTGTATTTGTTTCTCCATTTACTTAATAGTGAGGCTTTATTTTCAATTTTTTTGTAATAAATATAACTAAGATGGGAACTATTTTATAAATTATATATAGAGCCATGTAAGCTACCTACATGTTTAGAACATTCATTAACATAGCTGTACATCCCAGAAGTATTTTATGTTTGCCTTGTTAATAAATAAAACTGTGAATGTTACTTTGAGTAGAGCTCTAAGCATCAGCAAGTCTCTTTCTATTGAGAAAAACAATTTTATGCTCTCACTTCTTTTTCTTTTTCTTTTCTTTTTTTTTTTAGAGAGAGAAAGAGAGAATTTTTAAAATATTTTTATTTTTTAGTTTTCGGTGGACACAACATCTTTATTTTTTATTTTTATGTGGTGCTGAGGATGGAACCCAGTGCCCTGCACATGCCAGGCGAGTTCGCTACCACTTGAGCCACATCCCCATTCCTTTTATTTTTCTTTTCTCTCTCTTTTCTAATTTAATAAATTCAGGATCTCATGTATGCTAGGCAAGCACTCTACCTCTGAGTTACATTCTCAACCCCTGACTTTATTTGTGATGCTTAAGAAAAGTCAACATAGATTCTTCTTCATGAAAATTTAATTTCATAGAGTAAGGAAGCAGCCCTACGTCTAATTTCAGAACTCTCTTATGAACTATGTTAACTGTAT
This sequence comes from Urocitellus parryii, assembly GCF_045843805.1. Classification (NCBI taxonomy): domain Eukaryota; kingdom Metazoa; phylum Chordata; class Mammalia; order Rodentia; family Sciuridae; genus Urocitellus; species Urocitellus parryii. The sequence goes on from NW_027552341.1 coordinate 28,833, forward strand.
TTTTCATCCAACAAATGTGTAGTACTTAAAAGCTGGTAGGGAATAAGTATCCTGTGGTTTTTATACTCTTTACTTTCTAAGACAGGATTTTTAGTTTATGTTTACCTTCAATCCAGGGCTCTGTCCCAGTTGTTTATGACAATTCCATTTTATTTTGCCCTGTTCAACCTCTAACAATATTTTAGCACAAAAGTATTCTCCAAGATATAGTGATGAACACTTGGGTATAAATTATGTTGAACATAAAGGCTTCTATATCAAATGAATATAATCAATCAGGCAAGTTTTTATATAATTACCTAAAGTCATTCTATCATGAAAATTGTCTAAAAATTACTTGTTACATTCTAAACTATATTCTAATTCTGGGAAAATAAAAAAAAAATAAAAATTGTGAAAATGTCTTTAGTAATGCCTGCTACTTATGCCTCAAGGTCATCAAAAGCAAGAGTGTCTCAGAAACTGTCACAGACCAGAGGAAGTAAAGGACACAGAAGAATGACTACCAAATGCAATTTTGCATTGTAGTTTGCATTTACAAATAGAAGAAATCACACAAGTAGAACAACTATGGAGTTAAAACAAAACAAAACAAAACAAAGCAAAAACTTTGTCATTTATTTAAAGTAGTATACCCTTGTTTATTTCTTGGTTTTGATAAAAACATTCTGTGGTCATATAAGGAATGAATGTAGAGGAAACAAATGATGAGGGCACCAGTGCCTTATAAAGCATCTATTTATTTTTTTCTGGAAGTCTAAAATCATTCCAAACTAAAATTTCTTAAAAATTAGTTTGGAGAGTGGCACAGCACTGGAACCCATGGCAGAAGGGTGAAGCTTGAGCCCCACGGAGTTCTGGCAGTGAGGAGACGCAGGGTTACTGATCCTTCAGGGCTGGAGGGGCCAGACTGCGACCCATGTCACCACAGGGAACTAGAGAGAGGACCAAATTCTGGACATAATATAGGAACAGCCCAGGTCCCTCCACCTCACTGGACACCCTGGTGCAGAAATGGGAAGTCACGATATTGGAAAATCTACGTTATCAACTTTTGGCAGGTGTAGTAGACAGTGCAATGAGCATCTGAACAAGTGTGTGATTACCAGCCCTGCCTCTACCCAGCTGTGATAACTCAAAATCATTCTCCTCAGCTTTTGGTGGGTGTGAATATCAGAGCCCAGTGCAACTGAGAAGGTGCTTGATCTCCAACTCCCCCTCCCCCAGATGTGATAACCCAAAACCTTTCTTGCCAGCTCTCAGTGGGCATGGCTATCAAAGAGAATAGGACAGAACAGGTTGCCGGTTTCCAACTCCCCCTCTCCACAGCTGTGATGACTTGGTTACTACCCAATACAGAGATAGCACTCTGTTGATCAGGAGCATGGGATGGCAAGGGTGCTCCCACTCAGAGTGAACACAGGGCTGTGGACAAGAGATCCATCAATTGAGGCCTGGTGGGTAGGAGAGGTAAGGGGGATAGAGACCAGGAGCAACCCAAAGAGACAGGATTGTTGGAGAGGCAACCAGCAGGTGAGGGAAAGCCACCTCACACGGATTGCTTCCACCACCCTTAGGGCAGAGACTCAACCTGGAATGCACAACACCACCTATTGGAAGAGAAGAAAACAGAATTCTAAGACTGCATTTTTCCCCCTTTTCCTTTATTTTCTTTTTATCTTGTACTTCTCTCTTTCCCTCTCTCTTTTTTATTCCTTTCTCTCTATCTCTTCCCCCCTTTCTTCTCCTTTTCTTCTTACTTTTCCTCCTCCTTATCTTCCTCTCTCAACCTCCCAAGTGTTACTATTTCTACTATGTGTAATTTACTAAATGTAAATAGGTGTTTGTTTCTATGCTTCTTATTGTCCTCCCACGTACTTAACTACCATAAAATACCTCCTGTCTATTCTCCTACTAATAACCCCCTTCATTAAAGTTCACCTCCAAAGTAGCTAATATATATTAATCCCATACCCTCACATCTTTCCCCCATAACATAAAGTCCTCCACCTGGCCTTCAGTTCTCTACACTACATACTGCTCAAGGAACCATTCACCAACAAGACATAATGAAACTAATGAATATATTTTAAATTATAATTGAATCCAACGTCTCTAGACATAGAGAGTAACTATGAATATATTAATAACAAAAAATAGCTCATAGATAATGTATAGATAATGTATAGTCACACAGAGCTAGAAAGAAATGTGAGCAAAATAAAAAGACAAGGAAAGAAAGGACCACAAACAATGCAGTACAATTCAACATTAGATGAGGTAATAGCCACAGAAGAAAGAATGTCAGATAAAGATTTCAGGATATACATGGTTTAGATGATCTGGAGTCTCAAGGAAGTCTTTATACAGCAAATGCAGACAATGAAAGATCACTTTGACAATGAATTAAATAAACAAATCCAATAAGCAAAAGATCAACTCTATAGGGAGTTAGAGAAATCCTGGAAATGAAGGAAGAAATAAACCAAATAAAAAACTCAAATGAGAGTATCACCATTGGAGTAGAACACTTAGAAGGCAGAACATCAGACAATAAAGACAAAGTATATCATCTCGAAAAGAGTGTAGACAACACAGAGAGACTGATAAGAAACCATGAGCCAAACATCCAAGAAATTTGGGATAGCATAGTTACCAAATTTAAGAGTTATTGGGATAGAGGAAGGTGAGAGGTTCAAACCAAAGGAATGAGCAATCTGTTTAATGAAATAATTTTAGAAAACTTTCCAGACATGAAGAATGAAACAAAAATCCAAATCCTAGAGGCCTACAGGATGCTGAATGTACCAAATCACAAGAGATCCACACCGAGACACATTATAATGAAAATGCCCAACATACAGAACAAGGAGAGAATTTTAAAAGCCACGAGAGAAAGGAAGCAGATTACATTTAGGGGTAAAACAATTAGGTTAACAGCTTATCTTTCAACACAGACTCTGAAAGCTAGAAGATCCTGTAACAACATATTTCAAATGCTGGAAGATAATGGGTTCCAACCAAGAATCTTGTATCAAGCAAAATTCAGCTTCAGGTTTGAAGATGAAATAAAAACCTTCCACAATAAACAAAAGTTAAAAGAATTTACCACTAGAAAACTGGCACTTCAAAAGATCCTTGGCAAAACATTACAGGAAGAGGAAATGAAAAATAACAATGAAAATCAACAGTGGGAGGTAGTATAGTAAAGAAAAAACTAATCAAAGAGGAAAAACAAATCAAGTTAAATAACAAAAATAAACAAACATGGCTGGAAATACAAATCATATCTCAATAGTAACCCTAAAAGAAAATGGCTTAAACTCACCAATCAAAAGATGTAGGCTATTAGACTAGATTAAAAAAAAGATCCAACAATATGCTGCCTACAGGAGACTCATCTGATAGGAAAAGACATACACAGACTGATGGTGAAAGGTTGGGAAAAATCATACCACTCACATGGACCTCAGAAGCAAGCAGGGGTGTCCATACTCATATCAAATAAAATATACTTCAAGCCTAAGTTAATGAAAAGGGATAAAGAAGGACACTACATACACTCAAGGAACCATTTACTAACAAGGCATAACAATCATTAATATATATGCCCAAAACAATGGTGTAGCTATGCTCATCAAACAAACTCTTCTCAAATTCAAGAGTCAAATAGACCACAACACAATAATAATGGGTGATTTTAACACATCTCTCTCAGCACTGGACAGATCTTCTGAACAAAAGTTGAATAAAGAAACAATAGGGATCAATAACACAATTAATAACTTAGACTTAATTGACATATATAGAATATATCAACCAACATCAAGCAGATACACTTTTTTCTCAGCAGAAAATGGATCCTTCTCAAAAATAATATACATGCCACAGGGCAACTCTTAGCAAATAGAAAGGAGTAGAGATACTACCATGCATTTTATCATATCATAATGGAATGAAATTGGAAATCAACAATAAAATAAGGAAGAAAAATTCCTACATTAAATGGAGAATGAACAATATGTTGCTGAATGAACAATTACAGAAGACATCAAGGAGGAAAATTACAAATTTTTAGAGGTAAATGAAAGCACAGACACAATATATCAAAATCTCTGGGATACTATGAAAGCAGTACTAAGAGGAAAATTCATTGCATGGAGTTCACTCCTTAAAAGAAGAAAAAGCCAACAAATAAATGACCTCACACTACACCTTAAAGCCCTAGAAAAAGAAAAACAAATGAGCACCAAAAGCAGTAGAAGGCAATAAATAATTAAAATCAGAGCTGAAACCAATGAAATTGAAAAAAAATTGACAAAACTAAAAGTTGATTCTTTGAAAAAATAAATAAGATTGACAGACCCTTAGCCATGCTAATGAAGAGAAGAAGAGAGAGAACCCAAATTACTAGCACATGGGATGAAAAAGGCAATATCATAACAGACACTACAGAAATACAGAAGAAAATTAGAAATTATTTTGAAAACTTATACTCTAATAAAATAGAAGATAGTGAGGGCATCAATAAATTTCTTAAGTCATATGATCTGCCCAGATTGAGTAAGGAAGCTATACACAAATTAAACAGACCAATAGCAAGTGAGGAAATGGAAGAAGCCATCAAAAGATTACCAACCAAGAAAAGCCAAGGGCTTCACAGATATACAGCTGAGTTTTACAAGACCTTTAAAGAAGAACTAATACCAATACTCTTCAATCTATTTCAGGAAATAGAAAAAGAGGAAGTACTCCCAAATTCATTCTTCAAGACCAATATCACCCTGATTCCAAAAACAGATAAGGACACCTCAAAGAAAGAAAACTTCAGACCAATATCTCAAATGAATATAGATGCAAAAATCCTCAATAAAATTCTGACAAATTGGAAACAAAAATATATCAAAATGATCGTGCACCATGATCAAGTGGGATTCATCCCAGGGATGTAAGGTTGGTTCAACATATGGAAATCAATAAATGTAATTCGTCACATCAATAGACTTAAATATAAGAACTATATGATTACCTCAATAGACATAGAAAAAGCATTTGACAAAATACAGAACCCCTTTATGTTCAAAACACTAGAAAAACTAGGGATAATAGGAACTTATCTAAACATGTAAAAGCTCTCTACACTAAGCCTCAGGCCAGCATCATTCTAAACAGAGTAAAACTGAAGTCATTCCTTCTAAAATCTGGAACAAGACAGGGATGCCCTCTCTCACCACTTGTATTCAACATAGTTATTGAAACACTAGCCAGAGCAATTAGACAGATGAAAGAAATTAAAGGAATAACTATAGGAAAAGAAGAACTTAAACTAGCACTATTTGCTGATTATATGATTCTATACCTAGAAGACTCCAAGAAACTTCTAGAACTAGTAAATGAATTCAGCAAAGTGGCAGGATATAAAATCAGCACCCATAAATCAAAGGCATTTCTATATACCAGTGACAAATCCTCTGAAGAGGAAATGAGGAAAACTATGCCATATATAATATCCTCAAAAAAAAAAAACTTGGGAATCAACTTAACAAAAGAGGTGAAAGATCTATACAATAAAAACTATAGAATCCTAAAGAGAGAAATAGAAGAAGACCTTAGAAGATAAAAAGATCTACCTTGCTCATAGATAGGCAGAATTAATATTATTAAAATGACCATATTATCAAAATTACTATACGTGTTCAATGCAATTCCAATCAAAATCCCAATGGCATTCCTCATAGCAATAGAAAAAGCAATCATGAAATTCATCTGGAAAAATAGGAGACACAGAATAGCTAAAGCAATTCTAAGCAGGAAGAGTGAAATAGGTGGTATCATTATACCAGACATTAAACTATACTACAGAGCAATAGTAGTATGGTACTGGCACCAAAACAGGCTGGTAGACCAATGGTACAGAATAGAGGACACAGAGACCAACCCACAAAATTACAACTACCTTATGTTAGACAAAGGTACCAAAAGCATGCACTGGAGAAAGGATAGCATCTTCAACAAATGGTGCTGAGAAAACTGGAAATCCATATGCAACAAAATGAAATTGAATCCCTATCTCTCACCATGCACAAAAGTTAACCCAAAATGGATCAAGGATATAGGAATTAAACCAGAGACTCTGCATTTAATAGAAGAAAAAGTAGGCCCTAATATCTCCATCACATTGGGCTAGGCCCCAACTTCCTTAATAAGACGACTATATCACAGAATTAAAACCAAGAGTCAACAAATGGGATGGATTCAAACTAAAAAGTTTTTTTTTTTTCAGCAAAAGAAATAATATGTGAGGTGAATAGGGAGCCTACAACCTGAGAACAAATTTTTACCCCTCACACATAAGATAGAGTTGTAATCTCTAGGGTATATAAAGAGCTCAACAAGATAAGCACCAAAACAAAAACAAAACAAACAAAAAAACCCCACAAATAATCCAATTAATAAATGGACCAAGGACCTGAACAGACACGTCTCGAGGAGGGTATACAATCAATCAACAAATATACAAAAAAATGCTCATCCTCTCTAGCAATCAGAGAAATGCAAATTAAAACTACTCTAAGATACCATCTTACTCCAGTAAGAATGGCAGCCATTAGGAAGTCAAACAACAATAAGTGCTGGTGAGGATGTGGGGAAAAGGGTACACTTGTACATTGCTGGTGGGACTGCAAATTGGTGCAGCCAATTTGGAAAGCAGTATGGAGATTCCTTGGAAAGATGGGAATGGAACCACCATTTGACCCAGCTATTCCCCTTCTCGGACTATACCCAAAGCACCTAAAAACAGCATACTATAGGTACACCACCACATCAATGTTTATAGCAGCACAATTCACAATAGCTAAACTGTGGAGCCAACCTAGATGCCCTTCAGTGGATGAATGGATAAAAAAAATGTGAGATTTATATACAATAGAATATTACTCAGCACTAAAAAATAATAAGATCATGGCATTTGTAGGGAAATTGATGGCATTAGAGCAGATTATGTAAATGAAGTTAGCTAATCCCCCCCAAAAAAAGAAGTGCCGAATGTCTTCTCTGATATAAGTGGGGTGACTCCAAATGGGATAGGGAAGAAGTGCATGGGAGGAAGACTATCACTAGATAGGGAAGTTGGGTGGGAGGGAAAGGGAGGGAGAAAGGGAATTGCATGGATGGTGGAAGGAGACTCTCAACATTATACAAAATACATGTATGAAGATGTGAATTTGCTGTCAACATATCTTATATACCGAGATATGATAAATTGTGGTATAAAGGTGTATTAAGAATTATAATACAAATTATAATAATAATGATAATAAAGCTCATGCAAAAAATAAATAAATAAAAATTTAAAAAAAATAGTTTGGCATGATGGAAGAGGATTTACTACCCATGATGGTAAAAAGGATATATAAAGATCTGGAGGAAAATAAAAATGTGATTTTTCTCACTCAATAGTGAGAAAAATGGCACATTGGCATTCAAGGTATATGAGAAATGACATGGTAAATAAGATGAGGGAGAGTTTTGAGGGCTAGGTTGAGAAGAATGTGGAACATCAAGCATCACATCCTGGTGATTGCAGAAAGCAGGTGTGAATAACCGAGGAGAAAGATTTCTCTGGCCATCAAAAAATCTCAAGAAAATAACTTGATTCTACTCAGTCCACTCATTAAAAAGCATGTGTATATTCAATTGTTCTCTATTATGCACAAAACCCTGGACCCTGCAGAAGAAAAGAATAGAATCCTTGACCTCAGAAGCTGCGTTCCCTCTGAGAGACATATGACCAAGCCTGAGTCAAAGTGATCAGAGCAGCCCAACATGTGTGGGGAGTGTGGGGGAAAGTAGGGCTGGAAGGACCTTGGGCTTATGAGTTCAGGCTGTGAAGGCTTCCCAGAGAAGGCAGTGTTTGTGCTGAGCAGAGAAGGATGAGCAGGAGTATGTCAGATGTACAAGAGGGAGAGAGCTCCAAAAAAGGAATTACTATTCTGTTCAAAGGACAAGATTTGAGGCCGGTCACGGGAGCTGCAGGCAATTTAAAGAACAGAAGACTCATGCTATGTTTCCCTAATAGAGGTTTACTAAATCCTACTTTGTAAATAAAAATGTATTGACCATTTCATGTAACTTCAATTTGGAAGAAAATTTATTTACCACACAAAACATTATGTATTTGGTTATTAAATAAACATTAGGAAAAATATCTGAAATTTACTAACAGAACAAGACAAAACAAAACAACCCTCATGCAATCATAAAATATAGCAAAGCAAAACACTTTGCCTATGGAAACCAACTCCCACAGATTAAGAAGACAAGAGAAGCCAGGCACGGAGCACGCCTATAATCCCAGCAGCTAGGAAGGCTGAGGAAGGGGGATTGCAAGTACAAATCCAGCCTCAGAAGTGTGAGGCACTAAGCAACACAGTGAGACTCTGGCTCTAAATAAACTACAAAAAATAGGGCTGAGGATGTGGCTCAGTGGTAGAGTGCCCCTGAGTTCAATCCCTGGTACCAAAAAAAAAAAAAAAAAAAAGGAGACAAGAGAAAGCCAGAAGTTAGCATTTACACAGATTCTCAACTTAAACTTAGCAAGACAAGGAGTCAACAACTTCTACCTAAATTCAAGCTGCTTAAAGTTAGGGCCAGTCCTGAGCAGCTTTATTAAAAATATACAGGAAAAAATACAAAATTATGAAACTTGACTTTTGGCAGAGATGCCAAAATTCAACTCCCTTGTTAATGTCTGCTACACAGAACACATTAAATAACTATGGGTAATTCTTATTTATGAGATTTCTTTTCTAATTAAAATGTATTCTAGCTGTCTCTCATCTAAAATAAGTCAATAAAATAAATTTAGTGATCTGTTAAAAATAAATATCCTCTATTTTTTCTTTTCTTTCCTTCCTTTCTGCCTTCTTTACTTTTCTTTTCTTTTTTCTCTTTAACAAGATAGAGAGAACTCTAGGAACTAATTTCCATCTTACAGAATAATTATCTGGGGTTTTCAAAGGGGTGGTCACAAAAACCTTAAGATGTGTATACAATTTTACAATGGCTAAGCTTTCAAAGCAGAATTTTTACCTGAGCAATGAAGTGACTGAAACCTTCATGGGTGTTTGCTCAGCTCTTGAGATTCTTTGTTCTCCTTCTCCCTCCTTTTACTGTCTCCAGCACAGTCTATGTTGGCTCTACCCTGCTGCTTTCCCTAGGCCTCCCCATGGTTGCCTGTCTTCTTAATTCATTGCATCATTCCTGTTATGGTTTGGATCTTGACTGCTTCCCAAAGGCTCATGTATTAAAAGCTTGGTGTCTAGTTTGATGTTATTGGGAGGTGGTAGAAATTTCAAGAGGTGGGGCCTCATGGGAGGTTTTGGGGTTACTGGCATTGTGCCTTAGAAGGTGATTGTGGGATCACTTTCTCTTTCTCTGTCCAGTGATGAGGTGAGAAGCTTTGCTCCACCATGCACTCGAGTCATGATGAGCTGCACTTCCACCCAAGGCCTAAACCACAGGGTCCACCTGATTATGGACTGGCATCTCCCAAACATTGAGTGTACATAAACTCTTTCTCTTTATAGTTGATTATCTCAGGTATTTGTTATACTGGCAGAAATATGACTACCACAATCCCCAAAGTGCTGTTTATGCTGAATTTGACCTGAAGGTAATGTAGATAAAAATTCTTTTATTGCACACACATGGTAATTGTCCATTCTTTTGCTGGCCTGTGTTTCCTCCAGCCTGTGATGATGTCTTTTCATTAAGAGTGGATTGATTAAGTAAATGTGGTATAGTCATAACACAGTATACCTGCTAGCCACTATTTTTAAAATGAATATATAGAACAACCATGAGGTATTTAGTACCAAATGTATGTAGCTAAATGACATAAGTGATCTGATTGAGGTGTGTTCTATACATGTGACTATTTAGAAATCAGAGTAACAATGATCACAGAGTATATCTCCATAGGCCAATTGAGAATGTTTAATATTGTACTATATTTATTGCTCTTGAATTTTCATGTAAGTGTACACTCTGCCTATAAATGGTAGAAAGTTGAAAAATTTATAATGAATAAATGTGTTAAAACTTGGATTAAAAAAAGTGATACACCAAAATATAAATTAGTTATGTGAATATTTTCCCCCATTGGAAAAATAATCACATAACTAATTTATATTTTGGTGTATCACTTTATTATAATCCAAGTTTTTAAATTGTGATTTATGTCAGTACACCTTTATGTGGGCACATATCTCTTGCTAGAGAATAAAAGGGGAGGAATAAATGCATAATTCAAATTTTATTAGTTGCTGTTAATCCAAATTCAACTAGAAATTAATGTAAAATTTCTCTAAAGTTGTAATAGGTCTAGTGAATAATTCAATGTCCCTTATAGAAAGCCTACACAGAGGTGGTGTAAGAGTGCATCTAGTGGGATTTTAAAGATTCACCTGCATTTGTACTTATTTGGTTGCTGGTAGGTCTCCTTTCAAGAGCTCTGCATTCTTTCTTTGGAGATCAGCACACTAGCCAGCATTGTCTGAGGACTGTATCTGCTTACACCACAAGGAAACCTCCCAGAAAGACAGATATGGTACTTTGCCTGCTAACAAGGGAGGAGCACATCCCAGGAGAGCTCCGAGCTTCACCAGGGACATTCCTGTTCTTTTCACTAAGTTTCATTATTTAAAAGCTCTTTTTGTATCTTTTGAGTGTTTGGCTCCCTCTTCTGGAAAATCTGCTTCACAACTACAATTTACTTCTACAGAAGTTGGACACAGGTGATGGTGTTCTAGGCAAACTGAGGTATAAAACAATCTAAAATATCAAAATACTTGTATTTCTCAGACAATAAGAAAGGTTGTTCATTTTTTTTTCAAATACTAAGCCTGCAAAACATTTATTATTTTCTATGGTTATACCTCTTCTTTATTAAGGCCCAGGAAGTCAACGTCCTATGCAATTTGAAAAGGTCTTGAATATTTTTAAAGCAACAGGATCTAAAATAACTGCATGCTATTAACTCTCAACTTATAACTTTGAGTCTCAATGTTATGCTTGAGGTTCTGTGGCTAAACATTCTACTGTACAGAATACAGAGATACAACAAATAGGCTGCACAATCTGTTTCTTCAAAGTCCAAGATGCTACTCCTTAAAGATGTAGGGTTGGATGAGGTCCAAATCAGGCCATGGTGAAATTTATGCTCATGTAAGTATTTGGATTTGTGTGGGATTCCATACTCCATTGTTTTTACACTTATACAGGATAGCCTAACATGCCCAAGCAATGGGAAGCTCTATGTATGAAATGCGAGTGTAATTATGCTTTGGGAAAATGTCTAGGAGAAAGACTACAGCATTGGTATTGCCATTATAGCTCTGATCCCCAGGTGAGGGCTCAGTTCTCTGAACCAAATTAATATTAGACATTGGGTGAATTCAAGCTTTTGCATATGTAACATGAGGGTCATGGGCTGTCCCTAAGCTACTGCTGGCTTGTGTCATTTACAGATTCCACATAAAGAGGGTAGAGAGATTTAATGAGCCTCTTTGTGAAGCTTGAATGTATAAATGTTGCCCCCAGTGAATGGCCACCTTTGTGTGAATAAACAAAGGTTAACATAGGCCAATATAAGACATCTCATTACATGATGATATTTGGCCTTCACTAAATTTTAATGATTCTGAAAATTTCTTCTAAGTATTGTGATAAAACAACAAGTCTTGTGAACAATGTTAAAAGGATTCCAAACTGCATTTGGATTCCTCTGATTTTGCTGCTGTTCCCAGATATCAGAAGTCCAGTGGGATCATAGTAATGTCAACACAGCAAGTTCACCAACAGCTTGTTATAAATGGGCTCATTGTTCTTGTCAATGATATTTGCTGACACCTTATTTTATTTTGACAGCATAGTGAATTTTGATAAAATATAGTCATTTCCTCCCACAAGAATTATTTTTTTAAAAAATGAAGTAAAGTATAGTTTAGCACTGTCAGTTTGAGATAGCAGGTTAGAGAACAAAGTCCCAGGAAATCCATAAGAAAAGTGATTCAATAGCAAGCTCCTTTCTAATGTTCATCCTCCTAACATTATATAAACTCTCACCTAAACTGCCAAAGACTTCAATTCTATGATATTATGTATTTTCTTCATTCAAATTAAGGAAAAGAACAGATCTAGCATTTTTCTTCATTGTGTCCTTTCAATCTACTAGTACCTAAACATGAAGCACAAATTTTCAGAAGAATATGCATGAAAGTGTTTTTAAAAAGGTTCTACCTGAGGTAAGATTTACACAGGTAATTCTCACAAAGGTAAGAAGACAGCTAGAAGCATTTCAAATAATGCAAACCAAATGTCATAATATCTATTATCACATTGTCCTACATATATCATTTATAGTTAAATATTGATAGCATCTCATCCTAGTTTGATAAAGGACACCCCTTCATTTAAATAATTGTTTCTGTAGTTGGGATGTTAAGTCTTAGAGTGCAAAAGTTTACGTTGATAGTTTATTGCTGCTTAGGAGCTCAGAGTATATTTAAAATGGGTTTTGGGGTTCTATACTCAAAGAGAGTCTCATTATAAATTTGTTTATGAGAGAATACAATAGAATGTACTTCAAGAACAAAATTGAAAATGATCTTTAATTATGTCTTATTCTTCACTGAACTCTCGTTTCACCTACACAGTGCCACAGATGAGTGGAAACTGCCATTGAGTCAAGTGGTCACTTCACACCTGGAAACATGAACAATACTTCATAGTGATGACCATGATAACCATGATGATGTAAACAAAGTGAATGTGACTTCAGTTATTGCCAGTCTCATTCAATCATCAATGCCTTTTGAAATATCATTTTTAGTCACTTAAGACATGCAGGTCCTGTGATAAACATGGGTGATCCAATCATAAACACAACACACTAGGAATGACATTTTAGTGGGAAGAGACAGAAACTATATAGAACATCAATAAATTCATTGTGCCCTTTCAATCTACTAGTACCTAAACACGAAGCACAAATTTTCAGAAGAAAATGCATGAAAGTGTTTTTATAAAGGTTCTACCTGGGATAAGATTTACACAGGTAATTCACACAAAGGTAAGAAGACAACTAGAAGCATTTCAAATAATGCAAACTAAATGTCATAATACCTATTATCACATTGTACTACATATATCATTTATAGTTAAATATTGATAGCATCTGATTATTTCAGAGACTTCATAGTGCTGTGAAGTAAAAGTAGTATGTATAGTAGAGAGTGATTAGGTGGACCTATTGACCTATTGACCTAAGAGTCAATCCTGTGCCTCAAAAAACCAAGCAAGCCTGTTTGACAAAGAAAGCAGTGTGAACATCTTTCCACTAACAAGCAGTGGAAACCCATAAACCCATGAAAGTTCTATGGGATATTGGGAGATGATCAGAAATGGCTCTCTTTGTACTTGCTGAGCAATGGCTAGACATAATTCTGCTAACTTCCCCAACTAATTAACTTTGAAATTTGCTTGAATCTTTGTCAAGTCTATAGTCAAGTGTGAAGGAAGAGCATGAGGAAAGCAATTGTGCTCTAGACTCAAAATATCACATTTTCTTTCTCTATTTTATCTTAGCAATAAAATAATTGACTCATTTGTTTAATGATTTGACTCTGGCTTTTTTCACTCTGACAATCTGAAAGAGTCACAAAGTTGACAGTAGGCAGTGCTATTCTTTGCAGGTAAATGGATAGAGTTAGAGAAAATAATGCTAAATGAAGTTAGCCAATCCCTCAAAAACAAATGCTGAATGTTTTCTCTGATATAAGGAGGCTGATTCATAGTGGGGTAGGTAGGGGAGCATGGGAGGAATAGATGTACTCTAGATAGGACAGAGGGGTAAGAGGGGACATGGGGTTAGAAATGATGGTGGATTGCCTGCGCGACTGGGCGGCTGGAAACCGTCCACCGGCTGGCGACAGACCCCGCGACTGGGCGGCTAGAGATCACCCGCCTGCCAGCGACAGCCCACCCACTGTCTGCATGACTGGGCAGCTGGAGACCGCCTGCCAGCCAGCAACCGATCGCCCGACGGCTGCCCGCGCAACTGGGTGGCTAGAGTCTGTCCGCCCGCCCGCACGCCGGGGACCGATTGCCCACCAGCTGCCAGCGCGACTGGGTGGCTGGAGACCGCCCGGCTGCCGGTGTCCAGGAGCTGAAACCAACCAGAGACAGTCCAGTCCCACCCCTCCATTCGGACACCCCAGTAAGGAGCCTGGGGCCCGCCATAGCAGAGAGGTGAGGTCACTGGAGCTCCGCCATCGGAATGCCTTCCCTGCAGAATCCACTTTAGCAAGCATAGTCTACCAACACAAAGGAGAGACAACAGAAATATAAAAAAACAAAACAATTTTATAGAAGAGAGCAGAAACACAGCAATCAAATAGAGCTGGAAAGTAGCATGAACATCATGAAAAAACAAGGAAAAAAAGGAGTACAAACAATGCAGGACAACTTAAATCTATAGGAGGACCTAGAAGCATCAGAAACAGGGATAGGGAAAGAATTCAAGGCATACCTAACTCAGATGGAAAGGAATAGTAGAGAATAGATAAGACAGCAAGTCCAAGCAATAAAAGTATATTTTGAAAATGAATTAAACAAACAAATTCAAATGGCAAAGAATGAGATTTACCAGGAGATAGAGATCTTTAAAAAAATCAAACAGTAATCCTAGAAATGCAGGAAACTATAAACCAAATTAAAAACTCAAACGAGAATATTACAAATAGACTAGATCAAGTAGAAGTCAGAACATCAGATAATGAAGACAAAGTTTATCAACTTGAAAAGAATATAGTCAACACAGAAAAGATGCTTAAATCCCACTAGCAATCTATTCAAGAGATATGGGATGTCATAAAAAAACCAAATTTAAGAGTCATTGGGATAGGAGAAGGCATAGAGAACCAAACCAAAGGAATGGAAACCTATTAAATGAAAATTCTAGAAAACCTCCCAGAGATGAAAGATGGAATGGATTGCCAAATCCTGGAAGCCTACCGGACCCCAAACATTCAAAACCGTAATAGGCCAACTCCAAGACATATAATTATGAATAGAGCCAACATACAGAACAAGGAGAGAATATTAAAAGCTACGAGAGAAAGGAGGCAGATAAAATTCAGGGGTAAACCAATTAGGTTAACGACTGATTTTTCATCACAGACTTTGAAAGCGAGAAGATCCTGGAACAATGTATTTCAAACGCTGAAAAATAATGGATTCCAACAAAGAATACTGTATCCAGCAAAATTAAGCCTCAGATTTGACAATGAAATTAAAATCTTGCACGATAAACAAAAGCTAAAAGAATTCACAGCCAGAAAACCAGCACTGCAAAGCATTTTGAGCAAAATGCTACAAGAATAGGAATTGAAAAATAGTGCCCCAAACTAACAGCAGGAGGTATCTCAGTAAAGGGTGGGGGGAAATAACCAAAAAGTAAAAACTAGCCAAACTAAAATAAATAAATAAATAAACATGACTGGAAGTACAAATCATATTTCAATTGTAACCTTAAATGTTAATGGCCTAAACTCACCAATCAAGAGACATAGGCTAGTAACCTGGATCAAAAAAACAACAACAACAACAACAAAAAAATCCAACAATATGCTGCCTTCAGGAGACTCATATGATAGGAAAACACATAGACAGGCTGAAGGTAAAAGGTTGGGAAAAATCATATCACTCACATGGCCCTCAGAAGCAAGCAGGAGTGGCCATACTCATATCGAATAAAATCAACTTCAAACCTAAGTTAATCAAAAGGGATGAAGAAGGACACTATATACTGTTAAAACGAACCATCCACCAACAAGACATAACAATTATCAATTTGTATGCACCAAATAATGGAGCTGCAACGTTCATAAAACAAACTCTCCTCAAGTTCAAGAGTCAAATAGACTACAACACAATAATTATGGGTGACTTCAACACACCGCTCTCTCCATTGGACAGATTCTCTAGACAAAAGCTGAACAAAGAAACTATAAAACTCAATAACGCAATCAATAACCTAGACTTAACCAACATTTATAGAATATATCAACCATGATCAAGTGGATACACGTTCTCAGCAGCTCATGGATCCTACTCAAGGATAGACCATATATTATGCCATAGGGAAACTCTTAGTAAATATAAAGGCATGGAGATAATACCATGCATCATATCTGATCATAATGGAATGAAACTGGAAATCAATGATAAAAGAAGGAAGGAAAAATCCTACATCACATGGAAAATGAACAATATGTTACTGAATGATCAATGGGTTACAGAAGACATAAAGGATGAGATAAAAAAATTTCATAGAGACAAATGACAATACAGACACAACATACCGGAATCTATGGGACACAATGAATGCAGTTTTAAGAGGGAAATTCATTTCTTGGAGTTCTTTCCTCAAAAAAAGAAAAAACCAACAAATAAATGAACTCACACTACACCTCAAAAACCTAGAAAAAGAAGAGCAAAACAACAGCAAATGTAGTAGAAGACAAGAAATAATTAAAATTAGAGCAGAAATCAACGAAATTGAAACAAAAAAAAACATTAAAAAATTGAAAAAACTAAAAGTTGGTTCTTTGAAAAAATAAATAAGATCTACAGGCCCTTAGCTATGCTAAGGAAGAGAAGAAGAGAGAACTCAAATTACTAACATATGGGATGAAAGAGGCAATATCACAACAGATACTACAGAAATACAGAAGATAATTAGAAAGTATTTTGAAACCCTATATTACAATAAAATAGAAGATAGTGAAGATATCAATAAATTTCTTAAGTCATACTATCTGCCCAGATTGAGTCAGGAAAACACACACAATTTAAACAGACCAATAACAAAGGAAGAAATTGAAGAAGCCATCAAAAGACTACCAACCAAAAAAAGCCCTGGACCGGATGGGTATACAGCAGAGTTTTACAAAACCTTCAAAGAAATAGAAAAAGAAGGAGCTCTTCTAAATTCATTCTATGAGGCCAACATCACCCTGATCCTGAAACCAGACAAAGACACTTCAAAGAAAGAAAACTACAGACCAATATCTCTAATGAACTTGGATGCAAAATTTCTCAATAAAATCCTGGAAAATCGAATACAAAAGCATATCAAAAAAATTGTGTACCATGATCAAGTAGATTTCATCCCTGGGATGCAAGGCTGGTTCAATATACGGAAATCAATAAATACTATTCACCACATCAATAGACTTAAAGACAAGAACCATATGATCATCTCGATAGATGCAGAAAAAGCATTTGACAAAGTACAACATCACTTTATGTTCAAAACACTAGAAAAACGAGGGATAACAGGAACTTACCTCAACATTGTAAAAGCTATATATGCTAAACCTCAGGTAGCATCATTCTAAATGGAGAAAAACTGAAGGCATTCCCTCGAAAATCTGGAACAAGACAGGGATGCCCTCTATCACCACTTCTATTCACTTTAATTCTTAAAATACTAGGCAGAACAATTAGACAGACAAAAGAAATTAAAGGCATAAAAATAGGAAAAGAAGAAGTTAAATTATCGCTATTTGCAGATGACATGATAATATATTTAACAGACCCAAAGGGTCTACAAAGAAACTGCTAGAGTTAATAAATGAATTCAGCAAAGTGGCAGAATATAAAATCAACACGCATAAATCAAAAGCATTCCTGTATATCAGCAACAAAACTTCTGAAATGGAAATGAGAAAAACCACTCCATTCACAATATCCTCAAAGAAAATAAAATACTTGGGAATCAACCTAACAAAAGAGGTGAAAGATTTATACAACGAAAACTACAGAACCCTAAAGAGAGAGATAAAAGAAGATCTTAGAAGATGGAAAAATGTACCCTGTTCATGGATAGGCAGAACTAACATCATCAAAATGGTGATATTACCCAAAGTTCTCTACAGGTTTAATGTGATGCCAATTAAAATCCCAATGGCATTTCTTGTAGAAATAGATAAAGCAATCATGAAATTCATATGGAAAAACAAAAGACCCAGAATAGCAAAAGCAATTCTAAGCAGGAAGTGTGAATCTGGAGGTATAGTGATACCAGAGTTCAAACTGTACTACAAAGCAATAGTAACAAAAACAGCATGGTACTGGTACCAAAACAGGCAGGTGGACCAATGGTACAGAATAGAGGACACAGAAACCAATCCACAAAAGTACAACTTTCTTATATTTGATAAAGGGGCTAAAAGTATGCAGTGAAGGAAGGATAGCATCTTCAACAAATGGTGCTGGGAAAACTGGAAATCCATAGGCAACAAAATGAAACTGAATCTCTTTCTCTCGCCATGCACAAAAGTTAACTCAAAATGGATCAAGGAGCTAGATATCAAATCAGAGACACTGCCTCTGATAGAAGAAAAAGTTGGCTATGATCTACATACTGTGGGGTCAGGCTCCAAATTCCTTAATAGGACGCCCATAGCCCAAGAGTTTATAACAAGAAAAAATAAATGGAACTTACTTAAACTAAAAAGTTTTTTCTCAGCAAGAGAAACAATAAGAGAGGTAAATGGAGAGCCTACATCCTGGGAACAAATTTTTACCCCTCACACTTCAGATAGAGCCCTAATATCCAGAATATACAAAGAACTCAAAAATTTTTAAACAATAAGATAATAACCCAATCAACAAATGGGCCAAGGACCTGAACAGACACTTCACAGAGAAGGACATACAATCAATCAACAAGTACATGAAAAAATGCTCACCATCTCTAGCAGTCAGAGAAATGCAAATCAAAACCACCCTAAGATACCATCTCACTCCAGTAAGATTGGCAGCCATTATGAAGTCAAACAGCAATAAGTGTTGGCGAGGATGTGGGGAAAAGGGTACACTTGTACACTGCTGGTGGGACTGCAAATTGGTGCAGCCAATTTGGAAAGCAGTATGGAGATTCCTGGGAAAGCTGGGAATGGATCCACCATTTGACCCAGCTATGGACCTCCTCGGACTATTCCCTGAGGATCTTAAAAGAGTGTACTATAGGGATACTGCCACATCAATGATCATAGAGGCACAATTCACAATAGCTAGACTGTGGGAACAACCTAGATGCCCTTTAATAGATGAATGGTTAAAAAAATGTGGCATCTATACACAATGGAGTACTATGCAGCAATAAAAATGACAAAATCATAGAATTTGCAGGGAAATGGATGGCATTAGAGCAGATTATGCTAAGCGAAGCTAGCCAATCCTTAAAAAACAAATGCCAAATGTCTTCTTTGATATAAAGAGAGCAACTAAGAACAGAATAGGGAGGAAGAGCATGAGGAAAAGATTAACATTAAACAAAGACGAGTGGGGGGAGAAAAAGGGAGAGAGAAGGAAAAGCATATGAAAATGGTAGGAGACACTCAATGTTACACAAAATTACATAGAAGAGGATGTGAGGGGAAAGGGTGGGAACAAGGGAGAGAATTGAACAACAGCAGATGAGGTAGAGAGGGACGATGGGAGGGGAGGGGAGGGGGGATAGTAGGGGATAGGAAAGGTAGCAGAATACAACAGTCACTAATATGCCATTATGTAAAAATGTGAGTGTGTAACCGATGTGATTCTGCAATCTGTATACGGGGTAAAAATGGGAGTCCATAACCCAATTGAGTCAAATGTATGAAAGATGATATATCATGAGCTTTGTAATGTTTTGAACAACCAATAAAAAAATATAAAAAAAGAAATGATGGTGGAATTAGATGGACATCATTAGTTAAAGTCCATGAATGAAGACCCAAATTGAATATACTTTGAGTACAACCAGAGATATAAAAAGTTTGTGCTCTATATGTGTAAAATGAATTGTAATGCATTCTGCTGTCATATATTAATAAAAAATTAAATAAAAATTTCCAGTAAGATCTTATCTC
Organism: Urocitellus parryii; assembly: GCF_045843805.1. NCBI lineage: Eukaryota > Metazoa > Chordata > Mammalia > Rodentia > Sciuridae > Urocitellus > Urocitellus parryii. The sequence goes on from NW_027552341.1 coordinate 48,818, forward strand.
CTGATGGGATCCAAGATGACAGAGTAGAGGAAATACCATTTCTGGCTGCTCTGTGCATGAATCTGAGAAAGCAGTCAGATGGCTTCTCCACAGGGACTCACCTTGATAAAATATAGCATCTTGGAGCATGTGACAGGATCCCATACTAGGGATTTTTGCAGAGTCCATCAGAGAGGCAAACCCCTTACAGAATGCGCAGAATGCAGAGTAGCTGTCTGTCAGTGGGACTCCAGACATGGGTCTCAGAGCCCCCAGTTTAAGCGCTGCTGAGACTCTTTGGTGGCCGAATAGAGGCACCAGGTTAGCACCTCTGGATAGTTGCAGAATGCCAGGCAGCAATCCGCGTTTGTGCAGGTAGCCAGACAGAGTTCTGGCCATAACACAGGGACATTCCAATTCCCCCCACCACAGCAGACACCCCGATGTGGGAAACGGATGGACTCCCTTGGAAAGCCTGTCCCACCATCTTTTGGTGGGCGTGGCTATCAGTACAGATACATGATTGGTTTCCAACTCCCTCTGCCCCCAGCTGTGATAATTGGGTACAGTGAATATCCTAGACAAAAATAGCTCTCAGTTGAACAAGAAGGAGCACAGTGGCAGTGTGACCAGGGCACTGCCTACCTGGAGTGAAACCAGGGATGAGAGCAAGAGATCCTGCAATTGAGACCTGATAAGCAAGAGAGGGGAGGGGGTAAAAAACAGAAACAATTCAGAGAGACCAAGATTAGGGAGGCTCCAGGCAGGAGAGGGAGAGCTCAAGCCTTTTCACACTGGTTAACTCCATCACCCTGAGGGCAGAGACTCAAACTGGAACAGACAACTCCATCTACTGGAAGAGAAGAAAATAGAATTCTAAGAGGTTTTTTTGTTGTTGTTTGTTTGTTTTGTTTTGTTTTAGGTCATCTTCTCATCCATTTTATCTTCTTTCTTTCTTCTCTACCCTTCCTCCCTGGTCCTCACAACCCCAATATATGTGAAACCAATAACTTTGAGTGAAATAGAACTTTAAAAACTGAGTCACCAGAATAATATAATATAGAGGAATTGTATAAGCCCCCTTATTTTTTTCCATTTCATTCCCTCTCTTTTTTCTCTTTTTTCTTTCCTTTTTATTTTTTACCTCCCTCTCTTCCTCTTTCAACTTCCTAATTTTTACTATTTTTACTTTATGTAATTTTCTAAATACATAAATGTGTTTGTTTTTATGCATCCTATTGTCCTCCCATGTACTTGTCTACCCTAAATGACCTCCTGTTTATTCTCTTGCTACTAACCCTCTTCATTAGAGTTCTCCTCCAAAGTTGATAAGATATATTAACCCCATACCCTTACATCTTTCCCCCTTAACATAACATCCTACATCTGACCCCCATTCTCTAAATGCCACCAGAAACTCTACACCTTTTATGAAACTACTGACTTTATTTTAAATAATAATTGAATCCAACATTTCTAGACATAGATACTAACTATAAATGTCTTAATAATAAAAATTTGCTCATAGTGTTCTATTGTTGATATTGGGAACTATAAACATTGTTCTTCCCCACAAAGGAAGGATCTTGGAACTACACAAGAGAATTACAAATTTATAAGGTAAACACACACACACACACACACACACACACACACACACACACACACCAGTCTCACAGAGCTGGAAAGAGATTCAAGCTACATGAAAAGACAAGGAAAGAAAGTACCACAAACAATTCAAGACAATCAATGAAATCAAAACAAAAAGAATTAACACCTATAGCAGAAAAAAAATGACAGATAAATATTTCAGGATAAACATGATTCAGATGATTTGGAGTGACAAAGAAGACATAGAAAACAAATACAAACAGTGAAAAATCACTTTGACAATGAGTTACATAAACAAATCCAAGAAGCAAAAGATAACCTCTATGGGAGATAGAGGGTATACAAAATAAACAAACAAATAAACAAAAAAACACCAAACAGAAATCCTTGAAATGAAAGAAATAATAAACCAAATTAAAAACAAAAATGAGAGTATCACCAGCTGAGTAGAACACTTAGAATACAGGACATCAGACAACGAGAACAAAGTATATCATCTTGAAAAGAATATAGACAGCACAGTGAAAATGATAAGAAACCACAAGAAGAACATTCAAGAAATATGAGGTAGCACAAAAAGACCAAATTTAAGAGTTATTGGAATAGAGGAAGGCATAGAGGTCCAAACCAAAGGAATGAGAAATCTGTTCAATGAAATATTATCAGACATGAAGAATGAAACAGAAATCCAAATCCAAGAAGCCTACAGGATGCCAAATGTGCAAAATCACATATCCACACCAAGACACATTATAATGAAAATGCCCAACATACAGAATAAGTAGAGAATTTTAAAAGCCACAAGATAAAGGAATCAGATTACATAAAAGGATAAACCAATTAGGATAATGGCTGATATTTCAACACAGACCCTGAAAGCTAGAAGATCCTGGAAGAACATATTTGAAACTCTGAAAGATAATGAGTTCCAACCAATAATCTTGTATCCAGCAAAACTAAGCTTCAGGTATGAAGATAAAATAAAAACCTTCCACAATAAACAAAAGTTAAGAGAATTTACAGCTAGAAAACCGGCACTAAAAAACATCCTGGTCAAAATATTGCATGAAGAGGAAATGAAAAACAACAATGAAAACCAGCAGAGGGAGGTAGTACACTAAAAGAAAAACTAATCAAAGAGGAAAACCAAGTAAATTAAATAACAAAAACAAACAAATATGGCTGTAAATACAAACCATGTCTCAATAGTAACCCTAAATGTTAATGGCTTGAACTCACCATAAGCTAGCAGACTGGATTTATAAAAAAAAACGAAATCCATCAATATACTGCCTATAGGAGGCTAATTTGATAGGAAAGACATACACAGACTGAAGGTGAAAGTCTGGCAAAACCATACCACTCACATGGACCTCAGAAGCAAGCAGGGGTGTCCATACTCATATTAAATAAAGAAGACTTCAAGCCAAAGTTAATCAAAAGGGATAAAGATGGACATTACATACTGCTCAAGAGAACCATACACCAACAACACTAACAATCATAAATACATTTGTCCCAAACAATGGTGCAGTTATGTTCATCAAACAAACTCTTCTCAAGTTCAAGAGTCAAATTGACCACAACACAATAATCTTGGGTGACTTTAACATATCTCTCTCACCACTGGACAGATAATCTAAACAAAAGTTGGATAAAGAAACAATAGGGATCAATAACACAATTAATAACTTAGACTTAATTGACATATATAGAATATATCAACCAACATAAAGCGGATACACTTTTTTCTCAGCAGCACATGGATCCTTCTAAAAAATAGACCATATATTATGCCACAGGGCAACTCTTAGCAAATACAAAGGAGTAGAGATACTACCATGCATTTTATCTGATCATAATGGAATAAAATTGGAAATCAATGATAAAATAAGAAAGAAAAATTCCTACATCACATGGAGAATGAACAATATGCTACTGAATGAACAATGGGTTACAGAAGACATCAAGGAGGAGATTAAAAAATTCTTCAAGGTAAATGAAAACATAGACTCAACATATTAAAATCTCTGGGACACTATGAAAGCAGTACTAAGAGGAAAACTCATTGCATGGAGTACATTCCTTAAAAGAATAAAAAGCCAACAAATAAATGACCTCACACTACATCTCAAAGCCCTAGAAAAAGAAGAACAAATCAGCAGCAAAAGCAGTAGAAGGTAAGAAATAATTAAAATCAGAGTTGAAATCAATGAAATCGAAACAACAACAACAACAAAAAACAATTGAAAAATTGACAACACTAAAAGTTGGTTCTTTGAATAAATAAATAAAATTGACAGACCCTTAGCCATGCTAACAAAGAGAAGGAGAGAGAGAAATAAAATTACTAGCATACATGATGAAAAAGGCAATATTACAACAGACACTTCAGAAATACAGAAGACAATTAGAAATTATTTTGAAACCTTATACTCTAATAAAATAGAAGATAGTGAAGGCATTGATAAGTTCCTTAAATCATATGATCTGCCCAGATTGAGTCAGGAAGATACACACAACTTAAACAGACCAATATCAGGTGAGGAATTAGAAGACATCAAAAGACTACCAACCAAGAAAACCCAGGACCAGACAGATATATAGCCAAGTTTTACAAGATCTTTAAAGAAGATCTTATACCAATACTCTTCAATTTATTTCAGGAAATAGAAAAATAGAGAATACCTCCAAACTCATTCTATTAGGCCAATAACACCCTGATTCCAAAACCAGATAAAGACTCTTCAAAGAAAGAAAACTTTAGACCAATACATCTAATGAACATAGATGCAAAAATCCTCAATAAAATTCTGTCAAATTAATACAAAAACATATCAAAAAGATTGTGCACCATGATCAAGTGAGATTCATTTCCAGGAAGCAAGGTTGGTTCAACATACGGAAATCAATAAATGTAATTCATCACATTAATGTACTTAAAGGTAAGAATCATATGATCATCTGGATAGATGCCGAAAAAGCATTTGACAAAATACAGCACCCCTTTATGTTCAAAACGCTAGAAAAACTAGGGATATCAGGAACATATCTCAACATTGTAAAGGCTATCTTATGCTAAGCCTCACACCAACATCATTATAAACAGACAAAAATTAAAGGTATTTTCTCTAAAATCTGGAACAAGACAGGGATGCCCTCTCTCACCACTTCTATTTAACATAGTTCTTGAAACACTGACCACAGGACTTAGACAGATGAAAGAAATTAAAGGAATAACTATAGGAAAAGAAGAACTTAAACTAGCACTATTTGCTGATGATATGGTTCTATATCTAGAAGACCCAAAAAACTCCACCAGAAAACTTCTATAACTAGTAAATGAATTCAGTAAAGTGGCAGGATATGAAATCAACACCCATAAATCAAAAGCATTTCTGTATATCAGTGACAAACCCTCTGGGAAGGGAATGAGGAAAACTACCCCATTCACAATATCCTCAAAAATAAAAAAAGATACTTGGGAATCAACTTAACAAAAGAGGTGAAGGATCTATACAATGAAAACTACAGAAGCCTAAAGAAAGAAATCAAAGAAGACCCAAGAAGATGGAAAGATCTACCTTGCTCATGGATAGGCAGAATTAATATTATCAAAATGACCATACTACCAAAAACACTATACAGGTTTAATACAATTCTGATCAAAATCCCAATGGCATTCCTCATAGAAATGGAAAAAGCAATCATGAAATTCATGTTGAAAAATAAGAGACCCAGAATAGCTAAAGCAGTTCTTAGCAGGAAGAGTGAAATAGGTGATTTTGCTGTACCAGAACTTAAACTATACTACAGAGCAATAGTAATAAAAACCTCATGGTACTGGCACCAAAACAGACCAGTAAACCAATGGTACAGTATAGAGGACACAGAGACTAACCCATAATATTACAACTACCTTATATTAGACAATGTTACCAAAATCATTCACTGGAGAAAGGATAGCATCTTCAACAAATGGTGCTGGGAAAACTGGAAATCCATATGCAACAAAATGAAATTTAATCCCTTTCTCTCACCATGCACAAAAGTTAACTAAAAATGGATCAAGGATCTAGGGATTAAACCAGAGACTCTGCATCTAAAAGAAGAAAAAGTATGCTCTAATCTTCATCACCTGGGATTAGACCCCAACTTCCTTAATAAGACTTTGATAGAACAAGAATTAAAACCAAGAATCAACAAATGGGATGGATTCAAACTGAAGAGTTTTTTTCCCAGCAAAAGAAATAATCTGTAAGGTGATCAGGGAGCCTTCATTCTGGGAGCAAATTTTACCCCTCACACAACAGATAAAGCACTAATCTGTAGGGTATATAAAGAACTCAAAAAGCTAAGCACCAAAAAAATCCAATCAATAAATGGGCCATGCACCTGAAAAGACACTTCTCAGAAGAGGATATATAATCAATCAGCAAATACATGAAAAAAATGCTCATCATCTTTAGCAATCAGAGAAATTAAAATCAAAACTATTCTAAGATATCATCTCAATCCAGTCAGAATAGCAGCTATTATGAAGTCAAATAACAAGTGTTGGTGAGGATGTGGGGAAAAAGATACATTCATAGATTGCTGGTTCGACTGCAAATTGGTGCAGCCAATTTGGAAAGTAGCAGGGAGATTCCTTGGAAATCTGGGAATGGAAGCTCTTTCTCTTCTTGGACTATAGCCAAGAGATCTAAAAACAGCATACTACAGGGACACAGCCACGTCAATGTTTTTAACAGCACAATTCACAATAGCTAAACCATGGTGTCAACCTAGATATCCTTCAGTAGATGAATGGTTAAAAAAAATGTGTCATTTATACACAATGGAATATTACTCAGCACTAAAAAGAACAAAATTATGGCATTTGCAGGTAAATGGATGGCGTTAGAGAAGATAATGTTAAGTGAAGTTAGATAATCCCCCCAAAACAAAATATGAATGTTTTCTCTGATATAAGGGGGGTGACTCAAAGTGGGGTAGGGAGGGAGAGCATGGGAGGAAGATTATTTCTACATAGTGAAGAGGGGTGGGGGGAAAGGGAGTGGGGAGGGGATTAGCAAAGATGGTGGAATGTAATGGTCATCATTATACAAAATACCTTCCAAAAGAAAGAAACCTGTCCCTATGATTTAACCAGTGGATAAGGAAGAAATGATACCACTTTTCTGATACCAATTCCCTACAATCTTTGACAAAATAAAGGCAGAGGAAACAGTTTTTGTTCACTGCATGACATTATCATTAACCTAATCCTAAAACTAAACAAAAACATGAAAAGAAAATTATATGAACATAGATGCATAAATCTGCAACAAAATGTTATCAAATCAAATCAATAAGATATAAAAATTATACACCACAACAAATGAGATTATTCTAGGCATGCAAGGATGGTTCAAAATTTAAAAATAAATTAATGTTAAACCATCATATCAATTAGTAGAAAAATCACATAATTTTATCATTAGATGAAGATAATATTCTTTACAAAATCCAGCATATATTCAAGATAAAAACTCAGAAAACTAGGAATGAGGAAATTTTGTAATGTAGATGAAGAACATCTTCATTATACTCAATTATGACAAAATGGATGTTTTCTCAGTAAAGCTGTAAACAAGGCAAAGATAATCCCTCTCACTAGAATTATTCAACATCATATTAAAAGTCTAGCTAATTCAATAAGAAGGGAAGGTAAAAGTTACAAAAACTGGGAAATAAGAAATGAAATGACTTTTTCACACAGTTGAGATGCTTGTCCATGTATAAAACCTCAAAGATTCTACAGTACTTTCTGGAACTAATCACAGAATATAGAAATTTTCCAGGATAGCAATTATAACATGCAAAATTCCATTGCTTTCCTATATGCCAGGATGAAGAACTGCATTTTGAAAATGGAAACAAATATTATGTAAATATTTATATCATTTACATATAGAATATTTACAATATCATTGACTATTAAATATATAGATCTGAATCTTGCAGCTGGGACTGTGGCTCAGCAGTAGAGAGCTTGCCTGGTATGTGTGAGGCACTGGGTTCAATCCTCAGCACAACATAAAATAAATAAATAAAATAAAGATATTGTGTTCATATACAATTAAAAATATTTTTAAAAATAAAAAAGTAGATAATGGGGCTGGGATTGTGGCTCAGAGGTAGAGCACTCCCCTAGCACAGGCGGGACCTGGGTTCTATTCTCAGCACCACATAAAAATAAGGACATTGTGTCGTGTCTATCTACAAAAAAGTAGATAGACACAACACAATGTCTCTCTCTCTCTCTCTTTCTCTCTCTCTCTCTCTCCCTCTCTCTCTCTCTCTCTCTCTCTCTCTCTCTCTCTCTCTCTCTCTCTCCTTTAAAAAAGTTGATATGCATTTATATGGAATATGTGGAGGATCTACATGTGGAAAATGATAGCATGATGAAAGCAATCAAACATCTAAATAAATGGAGATGTTTTCTTTGTTCACAGATTCAAATACCTATTATTAAGATATCCATCCTTCCCAAGAAAAACCCAGCATGCTCTTTTGTAGATATGGACAAACTGATTCTAAAGATTATGGAGAAAAATAACTAGAATAGCCAATGTGATATTGCAGAGGAAGAAAGACTTGCACTTACAAAGCTTAAAACTTTATAATATTATACTAACAATGAACATATAGCATTTGTAAAGATCAATGGAACAGGCCAGTGAGTCCTGATATAGATACACACTAATAGTCAACTTATGTTTGATAGAGGATTAAAGGCAGGTAAGTAAAGAAAATGATAGTCCTTTTAATAAACGATGCAAGAACAACTGCTCATAAACATGCAAAAACTAATAATCAAGACCAAGAATTTACATATTTTACAAATATTGATTCAAATTTGATCATATGCCTCTATAAAAATTCAAAGTTAGACATTTTCTTTCAGTGCATTTTTTTTTTTTGGTACCAGGAATTGAACCTGGGGTGCTTAACCACTGGGCCACATCCCAAGCCCCTTTTTACTTTTTGTGACAGGGTCTTACTGTTACATGGAGCCTCCCTAAGTTTTTAAGGGCCTTGCAAACTTATAATCTAATTCCTCAGCCTCCCAAGTTGTTGAGACTTCAGGCAGGTTCCACTATGCCTAGTTGGAAATGAGATTTTAAATAAAAACCAAAGGCATGTTTTATATGGAAAAATAATTCAAAAATATTATTTAATAATAAAATTATTTTTAAAATATAAAAAGAACAATTAAAACTCAAAAAAATTATAAAACCTTAATTTTAAAACAAAATAACTTGATAATACAACAAAAAATATTATGCAGATAGTAAATAAGCATTTGAAAATATGTGCAACATAATTTATTATTAGGGAGCATCAGACAACATGCTGATAAAGTTACAGAGCAACAGAAACTCATTGCTAGTGGGATGCAAATCCTATGGTCTGGATGTTTTTGTCCCTTCAAAATTCTTATGCTGAAATGTGACTCCTAAGGTGATGACAGTGCATTTTTTGGGAGGGTGATTGGGATGAGTGCTTCTACAAAGGGTTTGAGGAAACCTTTTTGCCCCTTCAATCTTGAGAAGACATTTAGAAGGCATGATCCATGAGGAAGTGTCCCCACCAGACACCAAAACTTCTGACTTCTTCTTTTTTTAAAAAAGAGAGAGTGAGAGAGAAGAGAGAGAGAGAGAGAGAGAGAGAGAGAGAGAGAGAGAGAGAGAGAGAATTTTTTAAATATTTATTCTTCAGTTTTCGGTGGACACAACACCTTTATTTTATTTTTATGTAGTTCTGAGAATCGAACCCAGTGCCCCGTGCATGCCAGGAGAGCGTGTTACTGCTTTAGCCACATCCCCTGCCCCTGACTTCTTAATCTTGGAATTATCAGTATCCTGGAGTGTCAGAAATAATTTTTTTTATGGACTATAAGTTACCCAGTCTAAGATATTTGTTATAGCAGTCCAAATCAACAAAGACAGCCACTATGAAAGATACTGTGGCAGATTCTTATAAAACTAAATGTATTTTTGCTATTTCAAGCACTTTTGCTAAATCAAGATATTTATATAATTGATTTAAAACTTGTGCTTACACAAAAACCTGCTCCCAAATATTTAGAGTTGCTTTATTCAAATACTGGAAGCAACTAAAGTGCTCTAAAGTAGGTAAATAAATCAACAAACCGTGATACATACATATAATGCAACACTATTAGATGATAAAAAGAGATGAACTGTAAAGTCATGAAAATACATAAGTTAATCATAAGTGCATATTTCTAACTTTAAAAAAAGTGCCCTTTGATAAATTATAAACTTCATGATTCATTTACATAACATTCTAAAAAAGAAGAAAATATATATATGTGCAATTCCCAGGACTTCAGAAAAAGAGAGAGAGGTTTGAATAGTTGAAGTTATGGGCACTATTTAAGGCATGACACTATTCTCTATGAAAAATCAAAGGACATATGACACCACTGTTTGTCCAAATCTGCTGAAGTTTATGATAGAAGAATAAACCTTATGTGTGCAAATTTTCAAAAAATATTAAGAATTTGGGAGTAAACACAAAGGGAATTTTTGAATGTGACAAAAGTACTTAACCATATTAGAAATAAATGAAGCAATGTCACTGAAGAGAGTGGATGGGAAATTGATATATAATTTTGTAAATGAGCAAAAATCTGTAAAATAAAGTAAGGTAAAACAAATCTACACTGTAGCTAGTGAAGTTGCATCCAAATGGAGATATAAGGTAATAATTCTAATGCCACAATGACTGTGTACTGGAATTGAGAAAGTGTACAGATGGTAGATCAAGAGGGAGCCAGTTCCTCACATTTGGAATAGGAGTGTATGAATAATATGATACTAGGATGATCCTTGTAGAAATAGGGTAGATAATAGGATGAACTCATGCTTACTCTACCACAGACACATACACAAGATGGGCTTGGGGTATCTTGCAGAATTAGAAACTAAGACAATGCTTAAAAAAGAAAACAAACAACAAACAAACAAAAAACAAATAAACTTATCAACAAGACAATAAACAAGCCAACCAACAAACAATATATCAATGGGATACAGAAAACAACTGAATAAGCTCTATATGGCCTAGGTTGTCAGAAAAAAAATATTTAAAAACAAAATAATATTTAAAAATATAAAACAAATATCCATGAATCTATACTGATATAAATAAGCACTCAAAGAAATAAATACTGGGGAAGAGGAAAGAATTCCAAATTCCTCCATGCAGAATCCCAGAGACATTACTCCATCTTCAAGGAGATGGAATGTACTTCCCCACTCCGTAAATGTGGGCTGTGCATAGTGATTTTCTTCCCAAGAGTACAGCATGGAAAGACAGAAGGGTGTTGGTTAGAGTTACTGCACAGTGGAGAAATGCAGCAAACACTACATCAACTAGGTTAATTTCAATCAGTTAAAATCAAGTGATTAGTAATATCAATAGTATATACCTTGACATGACATGATGAGAATGGCATTTTAACTTATGGTCTTTCTTCCAAAAATCTGTGATCCATGCACTATCATGAGAAAAACATCTGACAGTTGCCAATCAAAGAGCATTATACAAAATACATGAACAGTACTTTCCAAAACTAACAAGGTTATGAAAACAAGGAAAAATTAAGAAACTGTCCTAGTCAAGAGGTACCTGTGAAAATATGATAACTAAACAGATGGGGTCCTGGAATGGTAAAAGAACATTAGATAAAAATTAAGAGGGGCTGGAATTGTGGCTCAGTGGCAGAGCATTTGCCTAGCATGTGTGAAGCTCTGGGTTCGATTCTCAGCACCACGTATCAATAAATAAAATAAAGCTCCATTGACAACTAAAAAAATATTAAAAAATTAAGAAACTAAGAAAAGCTGAATTAACTATAGATTTTGGATGATAATAATAATAACAATAATAATAATAATAATAATATATCAATATTGGTTCATTAATAGTAAAAATTGTACCCTATTGATTTAAAATGAACATAATAAGAAAAATTAGGTACAGAGTGTATGGGAACTTTCAATACAATATTTTCAACTTTTCCATAGTTTTAAAAACTTCTCTAAAAAGTAAAAATTATTTATCAGCCCTCACATAGAGCTTAGAACTTGTCAGAATCATTGAAATGGCCATGAAACATATCTATTGTATCCTACATAGATGATTTTGGAACAAAATTTCATCTTCTCAAGTAGTAAATCCTAAAATAACCTAAATGTTCTATACAAGCCATAATCATGATAAATATTATGGAAACTCCATTAATGGTGAAAATTTTCTTCACCTCCTTTTCCAAGTATTTTGCACACTGCTTAATGGATTTATGAATCGTAAAGATGAAAAACAGATTTCCTAAGACAATTTTTAACATCTGAGTTGAATTTGACTCCTTCTGATATCAAACTTGGATTTAATATTGTTAAGTAAGAAAGTCCTATGCAATAAGAGATAGTTTTATTTCTTCCTTTGGAAGATTTTTATCCTTGCCTAATTACTCTGTCTAGGACTTGTGATATTGTGGTAAAAGCATCCTGCTTATGGTTCTTATCTTGGAGGAGAAGCTGTCAGTTTTCCACCACTGAGTTTCAGATTACTTGTAGGATTTTTATATATATCTTTTATGTTCACTTAATTTTCTTCTGTACCCAGTTTGTTGAGAAATTCTAAAATAGAAGTTTCCTGAATTTTGTCCAGTGATTTTCTTCATCTATAAAGATAATCATGTGGCCTTTTTTTCTGTTAACAAGTTGTGTCATATTAATTACTTTGCATTTGTATCTAAGGAATAAATCCCACATGTTCATGATATAAGATCATTTTTATATAATGAATTCACTTTTTTTGTATTTTGTTGAGAATCTTGCAACTGTGTTCATCAACATAGTAGACTATAATTTTCTGTTCTTGCAGTGTCTTTGTGTGGCTTTCATATGAGGGCAATACTGAGTTTGTAAAATGAATTTGGAAGTGTTCCCTTCTCTTAACATTTTGGAAGAGCTTAAGAAGTACTGATGTTAATTATTAAATACTTGGTTGAGTTCACTACTGCAGCCATCTCCTGAGTTTTCTTTCTTAGACAGTTTTTGATCACTTTTTCATTACTGGTGTATGTTCAGATTGTATTTCTTGATGATTCAGTCTTGACAGATTGAATGTTTTGAGGAATTTATCCATTTATTCTAGGCTATTCAACTTGGTAGTAGGTAATTATTCACATCAGTGATCATTTTATTTATATTTAGGATCTTTTTTAAAAAATTTGTGTGCCTTCAGTTAGAATATCTGGTTTTTCAATTTACTTGAATATTCCTCTCATTTTTAAACTAGATTAGGTAAGCATGTGTTAAATTTGTTTATCTTTTCAAAAAACAACCTCTTAGTCTTGCTGTCCAGCCTAATTGGGGTATAATTGACTAAAATTGTGTATTTAAGGTGTATAATGTGACATTTTTAATATAGATATACTGTGAACTACAATAATGCTAACATCCATCACCTCACTTAGTAACTAAATCTGCATGTGTGTTTGTGGTGAAAACATTTTGATCTATTCTCTTGGCAAATTTCAAGTGTACAATGCAGTTTTAATTGCAGACACCATACTGTATATTATATATTCAAAATTTATGCATACCAGATAACTGAAACTTTGTAACCTTGAACTAATATCTCCCCATTTCTATCAACTGCTGGCAATCACCATTCTATTCTCTGCAACTATATGTGATTCAACTATATATGATTCAAATTTCTAGATCCACATAAAAGCTGAAACTTTTTATCAATTCTTTCTGTGCTTGTCTTATTTCACTTAAAACAGACATCTGTAGCATTCATTAATTAAAATGAATGATAAGATTTCCTTCTTATTTAAAGATGAATTATATTCCAGTGCAAGCATTTGTGTTAGTCTCACAGTTTTCTTCATTTATCTGTTGATTGACACAAGTGGGTTTGAGATTTGGCTCTAAAAATAAGGCAGCAAACTATCATGAGAATGCAGAAAGCTCTCAGAGATAGTGATTTTCTTTCCATGGGATATACATACACACTTGGTTTCCTGGAACACATATTAATTCTATAGTTTGAGGAGTCTTAATAACATTTTCAAAAAGCCTGAACCAATTTTTATTACCATTAACAATTCACAAGCTTTCTTTTTTCACATTCTCGTCAACATTTATAATATTTTTTTCTTTTAATAATAGCCATTCTAGTTGGTGTATGGTGATATCTCATTGTAGTTTCAATTTATATTTCCCTAATGATTTGTGAAGTTGAGACTTCACAAAAAAGTTGTTCTTTTTTTTTTCAAATACTGACTAACATTTCTATGTGTTATTTGGAGAATTGTCTATTCAGGACTTTAGCCATTTTTAAATTGGAATTTTTTTCTTGCTATTGAGGTGTTGATGTTATATCATTTGCACATTAACCCCTCTAACTGCATTGCTCAGGCTGACCTCAAACTTGTGATCCTCTTCTCTCAGCTTCCCAAGTAGCTGAGATTACAGATACCATGGTAGTCAGCCAGCTTATTTGCTATTTTCAAAAATATATATATATATGTATATATATATACACATATATATATATACATATGAAGGTAAAGATTAAATATTTAATATACAGAATAAAAATTACTGCATAATAATATTAATGTCAAAATGCTATATTTGAACATTACTTGTAGCTTGTCAGAGTAGTAGAGAAAAAATAAATACATATAAAAAGCATTCACTAAGTGCTTACCAGGCACTTGGCAACATATTGGCCCCATTAGGACATTTACTCACTTGATTCATAAAACATCCATATGTCCTAATTAATATTATTATTTTCATTTAACAGATGAGAAAACAAGCACTGAGAGTTTTATTTCCCTGCCCAGTGTCACACAGTTAGTAAGGAAAATATCTGAGAGTAAAACCCAGGCAGTCTGTCTACAAAACTAATATTCTACACCAGCATTCTTTGGAGTTTAATGTGCATATAAGGACAACATGAAAAAGAGCTGATCCTGATTCAGTAGGTCTGAGGATTGGGCCTGACACTCAGCATCTCTTATGAGTCCCCAGATTATAGTATACTGCTAGTCCATGCAGAAAACTGGATGTATCTATTATGCTAAATTAAATAAGCCAATGCCCACAAAACAAAGGTTGAATGTTTTCTCTGGTATGTGAAAATTAAAGCATAATAAAGTGGGAGTGGGTAGAGAAAAGAAGTTCAGATTAGACAAAAGGGAGTGAAGAGAGGGGAAGGGGAATAAGAAGAGTAAAGACAAAATAAAAAATCTAACATAATTTTCCTGTAAGTGAATTCCACCACCATTTACATCCATAAGAATGGATCCTAATCAGAATAAGCTATGCTTGATTCTACTCTCATGTATAAATAAAAAGAACCAATAAAAATAATTCAAAAAGAATGCAATATCTAATTGGTGGAGAGACATGCTGTAATTTTTCTCCACTAGATTCACTTTTTAACATGCATAATTCAACCAAGGAGATTTTAAAAGAGATTAGAAAAGGAGAGAGAGATGAAGGAATAAACTCTCCATTGGCCCAAGGTATTGGAATAGTCTGCCAAAGATACCATCCTGTAAAGGGAGATACCATGAAGGCACAGACTAGGGGCAGTCAGGAAATCACCAGGACCTTCAAAAGTATACTCAGGGTCACTTAAGCACTCAGGGTCACTTAAGCATGCACAGAATTTGTGATCCCGTGGAAGTATTCACCAAGAACTTAAGGTAGTGTGTCCAAATGCCTGTGGAGGATCCAGGATCTTGTCACAGAAACACAGAAGCCTGCCTGGCTACTGAAATACAGGAGTGAGGGAAAGATAAATCAGAGCTGTAAGAATTTTCAGGTTCTCTAGTCCCAGCTGTATTATGGCTTCTGTGAAGTCAGCTTGAAATTACATGGGAGGCAGAGCCCTCAAATGTGGGGGTTAGCTGGAGAGACACTGTAGTTCACAGCAAAACTCAGCACCCAAGTTCATTCTTAGACATGCTCTGTTCCTTGTGGTGGCCTTGGCTACGGTAAAGAAGTGCAGAAATACTAAAGGTGTTGGCAGATCCCACATTTGGCATGTGCAACAACCCAGGTCTTCTCTGGAGGATGAGGCCAATGATTGTTCATCTTGGAGACTCTGCCTTCAGGGCATAGGGTGGAATCTTGGCTTTAACCCTTTTTCTTCTGCCCTTGCTTGGAACCCAGGAAGAACACAATAAATATCGCAAAACAGATCTTAATAAATATTACTTGAATAAGTGGAATAAATGGTTGAACAAATATTAGACCAACCTGAGAAATGCAGACTTGGGTTTAAGTCCATGAACCTGGGTAAGTGATGTCAGCACTCTGAGATTTTTTTTTCTGCCCTCTGCATTTATAGAGTGATTCTTGTTCTATGTGTGCAGCACTGACTCCCATAGGGACAGTTCTAAACTCAAGTTAGAGTTACATCTGAGAAAAAATCTAACTCATCTAGTTGACATACTAATGGCTTCTGGGGTGCCAGAGACAAAGTGAAGAAATAAACTGTAAACATTTACAGGTTGCCAATAACTTATTTGCAAATTTAAAATCTGAAAAGTGGAGAAGACTTAAATACTTTTTTTTTGATTGGCAAATTACTTGTTGGTCTAAAAGGATCTAGTTTTGAAATCATTTCTTTCAATATGAAATAAATATGAATAAATGAAACTTTTTAAATATGAAAAGAAAAAAATATACAATGTCTTATAAAAGCAGCAGTGAAATTCAACTTGCAGGGAAGATCCAAAGACTGGTTCTCACTTATTTTGGAGAGAGCATTAGAGATTGTCCCTACTTGCAGAAACAGGTTCACATTCTTCACTCAGACCCATTAAATCAGTGCTCATTATCCCTGACTATGTGCAGTTTGAAAGTGGTTTGTAAGAATAGCAGGGGAACACAGGTGGCAGGGAGATTCCAAAGGAAAGTTTATACTTAATTCACATAGAGTGCATTGGTTATCACCCCCATTCTTAGCATCAGGTTTATATTCTTCATGTGGGCCATTCAGGTCTAATGCTCATTATGAATGAATATGTGCAGTTTGAAAATGACTTGCTGTGTGAGCGTGGTGGTCCATGACTATAATCCCAGAAGCTTGGGAGGCTGAGGCAGGAGGATCACAAGTTTAAGGACAACCTCAGTAACTTAGGAAGACCCTGTTTCAAAATAAAAATATAAAAAGGGCTGAGAATGTGACTTTAGTGGTTAAGTGCCTTTGGTTTAATTCCTGGAATAAAACAAACAAACACACAAACAACAAAGAACAAAAAAACAAAGACTAGTTGGAGTAGTAGTGAAATGCAAGTGACTGGGAACTTCAGAGGCAGATTTGCAGTTAATGCACAAATAGGGCTATATGAATTATACCTGTGGCTCTACCAGTTTTATGTTTTTTGCTACTTCCCATTAGAGCCTGTTCTCCTATTGGACAAATTTTTCAGTTTGAAAATGGCTTGTAGTTTCAGTAAACACGAGTAGCAGTAATTTTCCAAAGGCATGTTCTCATTCATTTCATGAAAAAAAATTGGGAATTGACCTCTATTACAACACTTTGTTCACATTCCTTCACGTGCCCATGAAGAGCAGAACTATTTAAGGCTAGATGTGTGCAATTGGAAACCTGCTTTCATGAGCATCAGGAAAAGAATATTGGCTGGGTTGTCCCCAAAACAGTTTCACAATGTAATCACAGAACATTGAATGGAATTTGTTCCCCTGTAGCACTAGGTTCATATTGTTCATGCCTACTTTGAAGGTTGACTGCTCCACATGGCAAAATATCTTGCAGTTTAGAACAGGTGCAGCAGTGAAAGGATCCAAAGGTCCTTTCTGGGAGATCCCAAATTCAGGTACTCTCTTCATTCAGAGATGTCATTGGGATTTTTTTTCCTGTCTTAGCAACAGTTTCACATTCTTCATGTTGACTTTAGTAGGTTTGCCACACATTTTGACTGAATATATCCAGTTTGAAAACAGTTTGTAGGAGAAGCATTAAATTACAAGAGGCAGGGAGGATCCAAAGGCAGGTTCTTATTAAATTTATAGGTATGGTTTTGGGAATTGTTGCCTATAGCAGCATCAGTTTTACATTATTTATTTCAAAGCACGAGGGCCAGTGCTCATTAAGGCCACATATGTGTAATTCAAAAATGGCTTGTAGGTCTCCATATATTTGCTCCCATAGTCTCCATTAAACACTCTGGGGAAGAGTAGAAAAGGAATCAATAGTAAGTAGCTTCAGGGTTTTGTAGTCTCATCAATTAATAGAACACTTAAACTTGTCTTATGTTTCCAAATATTTTCACCTTTTAAATTTTAAATAAATTAGTTTATTTATTCATCTTGTGGTTCTGGAGATGGATCCCAGGGTTACTCTACAATAGAGTTATATCCCCAGGTCTTAATCATTTTTAGTTTTGAGACAGTCTCACTAAGTTGCTGAGACTTGCCTCAAATTTGGTATCTTCCTACATAAGTCAGTTGTGTCACTGGAATTAAATGTATGTGCTGCTGAGTCTAGATGAGTTTGAAACTTTAAAGAAAATATGCATATTTTCCACAGAAGCACAATGAGGAAGCTATGGGTGTTATCAAGAGTGGATCCTGAGAATTAGAATGAAATATCTGATTGGTGGGCAGAAGCACTTTATTATATCTGTATTAGCTTCACTTTGGTAAATGCACAACGCATCCAGCTAGAGAGAGCTCCAAGAGATTAGAATGGAAGAGGCATATGGGGAAATAATACCTCCCCTGGCCTGAGATGTAGGTCTATCAGCTGACAGGTAAAAGCAAGTTGCCAGCATGGCACAGCCTAAGGGCAGTCAAGAAGTCCTAAGCACCTCATGACATATTCAGGCCATGGAGTATTGCATGCATGCACATTGCCACACTGCTTAGAGGAAATTTTCATTGGGGAACTAAGAAGGCAACTCCCAGGAATGGGATAGGAACCAGGGCTTTGTCAGAATTCTAGGATCTGAACTCTCTTCTCAAGTACAGGGTGAAGGGAAGGGAAGGCAGAGCAGTGGAAATTTTTAGACCTCCTAGTCTGTGATGTGTATGGTGCCTATGATATTGCATGACCTTATCTTGGAGACAGAGCACCCACAGGTGAGGGTCTGGGCCATAGCTGCTCCAATTCATAGCAACTATTCAGCATCCAAGGGCATATTTAGGCACTTTCTGCTCCTTCTGGTGTCCTTGGCTAAGGCAGAGACCAGCAGAGCTAATAAGGGTGCTGGCCAATTCTACACTTTGGATTGTATCTCAACTCAGGTCTTTTGCAGAGGATGGGACCAAGGTTGACTCATTGTCACCTTGGAAATTCTGTATCCAGGGGTTAGTCTAGGCCTTATCCCTTTTGTTATGCTGTCTTCAGACTAGTGATCAAGAGGCACAAGGCTCTTCATCTAACCCCTGTGTTACCAGCTAGTAATTATTGATCTCACCCAGACTGGTCACAGGAGGTTAATTTAATGTCTCAAGTTAGGGCCAGAAGAACCTAATAAATGTGCCTCTGGGACAACAGACTGCATGCAGGTTTTCACACAAGGATACAACATAGTCAGCCAACAACCTAGGGCCAAGTAGCCAGTTCCACCACTTCAGGGAAGCCATTCTGCTCCTCCTGTGAATTTCTCCCTCCTTGTTCTGTCAGCAATAGTCTAAGACTTCCTGACACTGGCACCATTACATTCTAGTTGTGACCAATTCCTATGGAAAAGATATACTTCAGCTTATCTTGTTTCTCCTAGTAATTTGCTTAAAACAAGTCTCTTCACTCAAAATCTGATTCTCTAGCTGTGACCAATCAAATTCCTCTTATGTTTGTTCAGAAGAGTATTAATAGTCCAATGTGCCAATATTGGGCTGGAAGAATCCTCAGGAATGTGACTTAATGGGACTCTAGACTGAATGCCAGTTTCCATTCATGCACACTTCCCAGCCCACCAACCATCTGCCTGTCAAGGACATTGCTTTGGAGAAACAGTTCTCTCCCCCCCCGTGTAGGGAATGATGTAACATGTGGGGCATGTTGCATCAGAAAAGAGGAAACCTACCTGCTTCCTGGTTCTGGGGCCATGTGTGGCTAAGATGGTGCCTGGCAATCAGCCAGGAGGCAGTGCTGTGGGTGGTGACAAAAAAATCAGACGACCTCTAGGATAGGCTCAGAACCCTTCCGCCCTCGTGGACAGCTCTGTCACCCATTATGGCCTGTAGGATGGGTGTGCGCATGAACTCTCCCCACCTTGCGGGCGGCCAGTCGACCTTTGCCTTTCTTGGCTCATCCTGGTCGGGGCGTACTCTTGCCAATCTCTCTCGCAGGTCAAAAGGAAATGGAGGGCTAAAAACCCCGACACCCCAGGATTTCCTTCTCCCTGGTCTGCCAGGAATAGTCTCAGAATACCTTAAACCAGCGTCCTTAAATCCTTGCTGCACTCTATTTCTGTGGGAAACTATTTCATCTTACCATCCTTCTATTAGTGATTAATGCAGGGCAAATTTGTGATTCTAGCCTGTGTCCCCATCTGTGACCCCATCACTAAAGTTTGGCCAGGGGAGGATTGCTTCAATGTGCTAATATTGGGCCAGAAAAATAAAGTGGCTTTCTGGGGCCCCATCCTGACTATAGAAATCCACTCATGCCCACTTCACATTCCAATCTTAACTTGTGACCAAGCCACACTTATCAGGAAAAACTATACTTCTTTCAGGACCTTCTTCCTACCAGAAATCTCCTTCAGTTGCCTGTAAAGTGCAACTTTGCACCACACTTCACCTAATTTAATTGAAAACTTTACCTCAGCTTTAGAAAGATGCTCCTGGAGTTACTAAAGATCAAGGCTTTTGAATGTGGACCCTGGTTCCCACATGGAACCAATCTCCTCCTAAGTCTTGCCAGAAAAGGGTAATTCTAGTGTTCATATTTAAGACATAAGAACCCTCAGAAATGTGTGTCTGTTTGGTTCCAGTCTTGGAGACAGTGCTCACTAAATGCAAACTTTACATCCCAACATAAACCTATTTCCCTGGAGAAATATATCTTCTCTTTTCAGGAATTTCTTTATCCCTCTTCATTCTAGAAATTTCCTCAGGTTGCCTGTAGTTGGCTTATATGGATCCCATTTGACACTTACTTCTGTGGTAAAAAAAAACAAAACAAACAAACAAAAAACTTTACTTCAGCTTTTCCAAATGGTTGGGGTGGGGAAAGATTCTTCATTTAGTCCTTGAATACCCAGATATAAATACTAGACTCCCTCATAAAACTGGCAGTGGGAAGGTAATTTACAAGCCTCAAGGGTGTGTCTGAAGAAGTCTCACAAATATGGATTTCTGGGATATCAGACTGGCTGCAGGTTTACATGTATGAGCACTTCATAGCCCACATACAATTTGGAGCCAAGGCAAGGCCATCTCCTGAGAGAAACAGCTGTCCTCTGCCCAGGAATTACTTCCTCACTATTCTGCCAGGAGTCACTTCAGAATTCCTGAAACTGGCATCCTTATAGGATTGGTGTACCCCATTTCTGTGGGGGGGGGCTTTACTTTTGTTTACTCTGCTTCTCATAAACATTCATACAGAGCAAGTCTCCTTTTCAGCATCTGGATTCCCAGCTGTGATGAATTAATCTTGTCCTAAATATGGTTAGAAGAGAATTGTTCCATGGAACAAAGTTTGGGACAAAAGAACCCTGAGGAGGGTGGCTTTCTGGGGCCACATCCTGGTTTCAGAGATCTAGAACTACATGCTTCACATCCTGCTACCAATATGAGGCCAAACCACTTCCATTGCTGAGGAGAACCTGTTCTCCTTATTCTTGGAAAGTTTTCCTCTTTATTTTGGCAAGCAATATCCCTGGGTTACCAAATTTGCATTATCCTCTGCCTTACCTCTTTATTTTAACTTTTTAAAATTTTAAATTATTTACTGTTTTCTGTTAAATTTTTATTTTATTCTACTTTTTCCTAGAACATTTTTTTTCTTTTTTTAATTTTTTATTGGTTGTTCAAAACATTACAAAGCTCTTGACATATCATATTTCATACATTAGATTCAAGTGGGTTATGAACTCCCAATTTTTACCCCAAATACAGATTGCAGAATCACATTGGTTATACATCCACATTTTTACATAATGCCATACTAGTAACTGTTGTATTCTGCTACCTTTCCTATTCTCTACTATCCCCCCTCCCCTCCCCTCCCATCTTCTCTCTCTACCCCATCTACTGTAATTCATTTCTCTCCTTGTTTTTTTCCCATTCCCCTCACAACCTCTTATATGTAATTTTGTGTAACAATGAGGGTCTCCTTCCATTTCCATGCAATTTCCCTTTTCTCTCCCTTTCCCTCACACCTCATGTCTCTGTTTAATGTTAATCTTTTCCTCCTGCTCTTCCGCCCTCCCTGCTATGTTCTTAGTTGCTCTCATTATATCAAAGAAGACATTTGGCATTTATTTTTTAGGGATTGGCTAGCTTCACTTAGCATAATCTGCTCTAGTGCCATCCATTTCCCTGCAAATTCCATGATTTTGTCATTTTTTAGTGCTGTGTAATACTCCATGGTGTATAAATGACACATTTTTTTTATCCATTCATCTATTGAAGGGCATATGTGTTGGTTTCACAGTCTATCTTCTAGAACATTTTAATGCAATACGCCATTATTCCCAGAAATCTTTATTATGACAAATAGCAGAACCTTATATAGGTATATATATGTATGTATATAAATTTTAAACACAAAAATAGTCTACAAATTTAAATTTTAAAAATATCCTGTAGCACAAGGTATTAAGATAAACAAATGACCTGTTTTGAGTTTTAAATGCAATTATAATCAGTACATGCCTGGTTCAAAAAACAAGAAAATTCTAATAAAAATTATCACAAAATAAAATTCTGTTTGAATTGTCTTTTAATGAGATTAGGTGTTATTTATTATGTATGTTTAATTGGTAAACAGTTTAATTGTTTATCACTTTTTGGTTTGCTATCCTAAGGGGGGCCTTATGGTAAGTTTCTAGCTAGGGCTTTTTAGAATGAAGAAAAGAAAATCTCTTATGTGGTTATCACTCCAGGCAAATAAATATCAGCAGTTGAATGTCATGTTTTGCAGTTATTTAGAATTGCCCACCTCTTAGAAATTTATTCTTTATTCCATAAATCACAAGAAACCATAGTTAGAAAACTACTGCTTTAATAGATGATACATTTTTATGAATTAGCAAGAGTATATTATGATCATTAGTATAATTTAAAAGTACATTGTTATCTGTAGGTATCAGCATTTTTATCTATTAAACCAAATTTAAATTTATTAATTATTCAGATAAATGAATATAGCTCAACTAGGTATTCTTTACATTGTGCTTGGGATAATTCCTTTTTTGAGGCACTTTCCCTTGTATTCTAATATACTTGGTATTCATGACTCTTACTTTTAAATGCCAGAAATTATCCTTAGACACTAAACAGACATTATGACTATCAGACATTTTGGTCACCCGAATACCTCAATACTCTGAATACCCTATTTTCAAACATTGTCAGGCAAGTATAACTGTCCCTGATTGATAATCACTGACTTAAATATTCAGTATCATTTTTAAGCCTTTTCCTTTTTAAAAGTTTTACAAGACTTGTTTAATTTTAGAAGTCCTCCACTACTATTTGTTCATTTTTGCATTTCTTACTATTTTGATTTGAAATGTAGAGTTCAAGCTTTGTATCTTCATTGTAGACTGTAACTCTCATGATTTTTAATTAAAATTAATGATTTTAATATCATTTACATCATAAATTCTACTTTGGTATTAATATTTTTATTGATTTTTAAAAAACATATTAAGAGGAATGCATTTCAATTCTTACTACACAGATACAGCACAATTTTTCATATCTCTGGTTGTACAGAAAGTATGTTGACACCAATTCGTGTCTTCATATATGTACTTTGGATAATGATGTCTATGACATTCCACCATCCTTGCTAGTCCCCTGCCCCCTTCCTTTCCCTTCCACTCCTCTTCCTTATCTCGAATTCATCTATTCCTCCCATGCTTCCCTTCCCTACCCCACTATGAGTTAACCTCCTTATATCAGAGAAAACATTTGATATTTGTTTTTTTGGATTGGCTAATTCACTTAGCATTCATTATCTTCTCCAATGCCATCCATTTACCTGCAAATGCTTTGATTTTATTCTCTTTTATTGCTGAGTAAATTCCATTGTATATATATGCCACATTTTTTTTATCCATTCAGTCACTGAAGGACATCTAGATTGTCTCCACTATTGTGAATTGTGCTGCTATAAACACTGATGTGGCTGTGTCCCTGAAGTATGCTACAGTATGCTAGTATGCTGTATATAGTATGTAGTATGGTGTATATAGTATACAGTATGTAGTATGCTGGAGTATGCTGTAGTAAGTCCTTTGGGTATAGACTGAGGGGAGGAAAAGCTGGGTCAAATGGTGGTTCCAAGGAATCTTCATACTGCTTTCCATATTGGCTGCACCAATTTGCAGTCCCACCAGAAATGTATGAGTGTTTCTTTTCCCATACATCCTTGCCAACACTTATTGTTTGTATGCATGATAGCTGCCATTCTGACTGGAGTTTGATGATATCTTAAGAATAGTTTTGATTTGCATTTCTATAATTGCTAGAGATGATGAACATTTTTTCATATATTTGTTGATTTATTGTATATTCTATTCCCAATAAGTATCTGTTCAGGTCCTTGGCCCATTTGTTGATTGGATTATTTGTTTTTTCTGGTGCTTAGCTTTTTGAGTTCTTTACATACCCTAGAGATTAGTGTTCTGATATGTGAGGA
Organism: Urocitellus parryii; assembly: GCF_045843805.1. NCBI lineage: Eukaryota > Metazoa > Chordata > Mammalia > Rodentia > Sciuridae > Urocitellus > Urocitellus parryii. The sequence continues at coordinate 73,364 of NW_027552341.1, forward strand.
GTAAAAATTTTCTCCCAGGATGTACGCTCTCTGTTCACCTCACAGAGTGTTTCTTTTGCTGAGAAGAAACTTTTTAGTTTGAATACATTTCATTTATTGATTCTTGATTTTAATTCTTGTGCTATAGGAGTCTTATAAAAAAAGTTGGGGCTGAATCCCACATGATGAAGATTAGGGCCTAATTTTTATTCTATTAGACACAGAGTCTCTGGTTTAATTCCTAGGTCCTTGATCCACTTTGAGTTGAGTTTTGTAAATGGTGAGAAATAGAGATTTAATTTCATCTTGTTGCATATGGATTTCCAGTTTTCCCAGCAAAAGAGGCTATCTTTAATCCAATGCATGTTTTTGGAGACTTTGTCTAATATAAGATAATTGCAATTTTGTGGGTTAGTCTCTGTGTCCTCTATTGTGTACCATTGGTCTACCAGTGTATTTTGGAGCCAATACCATGCTGTTTTTGTTATTATTACTCTGTAGTATAGTTTAAGGTCTGGTATAGCTATGTCACCTGCTTCACTCTTCCTGCTAAGGATTTCTTTAGCTATTCTGGGTCTCTTATTTTTCCAGATAATTTTCATAATTGCTTTTTCTATTTCTATGAGGAATGTCATTAGGATTTTGATTGGAATTGCATTAATTCTGTGTAGTGCCTTTGGTAGTATTTGATTTGTCAGAATTGTATTGAGAATTTTTGCAACTATGCTAATTAGAGATATTGGTCTAAAGTTTTCTGTCTTTAATGTGTCGTTACCTAATTTGGGGATCAGGATGATATTGGCTTCATAGAATGAGTTTGGAATTGTTGCCTCTTTTTCTATTTCCTGAAATAAATTGAAGAGTATTGGTATTAATTCTTCTTTAAAGTCTTACAGATCTCAGCTTTGTAGGCTTTTCTTGGTTGGTAAGCTTCTGATGATATCTTCTATTTCATCTCTTTAAATTGTGTATATCTTCATGATTCAATTAAAATTAGAGCTACAATCAATGTATGATTGTATGACTTAAGAAATTTGTCAATGCCTTCAGTGTCTTCTTTTTATTGGAGTATAAGTTTTCAGAATAATTTCTAATTATCTTTTATATTTCTAAAGTGTCTGTTGTGATATTAACCTTTTTCATCATGTGTGATTGTAATTTGAGTTTTCTTTCTCTTTGTTAGCATAGCTAAGGGTCTGTCAATTTTATTTATTTTTTCAAAGAATCAACTTTTTGTTTTATCAATTGTTTCAATTATTTCTTTTTTTTTTGTTTCATTGATTGTAGCTCTAATTTTAATTGTTTCTTTCCTTTTATTTCTTTTGCTGCTGATTTGTTCTTCTTTTTCTAGGGCTTTGAGAAGTAATGTGAGGTCATTTATTTGTTGACTTTTTCTGCTCTTAAGGAATGAACTTCATGCAATAAATTTTCCTCTTTGTACTATTTTCATAGTGTCCCAGAGATTTTGAAATATAGTGTCTATGTCCTCATTTACCTCTAAAAAATTTTTAATCTCCTCCTTGATGTCTTCTGGAACCAATTACTCATGCAGTAGCATATTGTTTAGTCTCCAGGTGATGGAGAAATTTTCATTTTTTAATTTTGTCATTGTATTCCAATTTCATTCTATTATGATCTGATAAAATGCATGATAGTATCTCTACTTTTTTGTATTTGCTAAGAGTTCCTTTGTGGCATATTATATGGTCTATTTTAGAGAAGAATCCACGTGCTGCTGAGAAGAAAGTATATCCACTTGATGCAGGTTGAAATATTCTATATATGTCAGTTATATCTAAGTTATTGATTGTATTTTTGAAATCTACAGTTTCTTTATTAAACCTTTGTTTGAAATATCTATCCAGTGGTGAAAGAGAGGTGTTAAAGTCATCCAAGATTATTGTGTTGTAGTCAGTTGGACTCTTGAACTTGAGAAGAATTTGTTTGATGAACATGGCTGCACTATTGTTTGAGGCATATATATTATTTATGATTATTATGTCTTGTTGGTATATGCTTCCTTTGAGCAGTATGTAATGTACATCTTTATCTGTTAGTATCTGTAAACAAGTCAGGATGGCGCCTGGCATGTTGCCAGAGGGAGTGGTTTGTGAAGTATCGCCAGTGAGCCATTAAGTGTGAGATTCCTTATTGGTTGACTTCTGTATCTAGTTTATGTTAATTAAGATAAGCTGTGTGGAATATATACTCCTGCTGCATCAATGTACACAAGTTGTTCGTCCCCCCACCCCCACCCTGTTAGTTTGCTGCAGCTGGACTTCGGCATTTATCCCTTTTGATTAACTTTGGATTGAAGTTTACTTTATTAGATAACCCCTGCTTGCTTCTGCAGTCCATATGAGTGGTATAATTTTTCTCAACATTTCACCTTCAGTCTGTGTATGTCTTTTTTTTATCAGATGAGTCTCCTGGAGGCAGTATATTGTTCGGTATTTTTTTAAAATCCAATCTTCTAACATGTCTTTTGATTGGTGAGTTTAAACCATTAACATTCAGGGTTACTATTGCGACATGGTATGTATTCCCAGCCATATTTGTTTATTTTTGTTATTTAACTTGACTTGATTTTCTTCCTTGATTAGTTTTTCCTTCAGGGTACTACTTTCCTCTGCTGATTTTTATTCTTTTTTTTAAATTCCTCTTTATGGAATATTTTGACAAGGATGTTTTGTAGTGATGGTTTTCTAACTATAAATTATTTTAAATTTGTTTATTGTGGAAGGTTTTTATTTCATCTTCATCTAAAGCTTAATTTTGCTGGATACAGAATTCTTGGTTGGCACTCATTTTCTTTCAGAGCTGATTTCCAAGTGTAGGTATTTGGCCATATTGCACACTGTAACTAGTGAGTCCCTAGGAAGAATGTGAAGTCTTTGTGATAGTTATTGTTAGGCACTACCACATAAGAATAATTTCCTAATATCTTCCAGCTTTACTTACTCTTGGTAGGGCTGATGCAAATGTATATCTTAAGTTACATCAAAAACTATTGTCTTTCTCATGTATTTGTTGATTGATTGTACATCATCTTCTCAGAAGTGTCCCTTCAGGTCCTTGGTCCATTTATTGATTGGGTTATTTTATTTTATTTTTTTTTTTTTTGGTGTTTAGCTTTTTAAGTTCTTTATATAACCTAGTGATTAGTGCTCTATCTGATCTGTGAAGAGTAAAGATTTGCTTGCAAGCTGTAGGCTCTCTATTCACCTCACAGATTGTTTATTTTGCTGAGAAAAACTTTTTATTTTGAGCCCATCCATTTATTGATTATTGATTTTAATTCTTGTGCCAGAGGAGTCATTAAGGAAGTTGGGGCCTAATCCCACATGATGGAGATTAGGGCCTACTTTTTCTTCTATTAAATGCAGGGTCTCTGGTTGTATTCTTATGTCCTTGATCCATTTTGAGTTTTATTTTGTGTATGATCAGAGGTGGGTTTCATCATCACTAGCCGAGGATGTGGGAAATAAGATTCACTCACACATTGCTGATGGGACTGCAAATTGGTGCAGCCAATATGGAAAGCAGTATGGAGATTTCTTGGAAAATTGGAAATGGAACCACCATTTGACCCAGCTATTCCTCTCCTAGGTCTATACCCATTGGTCTTAAAAACAGCATACTACATAGACACACAGCCACATCAATGTTTATAACAGCACAATTAACAATAGATAACCCATGGAACCAAACTAGATGCTCTTAAATAAATGAATGGATAAAAAAATTGGCATATATACACAATGGAATATTACTCAGCAATAAAAGAGAATAAAATCATGGCATTTGAAGGTAAATGGGTGGAGTTAGAAAAGATAATGCTAAGTGAATTTATCCAATTCACCCCAAAACAAAAGCTGAATGTTTTCTCTGTTATGAGCAGGCTGATTCATAGTGGGATAGGGAGAGGGAGCATGGGAGGAATAAACAAACTCTAGATAGGGCAGAGGGATTGAAGGGAAAGGGAGGGGGGTATGAGGTAATTAATGATGGTAGAATGTGATGATCATTATTATTCAAAGTACAGGTGTGAAGACACAAATTGGTGTAAGTATACTATGTATACAACCAGAGATATGAAAAATTGTTCTCTATATATGTAATAAAAAATTGTAATGCATTCTGATGTCAAATAATAATAATAATAATAATAATTATAATTATAATAATTTGTCTTTCTTTTTAAATGTTTGGGTATGACTATGCTTTTATTTTACCCTTCATTTTATTTAAAATGAAGTTTGTCAAAATCGACTTTGTTTATAGGTATTGTTAAAAGTCAGCTTATATCTTTCAGGGTCACTCTTGGGAATGCATGTGAAGCCTCTTGGCTCCTTTTGTCTTCTTTCACAAGTTGTGCCATCTGCCAGCATAGGTCAGGGTTTTGCTGACCACAATTGGATTCTCTTAGAAGCATAAGGAACATATCTTTCCAATTATCCTCCATTTTGCAGAATGTGCACTGATTTTATTCATGTTCTTTAGGGTTCTTTTAGAGGGTTACCATTGTTCCCTGGATCCTGAATTCTGGATGGCAAGGCAAAATAATGTTTTCTTTGCCATTTTACTTCCTTAAACTTAGACTCCAAGTTCTTGATTTTAAAAATTCTGTGGTCCAGTTTGACCAGTCTTGAAGTGGGAGTAGTGCATTTTAACTTCCATGTATATGATTTATAGTTACCCCTTCCATTTAATTGTGGTCAGTATTATTCCTGGAAGTAAGCCTTATATCCTTTCTGTCCTATAGTTGTTGTCTTATTATCTCAAGTTAACTCAGGCCATTCTATTAGAAGGTATATCTCTGCAAAACACCAACAGGCAACAGTTATAAAGTATACAAGGAAAATACAAAATAAAATTAACAAGATCAAGGTTATATTCAGTTTGAAAAATAGCTATGAACCAAGAAACATACATTTTACAATTTTAAACCTTTAATTAGTTATGTATGATGTCTCCTGTTTACTTTGAGATCACAGTAATATTTACAACAAAAATCTGTCCTTTGAACTTTAAATGAGTTTAAGTCAAGCCTGTTTTGGAGTAAGGTGAGAGACAGTGTCTCATCTCAGGTAAAAAGGGGCTCTTGACAATTAACACATTACAACATTATTTCTGAAAATCACTCAAACAAAAGCAAAGAGAGCTCCAAAATCTCTTTTTTTGTGTGTGTGAAAAATGTGGCAAAAAGACTTTGCTGCAGGAAAAAGTCTACTCAGTAATACTTCTTTGTGAATTAAGTTTGAATCTGCTTCAGAACACATCATCAACATTTAAACACACCAGGCTTTTCTTATTATCTTTTAAAAATATATTTAACTTCTTATCCCAGTGTATAAAGTAGCATAAATTTATATAAATGTAAACAAGCAACCTTTATCCAGTAAAAGCACATTCATTGGCATATATAAATTTCCAAATAAATGTGCAATTTTTATATAAGTCTAAAAGAGATTATCACTACAGACAACTTTGGTTTTGAGAATACCAGCTTGGTAAAGTACTCTCCTAAGCTTGGCATTTTAAAAACTTGTAGACTAGAAGAAGAACATAAATATATCTAATATAAAAAATAAGACTAATTTTTAGCATGTCAATTACACAGATGTCTTTATATTAATTAAGTTTAACTTTTAAAGTAAAATTCAGAATCTGAAGTGTATGATAACGATAAATACAGATGTGTATAGTCTAGCAAAAACCAAAGAGTATCCTTAAATATCTTATATATTTAGGAAACAGTGTTCATAATTATAAATAGACTTAGTCAAAGCAGACAGATATCATTTAGTTTTTCAAGTGGCAGTGTGGCCTTTTTATTCTAGATGCAATGTATGAAAGAGAGGACTTACTGGTTACCTTGCCTGTACCTACACAAATGTTTATTTTGTAAACTTTTACAAAACATTTAAACAGGCTCAGAAAAAACATATTTAGTTTCATATGATTACATATTTTAGTTACATAGGTTATTCATGAAAACTAAGCCTGATCAACATTTTGTCATTTTTTTTTTCCTCCCAAAGAAAAATTCTAAAAGCAACAGCATACACTTTAAACATTTTATAGCTCTCAAGTCTTATACAGATTGGTACTCATTAGCGTGAGCTTTTGTTTTGTTTTGTGTTAGTTATTTTGTTTGTTTGGTACCACAGATTAAATCCAGGGGGCTCTTAAGCACTGAAACATATCCCATCCCTTTTTATTTATTTATTTTTTTAATTTTGAAATAGGATCTTGATAAGTTGCTGATGCTGGCTTTGAAATTGTAATCCTTCTGCTTCAACCTCCCTAGGTGATGGGATTAAATGCATGACCACTGCACTCAGCTCAGTGTGAGATGTTTTTAACAAGTGAAATAGGCATATTGTAGGGTATTTGGCAAAGCTGACTCAGTTCATATTTTAAACATTTGTCCAGAAGAGAATGGATCCTTATTAATGCCTCTCTTTAAAAGGGTTATTTCTTCCCCTGGTGTAAGTTATTTTCTCCTTAAACAAAATCTTGGCTAAGATAATACTGATTACCTTTTTTAGGGTACCTTTGGCCTAAAAGGTCCTATTCACTTTTAGTAGGCCACCAGCAGAGCAGGCTCTGTTTCATTTTCTAAAAAGACACTTGCAGGTAAATTTGTTGCATTTTAGGTGAAATGTATTTGTACATTTAATTTACACAACAAATTGGACAGTCTGGAACATACAAAACAACTGTGTCTTAATCTTTTTTCTCTCAGTTTAGATTTAAGAGGTTGGAGCACAGGATAGTATGAAACTGACCTATTTCCCTTGTTACAATACCATCAACTTTAAACAGTTCCTTAATCTTAATTGAATTAAGAGACTTTTTTTTTTTTTTAATGTCCAGAGCACTCTGTCCAATGAAGGTCACACTGATTATATAAGGACTGTTAGGGACCTCTATCTTCAGAAATTAGCAGGCCATGACATAGATGCCTGCATACATAGGAACTCTAGAAGGCCCCTGTATTTTAGCCCTGTGTACATCAGGCAGGGCTGCACCCAGAAGTGTCCCCTGGCCAAATGTTGCATCCTGTCATATCTGCAAAGGGAAGATCATTTTTGTCCCCAGGTTTTAATCTAATAGTGCTGGACCTATTACCATGTCTTTTGTGACTGGCAATTTTTATCCCTTGAATAGGAGGTTAATTGTCAGGCAGAAAAAAGGAAGTGGAGGTTACAAAAAATATTAGACTCAAGGACTACAAGTGATCAGCCAATTAGAATATACATTCCAACAATTAGCCCCAACACTTTTTAATGTCTGTTTATCATGGACTCTGATCAATGCCTTTATCCAGAAGCTGTAAGTCCCTGAACTAATATAGTCTAGTTGAAAAGCCTTCTGCCAGTTTCCTTCTCACATCACAGGAATTTTCTCTTTTCTCTTTTCATTCAAATAAATTGATGGATTTTATTATTTGAATCCTTGAGACAAAAAAACAGAAAGAAATCTGTGAGACCTGCAGCCCACAGAATTGTCACCCACCAGCAGAAATGGTTCAATGAACCTTGTTCTCAAATTCTCTTCTCATTTTCCTGGAAAAAGGGTTTGGAAGGCAGTCAAGACCAGGTCTTTTGTGCCCATTTCTCTACATTCAGGCTACTTTTCTGGGGTTCATTTTCCTCAGTCCAGGATGGGTCTCCCTTAACCACAGCAGGATAATTTTGTAACTGTCTGGGACCAGGCTGAGATGCAGTTTTGGGCCTGCCAGCACTGGATTCAAAGGGTTTACATTTTTGAATCATTCTTCTGGTGTTTTGCTGTTCTTGAATGCCAGAAGCAGTGCCTTTTTGCATTCATAATTTTATTTTTGGCTGTTCAGATTTCCAGACCATGAACTATACTACAGAGCAATAGTAACAAAAACAGCATGGTATTGGCACCAAAACAGGTAGACCAATGGTATAAAACAGAAGACACAGAGACTAACCCACAAAATTACAATTATCTTATATTAGACAATGATGTCAAAAATATGCACTGAAGAAAATATAGCCTCTTCAACAAATGGTGCTGGGAAAATGGAAATCCTTATGCAGCAAGATGAAATTAAACCCCTATCTCTCACCATACACAAAACTCAACACAAATGCATCAAGGACTTAGAAATAAAACCAGAGACTCTGTGTCTAATGGAAAAAAAGTAGGCCCTAATCTTCCTCATGTGGGATTAGGCTCCAAATTTCTTAATAAGACATCTTTAGTGCAAGAATTAAAATCAAGAAGTAATAAATAGGATGAACTCAAACTAAAAGGCTTCTTCTCAGCAAAAGATACAATCTGTGAGGTGAATAGAGGGCCTACATCTTAGGAGCAAATTTTTATCCCTCACACATCAGATAGAGCACAAGTCTATAAAGAAGACAAAAAGTAAACATAAAAAAAATCAATAAATGGGACAAAGTCCTGAACAGACACTTCTCAGATAATATACAATCAATCAACCAATATATGAAAAAATGTACATCATTGCTAATAATTAGAGAAATGTAAATCTAAACCCTTCTAAGATTTTATCTCACTCTAGTCAGAATGGCAGCTATTGTGAAGACAAACAACAATAAATGTTGGTGAGGATCTCGGGATAAAGGTACACTTATACACTGCTGGTGGGGCTGCAAACTGATGCAGCCAATATGGAAAGCAGTATGGAGATTTCTTGAAAAATTGGGAATGGAACCACCATTTGACCTACCTATCCCTCTCCTTGGTCTATACCCAAAAGACTTAAAATCATCATACTACAGGGACACAGTCACATTCAGTGTTTATAGCAGCACAACTCACAATAGCTAAACTATGGAACCAAACTAGTTGCCATTCAATAGAGGAATGGATAAAAAAATTTGGCATATATACAAAATGGAATATTACTTAGCAAGAAAAGGGAATAAAATCATAGCATTTGCAGGAATTGGATGAGTTACAGAAGATAATGCTAAGTCAAGTTAGCCAATCCCAAATAACCAAATGAAAGATTTTTTTTTAATATATAAGGAGGCTGATTCATAGTGGGATAGGGAGAAAGAGCATGGGAGATATAGACCAACTCTAGATAGGGCAGAGGGGTTAGAGGGGAAGGGAAGGGACCTGGGGTTAGAAATTATGGTGGAATGTGATGATCATTAATATCCAAAGTACATGTATGAAGACATGAATTGGTGTAAATATACTTTGTGTACAACCAGAGAAATGGAAAATTGTGCTCTATATGTGTAATAAAAATTATAATGCATTCCACTGTCATATATAAATAAAAATAATTTCTCCCCGCATCCCCTTCCAAAAAAAAAAAGGACAACAGTAGTTTATTGTCTCATACATCTGAAGGCTAGATGCCTAAAATCCAGATTTTGACAGGGCCATTCTCCCTGTGAAATCTTTAGGGAAATTTTTTTCTATTCCCTTTCCAACCTCTGGTGGTGCCACCATTCCTTGGCATTCCTTTGTGTATAATGATGAACCCAGCCTAATTTCATTTTAAGATTGGGAGCCATCTCATCACCAAGTCACAACAATTTAATTTCTCTTTTAGTACAAACTACTGTGATTTTTAAACTTGTTTGGAATTCCTGCCTTTGCTCTGAACTCACCAATGCCTGGTTCCTCCTTACCAGATAACAACCCTCTCTGAAACCTCAGCAGTTTTTTTGCCTCAGAAATTCTGATGTTGGGATCTGACTTTACTCCCTACCTTGCAATATCATTCCAATTAAGTAATTAACCTACTATCTGCATTTGTATTATGCTTGTCAAAATCCTGTTAGCTGTAAGTTCACAATACACACCTCTTTGCAACTTTTTGTCCTATAAAACCTTGCTCCTGGAGAGCTGGGAGCTGGTCTCTAGCCCAAGTTAGTAGAGGAAGCTGATGATCACCTCTCTGTGTACAAAAATACAAGCTTGCTTTAATTTGATTTAAAATTGGAATTGGTGGTCTTTTATTTGCATTAGGGTTCAACATTTATAGGCCCCAGTGATATCCAGACTGACAAACATTTTGAAGCTGGACCTTCGCTCTGGGATTGTGAGGCTGGAGTGCTGTCCCAGGAGGTGCATAACTTGAGACATTCCAAGCCCATGTGATGTGCCTTCAGTTCATAATATTGCTGGAGAGAACTGCTGCACCCTGGAAACCCCTACAGAAATATAACTCTTGAAAAATTCCTTTAAAACCTCTTCCCCCTCCTGATTAGAAAGTCACAGTCTTTGGGACAGGAGTCTCCTGTGTTACTCCTTTGTTAACAAAGCAATAAGCCTTCTTTTTCCATTTTCTCAAAATCATGTACTTATTATTAAAATGGAATAATAATTGGATTTGGGGACAGGGACTGAGCTTCTGGTTACAAATTTTGATATCCCAGGTGGGACTCCAGAGCAGCCCCTGGTCTGCTTTCTTGGGTTAGCCTAGCACTCCAAGCAACTGTACTTCCATGCTGAGGATGTAAGATGAACTTTTTGATAGCTAACTACTAGAAAGTTAGGAGGCAGGTAGATATGCCTAGAGTCAGACGGAACCAGAGGAACTGTCCCTGTAATTAAAGGGAGAGACTGAAGGACTCCCAACATCTGCTGAAGCCAACAAAATGGGTAATTAACAAGTAAGTTCCCCTTTTGCTTTGGGGAACATCTGCCTTTCTTCCCTGCACTGTAAGTGTCGCGACCCCTTGCCCGCAAGGAAGACGCAACTCAGGAATCTTCTTTCAGCAGTTTTATTCAGGTCCTTGATACTTTTTCTTCTCACTCTCGGATGCCCCTCCCAGCCTTAATAAAGCACCTCAAGCCCCAATGCGAAGCTGCCACGATGCAACTTTCTCATAGGGTGCTGAAAAACCATGTGCCAACTCTCCCAAATTAGGAGTTGTTTGTCACAAACCACAGCGGAGCTAGCGCCATCTTGTAATGGCAACCATAGTCTGCAAAAGCGGCAGAAGCGGCTCACCACAGTAAGGATTGCTCTATCTTTGTCTACCTAAAAAAAAAAAAAAAAGAAAAGAAACTGAATGCAGTAAAGTCACCACACCAAGACCCTTGATTTTACACTTCTGTTTTCCCTTTGTGGGAGCATCTGGTCCACTTGTGATGTAGGAGTCATAATTAAATGGGAGTTGAAAATTGGTGAGGTTTTTTTTCCTTATTTGGTCTGTCTGTTTTAAAGGTTCCTTTCTGTTGGTCATAGTTTACAGATCCTCTCTGTTTATCATTGTGTCTTTGTTTCTGGCCTTTTAACACATGAGCAGTAATGTGTTGATCTTATAGATTGTTTCTTGGGAGCAGTCTTGTCTGAATGGGTCAGAGATAAAATAATTATCAGAAACACTAGCAATTCAGATTGTGAGACTAAAATAATGACATGGAATAATTAGTAAGGAAACATCCAGGTTTCCTCTGTTCACATAGATAGCCTTCACAAGCCAGTTTAAAATCTCCCATTACTGTTTTTGTGCTCATATGTACTCAATGTATTTTTATATTTAGATATTTCAGAACTTATGCCAAATGTTTGACCTCACCTGGGAAGATGTTATGCTATTACTTAGCCAAACTTTAGCCTTCAATGCCCTACATATACTTCTCCTGTTTCTCTATGAAGAGCCAGAATCAATTTCCCTTTTATACAAGGACAAAATAAGAATATTTGTACAGCCTATTACCAAAAGGTGTACCCTCACTGAGTTATGAACAGAGTTTGGAGCAAGATTTAACCTATTTGTCCCTGAGAGAAGAAGAGTAAACCTAGAAATGGTCACACAAGGAAGTGAACCTAGTCAACAGCAAATGGCTTATCTCAGTAAGGAGCTTAACATCAGAGCTTTGTTCTCAAAAGTAAGGTATCATAAAAAAAAAAAAAGTAAGGTATCATTATTTTAGACACCCAAACCTGACCAATTACCAACTAGAAAAAAAAAATGGTTAAAAACACCTTAGGCATGAGGTTTCTGCTCAGAATAACAGTTTCCCCAGACCTCAGCCAGGACTTTCATTGAAATGCAAATGGAAGAAGCCTGAAAGCTCAGTAAGAGACTAATCTGAGCACCCCCCCTCACAAAAAAAGTGAAAGTGTCTTTTACCTGAATTTACATTAGACTAAACCAAAAAGTAAATTGTATGGTACTTTTCTAATTACTGGCTGGTTATTTTTTCTAGGCCTCTTGCTTTTTCTCAGATTCTGTATTTTTGAGCTCATGATTTTAATCCTATAGACCTAGGTTAATGTTTTTATGATCAGTCCTCTTTTTTTATATTATTATTGGTTGTTCAAAACATTACAAAGCTCTTGACATATCAGTCCTATTTTTTATTCAATTATGAACTTTTAAACATTGCAATGGAGATTTCACCTGCAGAAAGCTACCAGGCCTTTACTATTGTGTTATATGTGCATACTTGTGTTATATGTTGAATGTCTATATGTGTGTATGTCCATATATCATGTACATGATATAAAAATTGGCATGTTACCGCTGTTGACCAGTGACAAGTTCTTGCTTCCCCAGTGTTGAAGAATAACACCAAAGAAGCACGCCGAGGCAAGGTTAGAGTAGAAATTAGAAGTTTATTAAAGGACAGCAGAAAAGACTTCTCCCAGAGGAAGAAGGGGACCCAAGAGGTGGAATCCGTAGAAGTGCGGTTGTTTTCCCTTTTTATGGTTTTGGTGATGGAATGTAGGTTGGAAGGCCCAAGGGGTGGGACACAGGTGGGCCTAATTATCACCTCTTGTGATGGAATATCACTTCTCTGGGATGGGCTATTTCCAAATCTGTTGGGGCTGTTGGTTAACACTTCTTTGAGGTGGACTTTGGCCTAGGGCCTTTTCAGGACTTCATAAACATTCCATGAGTTGTCCTGTTTTCCCTGAGTCATTCTCAGTATGGCCTCCATTTTAGATTTCACTCGGTATTAGACCTGATTTACCTAACTACACTGACTACCTAACTTTAAATCTGGCTTCAGGCAGATATATAAGGAGCATTTACAACATTAAAAAAATGGATCCAAATACCTTTAATTTGTATCATTTAAAATGGTTCAATTTATATTGTGTAAACAGATAAAAGTAAAGTTGTATTTAAAATTGAACTTAACTCAAAAGTCTCTCTAGGTGGTCAAAGAACTAATAAAATGTTAATATTTACAAAATATCTAATATCCCATGGTTCTAGAACTTTTCTTCAACAAGGAAGAAATGGTTAGTACTGTTTAATATACTTGTCTAATATCTTGATAAAAATAAGTAAAGTTGATTTGATATGAAATTACTCCTAAATATGTTTGTTAAACATCTGATTAATTTACAAGGTTAAAATGCCAACTGTTAAATATATCATCAAGTACTCTTAACTCTTTGGATTCCATTGGGTAACATTATTGATGTTTTCATAAATTGGTAAATAAAAAAGGGGGAAGGAGCTAAAGTTATTTTGTCTTTACTAAAAAAAAAATGTTTTACTAAAAATTTAAAGTCCAAACAGGTATAATTCTATATACTTAAACATTGTGTTCTCATAAAATGGTAAACAGATGTGATTCTATGTACAAAGGTTTATTAAAGATTGCTATATACAAAGGCCCAAAAGTTTTAACTATTCCAAATAAGAGTAATGTAAGTAACATAAAGTATTTTTTTAGTAAAATTAAATAATTTTTCTTGTCTAAATTCAGAAACATACAAGAATTGTTTCAAATTGTAAACAAAAAAGGGGGGTAACAGATTGGAAAGAGGAATTAAAAATTATATATATATATATATATATTTATATATATTTAATTATATATATATATAATTTAAGAATATACACATACACACACACAAATACACACACACACAAACATACATATACACTCACCTCCACCTGAATATGTAAAAAGATCAGTCAAGGCTAATTGAAGTTTTTTCTTAAGGTCAAATATTAATACACTGATATAAACCAAAGTTTAATCTATACGTTAAAAAGACAAGGATTTCTTAAAACATTAATTTACCCATAACATTATGTTTATTAATTCTTGGTTTTTTTTTTTTTGGGCAAGTAATTTTAAAGAAATTAAGTATTATCTAACTATGGTTAAACAACAACAGTTATTTTGAAATATTATAATATGTTATTTTCTTAAGAGTGAAATTTTAATTAATATAAAAACATCAATGTAATTATGGTGCTATTATTCTTTTTTATATATATTAAATATGTTCATATCTTCTAAGTATACAAGTCTTTAAGGTAGAAGCTTTTAAAAAAAAAAAAAAAAAAAAAACAACAACAACAAAAAAAAAAAAACATTATATCAAGCTAGGGTTCTCCAAACTAAAGTTGTATGGTAATTTTGGGCTTATAAGGATGACAAATTTTATTGGAGATTTATTTATATCATTTAATGTTCTATAACTGAACTTGTTATCAATATGATATAAAGTTTTACGTTACTTTTTACATTGGAGTATGATTTAAATATTTTTTAAGTTAATGAGAGCCTAAATTATATAAAGTTTCATACTATGAAACATGAAAGTATTTTGCTACTTTTCCAAGAAAGATTAAAAGCTTTCAGCCTTTCTTTAATTCATGTTTTAAATGTGATATTCATGTGAACTCAAGCAACAATATATACAAACTTTGTAAAATTATATTTAAGAAAAAAGATCGACTTCAGATAGAACACTTCACCTAAGATCTGTAGGAGCTCTGCCTTACCTGAGATAAGGATCTGCCTCCCACCTTACTGTTGGAACATTTTACCTCTTTTGGGACCGTGGCCATCATTGGGTGTTGGCTGAGATGGCCTCATGGGTTCTTCTAGAGCATTTCCATATACTGAGCTGGCTGGATTGGCATGCATGGGCTTTTGACCTTAGCCCCGCCTAATGGTTTAACCTGAAATCTGCCTAGGCTCTTAGTGATAGTGATGTAATTGCCCCCTCTTAGTTCTCGCTACTTTCTCTCCTTTCTCCCTCCTTCAATCACTATAAAACCTTGTCCCTGACACAATAAAGCTGAGATCTGCTGCAGCTTCATGGCTGACACAACCCCCGGCTCAGTGTGGTTTCTTCCCAATCTTGGGTTGGGGACTGGGCCGTGACCCTTACCCTCTCGCTCAGCCCCTCGGAGATGACAGGCTGGTCCTGCCTGTCTCCCATGTACCCTTGTTGCAGGTAGCAACACCTTACTACATGTCAGAATGATTCCAAATCAGGCCAGATTTCAGTTCATTTAAAGTTGTGTTCGAAGAATTGATTTTTGTTGTTAAAATTAGTAGAATCTCAAACAGTGAATATAATATATAATTCAGCCAAAATTCAAGATAGGTTTTACACAAACTAAATATGTTTTTACTCTTGTTTATTTTATTTTGTATTTTCCTTATAAACTGTATAAATGTTGCCTGTTAATGTATTGCAGAGGTATTGTTTCAAGAACACACAACCTTAGTTAATTTAAGATAACAAGCTATCACCTACAGGACAGATAAGATAGTGCAGACCCCAATTAATAAAAAGGGGTAAATGACTATAAGGTTATAGACATTAAATTTAAAGCCCAGTATTCTTAATTTAAGACTGGTGAGACTGACTTGATAGATGTTTAAGATCAAGACATAAAAATTAAAGTTTAATTAAAAGAACCAAGAACCAATATTTGGCCTTGCCCTCTGAGTCAGTCTAAATCCAGGGAACAGGGATTAATGAGACCACTGGAGAACAGAAAGCCAATTGATGCACTTGCCATGAACAGGAGGGTTATTGGAGAAGGAAGACATCCTGGTGCTTCAAAGGGAAACCACATGTTCAAGCAAGACCTGGACCCATCCTAGAGAAAATGGCAGTAGCAGAACTAAGAAACTGTTTTCAAGTTGCTCCAAGAGTGACTCCCATGAAAACTCAGCTGACTGTTAACAATAGGTACAAACAAAAGTCAGTTTGAAATAGTATGCCATGTAGATAATTAGCCTACTATCTGCCTTTATATTATGCTTGTCAGAATCCTGTTAGCTGTAAGATCTCAAGATACCCCTCTTTGCAAATTTTTGTGCTATAAAATCCTGTTCCTGGAGAACTGGGGGCTGGTCTCTAGCCCGCACTAGGAAAAACAGCTGCTGGTCACCTCTCTTTGTGTACACATACACAAGTTTGCTTTAATTTGATTTAAAATTGGAATCAGTGGTCTCTTCTTCATGTCAGGGTTCAGCACACAACCCCATCACTTCCATCTATATATGTGTTTTTACCTGGTGTTCTCCATATGTATCTGCCCCAAATTCCCTCCTTATGTGAGATTAAGGCCCCTCTTAATAACCACATCTTAACTCACTGTAAAGACTATTTCAAAATTAGGACATATTCACAGCTTCCAGGGTTTTGTGTTGAACCAAGATGAAAAGAAAAGATCACCAACTCCAATTTTAAAACAAATTAAAGCAAGCTTATACTGTGTACACAAAGGAAGCTGGCCAGCAACTGTCTTCCAAAACTGGGCTAGAGATCAGCCCAGCTCTCAGAGAAGAAAAAGTTTATATAATAAAAAAAAGTTACAAAAGGGGGGGTGTCTTGGGAACTTATAGCTAACAAGGTTCTGTCAAACATAATACAAGAAAAGATAGCAGATTAATGATCTGCATGAAATTTTATTTCAAGGTAGGGAGTAAATTTAGATCCCAACACCAGAATTTATGAGGTGCTGCTGAGGTTTCAGAGAGAGTTGTTATCTGGTCAGGAGGAGCCAGGATTTATGAGGTGCCAATAAGCTTTTAGAGAGGATTGTTATCTGGCGAAGGAGAGCCAGGCATGGGTGAGTTTAGAGCAGGAGCAGGAATTACAAACAAGATTAAAAACTGCAGTAATTTATAGTAAAAGAGAAATTAACTTTTCGTGACTTTGTGATGAGATGGCTTTAAATCTTAAGATGAAATTAGGCTGGGTTCATCATTTTGATCCTCAACATATCTTTTCATAGGACACATTCAACTCATAACAGCAAGTGACAACATAGAAAAATGCCTTGGAGAAATATTATTATTGGAGGTTGGAGGTGGGAGATTAGAGGCAAGAGTAGATGTGTGCTAATTATTAGGAACTTCGAGGAAATAAAAATGAATATATTCATATGTTTGTCTCTTCTTTAAAAAAGTGGGAAAATGTGTATGGAACTTACAATGAAAGTAGCTACCCATAGGAAGCGACATTGGGATAGATAGAAATCGCAGGTACACTTATCAATAAGTTTTTGAACTACTTAGATTTTAGTGTTGCATAATAACATTAGCTATCCCATAAGGAAACAAGAAGTTTACAACTGGTGTATTAAGGTATTCAGCAGTCAAATAGTTGAGGGTATTCTCCCTCAACTTTCAGTATTAGGAGTACCCTTCCAGAACAAATTTCCAATCTCATGCTCAGACCTGAACTTCTAGATTTCTGATTGGCCAAACTGATAACATTTTATTTTCTGATAAGACCCTATATCAAAATAAAGATCTTAAATAGATAAAAAATGAATTACTACTATAAAAAGAAACTTAAGAGAACATTATCAACAACTTTATGAAAATACATTAAAGTATATAAAATTTATTATTTTCATTGTAAATATTAAATAATAATAGTTAACAAAATATATAATTAAGTACATGATATAATAAAAGTATAAAATATTTAATTACAAAATTTAAAAACAGACAACATGATTGTTTGGTAAAGTGATTCAATAACCTATATCTAAACACAATCACCCTCAAGGTTCAATTTTACATGTGAGTTTCCTGAAATGTGTAGAATTTTATTTCCTTATATAAATTATTCTAATGATTTTTTAAATAAAGAGCAGGAAAGAATTCCAGTGAAACTATTATAACTGTGATATTATAATTTGTCAAAGACATAAGAAAATAAAATTACAGACTAATCTAGCTTGTCAATACCAGGAGTACCAAGGAGTATTAATCAAGCTTGTCAATACCAGGAGTACCTAGAACAAACCAAATTAATAAAATGAAAATCCAAATATAATATTTCCAAAAGATGCCAGTAACAAATTTAAAAATAAAAACAGAGGGTCATGTCAATTAGCAAGTAGAATATATACAGAAACACAATAATGAGTTAACATAAAATTTATTTAAGCTATTTCTATTATTTTTAGGTTAAAAATGTAAGCTATACCTTTACTCCAATAGTATAAAAAAGTAGTCAATGGAATTCAATGCATGTTTTACTAAGCTTTATCATCACTGTAAACAAAAGACTTGACAAGGACAATTCAGAGGAGGGGAAGTGTATTTAGAGGTTCAGTACATAGATGGCCAACCTCATTGCTCTGGCCCTGAGGTGAGACATAACATCATGGTAGAAGGGTACATAGGAGAAAAGCAGCTGAGAACATGGTCACAGAAAGCAGAAAAAAATGCTTTGCTCACAGGGACAAAATATAAACCTGTAAGGCACTCCCCAGTGATCTATATCCTCCAATCACACCCTACTTACCTTCAGTGGCAACCCAGTTAATCCACATTGAAGCAGACCAGATACTCCAACCCAAAAGACCCTTGCCATAATTAAGCTTCTCCTGTCAGATTAGCAGGATGTTTATTGTGGATGGCATTTTTCTCTTTCTTGTAAATGCCAGGTTTGCACACAAAAGGTGTGACAGAGTTCGTCTGCAAGCTTGTTGTACAAAAAGCTATTATCTCTGTTTTCTTGGTCAAATTTGTAAAAACCTGTGTCTAGTCTGGGGGATGGAACATGGAGCACTTTCCATGTGAACCTCCAACTCCCTTTCCCCCTAGGTATAAAGTTCAAAGAATGTCCAAGATCTTTGTTCAGAGGAAAATTTCTTAGGCAAGAGGTATCTTTGAACCCTGCAGTCAATAAACCTGCTTTCTATGATGAACACATCCTAATTCCATTTTAAGATTTGGAGCCATTTCATCACAAGTTCTTAAAGAGTTTATTTTTTTTTGTTTTACTATAATTATTAACATTTCAATTTGGCCCAGCCATATACTGATGTTTACACTTGTTTGGAAATTCTGCACATACTCTTAACTCACCCATCCCTGCCTCTCCTGGACAAGATAACAACCTTCCTTAAAATCTCAGAGGCTCCTCATAAATTCTGATATTGGAATCTGAATTTACTCCCTACCTTGAAATGTTAAGCCATGTATATCATTAACCTGCTATCTGTCCTTGTATTACACTTGCCAGAACCCTGTTAGCTGTAAGTTCCCAAGACACCTACTTCTGTAACTTTGTTTGTTTGTTTTAGGTGGACACAATATCTTTATTTTTTGTGTGTGATTTTGAGAATCGAACCCAGAGCCCTGTGCATGCCAGGTGAGCATGCTACCACTTGAGCCACATACCCAGCCCTCTGTAACTTTTTGTTAAAAAAAAAAAAAAAAAACCCAGCCCTTAAGCCACATATTGTCCTCTGGCATGGCCTTGGGTGAGGCAGTCACTGATCAGCTCTCTTGTGTACACAAGAAAACTTGTAAACTTTTACACATGTAAACTTTCTTTAATTTGCTTTAAAATTGGAGTCAGTGGTCTTTGCTTTGGTTTGCAGGTTCAACATCTGAAAATTCTTCTTACTTCCAGCCTGTTTTCTCCTACTTCAACATAAGTAGATTAATCTACTGATTGGGTTTCAACTTTTGTCATCGAATCATTTCACCTCTGAAGCTTCTTGTATTGTCTCACACATAAACTTGTGGGGACACCTCATATCTAAGCCATAACAGTGCACATTCATAATTTAAATAAAATTTTAATAAAATGGTTATAAAAGGGAAGTAGTAAGAAATTAATAAAATATATCTAACTGAAGCAGAGTGCAATCTGAAAACAAGTTAAATACATTATATTTAAAGTGGGGAATGAGTAAAGAGCTCATGTGGGATGATAACTAATGGCTCAGCTAGAGGTTTACAGAAAGAGGACAAAGGTCACAAGCGCTGATATCTGGCCTCCCTTACAATTCCTGTTGGTCCTTATGGCTCCTGTTCAATTAGAGAATCCCTCAGAAAGCCCATAGCAAGAGACAGGGTGCTTTGAGTTTACAATTTACAATTTATTATGAAGTACTCATTGAATGTGGCTTGAAAATCTTCGTTTCTTTTGAGACTATGAAAGACTTTGAAAAAAACACTGTGTGAGCCTTTGCCTCTGTCAAAATGTGAGTAATCCTGGAAAAGGCATTTATTCTCTCAAACTCAGCTATCATCTCACCAACTGAGACTCAAATTCATTTCCTGTATGTGTGTTTAATGCAGAAAATTATACAATCCACCCCAACAGGATGGTGGAGGCTTATGTAATCCACCCAATGAACAGTAAATATCTCCTAAATTAAATAGCAGTCATTACATATTCAGTGGTTATTATCTAGCAGTTTGATAACTCCTTTACAAGTGATATTGTAGCTAACACTCAAAGCAATTGAAATCACCAGTAGCTTCATTTTTTGATAAGAAACCTGTTACCCAGCTTTCTTACCTCTGTCCTGGTTATATGTGACAGTACTGAAGATAACTTGAGCCTGTCTGGGTTCTGAGCTCAGGCTATCACCTTAGAGCCACATCCTGACATTCTGACAGTATCAGAGTCTACCTTATACCATCAGGAGTCACCACACAACCAGGCTTGTACAATCGCTTCAGCACTTGCTTCAGCACTGCCCAAGTCCCAAGATCAGGGAACAGACTTTTACAGGGATCTTAATAGCATGAAAGTCCAGGCATGACCCTGGCACTGAGGGATCAAGCTTTGGGTGGGACTGAGGATCCACTTCTCAGCATTGCTGTAAGTTGCCTATTGAGGCCAGAGACCTCAGTGATGCCTCCTGTGCAACTGCTCAGTTCCAGAGACTCAGGAAACTCTATCCCTTAGAAGCAGACAGGTTGGAACAGGTGACTAGGAGGCATACTCAGGAGCACAGACACAGAGGGAGTCTGTGGATACTGGAGGGGAGCACAATGGGGGAGATTGTATTTCCAGCAGGTTTCACATGAGCTGTGACTTTTGAAGGAAGTAAACAGTTTAATCCTGAAAGATGAAAGTGACTTTGAAATGTCATGTCCAATGGAACTGTGTTTGAGGCATATTTTATGGCCCTGGTTGGTGCAGTACAGACGAGGCTGGACACTCAAGGAATTTGCATGAAGCAAGTTTAATTCAGCTGCAGAAGTCCAGGGCGGCTAATGCAAAAAATTCCTTGGACTCTGGGTCCAGAGATTTAAACTCAGTGAGTGGTTACATAACAGTTATTTCTTATTTCATATTTCTAGATTGGACAAAGATTTTCTTAAATTTTATAAGAAAAACAGAAATAGATGACTAGATAAAGAAAATGTAATATATATACACAGCCATAAAGATGAATGAAATTATGACATTTTCCAATAAATTGATGGACTGGAGTCTATCATACTAAGGGAAATAATCCAGTTCCCAAACAGCAAAGGTTGAATGTTCTGTCTGATGATTTAGGGCATGTCACATCAGAGAAATAGAAACCTATAATGGAGAAAAGGAAACCTAACTTGCAGACTGCACTTCCTGGTCTTGGCTAAGATGGTGCCTGGTGATCAGCCAGAAGGTTTTACCATGGGTTGTGCTGAAAAATCAGACCACCTCTAGGATAGGCTCAGAACCCTTCCACCCTCGTAGACAGCTTGTGTCTCCCCTTCCTGCCTGTAGAATGGGTGTACACGCGAACTCTCCTCACCCTGCTGACCTTTATCCTGATTGGCTCCTGTGCCATATATTAGCTGTGTGTGCTTCCATGAGTTCCAGCCTTGACTGGTCTCCCTGATGCATCTGATTGTCCTCCAGTGAGGGCTGGGTGCAGGCTGTCAGTCGGCCCGTTCCTTTCTTGGCTTGTCCTGGCTGGGTTGTGTTCTCCCTATCTCTCCTGCAGGTTAGAAGGGAACTAGGACTAAAAACCCCGACATGATATATAGATTTTAACACACACTAAGGAGGGAGAAGGGAAGAGGAGAAGTTTATTGGAGTAACTTCTGTAACAAGAAAGAGGAATCTTTCATCTACAAGAAAGGGGAAGCTTCAAACCACAATGACTCTGCAAAAATTCTACAGATATTCTTTGTAACCATCTTTCTGGCAAGGAGAAAAGCTGTTACAATTATGGTAGAGACCTCTCTAGGGTCTACATTATAGTGGCAAAGTATATTTGTGCTAAGGGTCTGCAGTCTTTTCAGTGTCTGATATATTGGAGCAGGTACAGGGATGGGCTGGAGAAGCTCTAGGTTAAAGTTCAGGTTCTCCAGTCTGAATTTCTCAATCCCCATGGTATTGAGATAATGTCCACCTAGTCAGACTGTTTTCTGTTTATTTTTTTAATCAAATAGTCTTTAAAAATTTAAACTCAATTTTCTAGTGAAAATTCTTGAACTTCAAATGTTATATTTAAATGTAACAGTAAGATAAACTGATGATATAACTATTAGTTTTATTCAAACTAGACATTCTTCCTCATTGTTTAAAACTGACAAAATAATGAATCAACTTTACAATTTTTCTTCCTACTCCTTGAATTCAGTGCTGAGCACATCTTTTGAGCAACCACTATTTCTTCAACAATTTATTGTTTACTTTTTTCTCTATTTTATATGAATACATTAAAAGCATTTTGTTTTAAATTATACAGAAACATAGATTCATTTTGATCAAAACATCAATGTGTGATGAGGTGCACCACTAGTCACCCATTCTCCCTTCCTATCCCAAATGTGACCAGTGTTTAAAGGTACTCAGCCCCGAGCTTTAGTCAGCAGACCATGACATAAAATGGTGCTATTTCAAGTTATGTATAACTTGTTTATAATAGAGTTTGTAGTCATGTTATCAGTTCAAGATACTCAGAAAAAACCTTTCTTTTTCCTGAATACATAGTACTATATTATTTGGGGATGACATTTATTTCACCAGTACTTTTTGATGTTTAGTTTGTTTCTAATTTTTACTATAAATGCAGTGAATATTTTGTCTATGCATTTTTGCATATTTGTTTTTATTTCCATGGTACAAATTCCAAAATAG
This sequence comes from Urocitellus parryii, assembly GCF_045843805.1. Lineage (NCBI taxonomy): Eukaryota > Metazoa > Chordata > Mammalia > Rodentia > Sciuridae > Urocitellus > Urocitellus parryii. The sequence goes on from NW_027552341.1 coordinate 96,435, forward strand.
ACAGTTATTTGTTAAAATATGTAAATGATGAAAATTTAATAAATGTTTAAAGATTGATTTCAATTTATCTTTCCACTAATATTTTTTAAAGTTATAGTTATTCTTACACATTAAAATGGTCAGGAAGGAGCTCTGGGTGTGGTTCACTGGTAGAATATTACCTAGTGGGCATGGGTCATGCATTTTATCATATTCCAACAAAATTAAATAAAATAAATTACTAATTTTACATTATATTTTTGTTATAGTTTGGGTGTGATGTGTCTTTTTTTTTTTAAGAATCCAGATGTTTATTCATTTGTTCATTGATCATGTATTTATTCACCATCTTCTTTCTATTTGTTCCAAGTGTTGAGGATGCAGAGGTAAGCATATATTCTGGTGAAGGGAACTGGCTATTAACAAGCAGATGGATAAAGAGGATGTTTAGAGCTATAAAAACAAACAACAAACAAGCAAACAAATATCCAGGATGATATGACGGAGGACGAAGAGATACCAGTTTGGGGGGTGAGGAGCCCTTGACCTGAGGAGGTGACAGTTAAGTTGAGATGATGTGGAAGGAGGAAGATAAAGATGACATAAAATGACCCAGGCAGAGGGAACAGCACCTCTAATTGCCCAAAGGAGAAAATGTTTGGAGTTTGCAAAGCATCAGGTGATCTCCAGGTAGAATCAGAAGCCATGCCAGGAATAAGTGGAAAAGGCAAGCAGGGCTGATGGCCAGGGGTAGGTTTCAGGAAGGGTCTGAAAGGGACCCAGGATCCACTGGGTGAGCTGCTCAGGCCACCTCATGGCCAGGCAGTTCATCAACTCTGACAGCAGCTCTCCCAGCCTCCCACTGCAGTGGGTCCTGTGTTCCCTTTGCTCTGAGTATTCTAATCACACAGGCCTGCACCTCCATCCCCTGAGGGTGGTTTTGATAGTTTTGCTGTGTGCACAGTGATTTTAAAGCAGGAGACGCATGAGGGACTGCAGCAGCACAAGTCAGTGATGTCAACGCCTGACAACTACCACGACGGAAAAAGATTCCTGAAGAAACTTCATTTATGTTGCCACATCTTAACAGAATCTGAGGTGTTTCTTGGTATATGAGCACAACATCATTTTAAATGTTAATAAGTTCAACTTCCCAGATTTTTTTCAAAAGGTCCATCGATGTGTAGCCATTAATTAGAAAGGCTTTGGTGTAGTCACCCAGTTCAATGGAATCCAGCCACTCGGCTACAGAGGTGGGATGGTAACCATCATGACCAATGGGTCTCATCTTTGGAAGGAGCTGGATTGCCTGTAGAATTCTTTGTCTGTGCCCAGAATTAAGGATACCAATTTCCAACAAATCTTGATCTTCCATAACATTGCTTCCCATAAACTGCACATTGTCAAATCCATTAGCCATCAGGTGGTTCTCGTACTGAGGTAGCCCAATGCTTTCCAACCATTGTCCCACTGTTTGGACAGGGCATCTGGGTCTTGTGGTTTCACCATTCATCTCTTCAAGTTCACTGTTGATTCCAACATCTATGGAATTCATTATTTTGTCAATTTCTTCCCATTCAGATGTGAAAGACGGTGTTCTTTCAGAATTCCCTTTAGAACTGTGTTCAGCAGTTGAAGCTTCACTCCAGTTAACTCTGGATACTTTCTCCTTTGAAGGGTGGGCGATGAGATCAGAATCAGATTTAGAGACAGTTTTGGATAAATGCATGTCGATCAGGGCTCTAGGCAATGACCTTATTCTCCCCAGAGTACAAGCTCTTTCCACAAATCCCCCTGTATTCACAACCCACTGGTCTCCACTCCTGGATCCACTCCTGGTTGTTCTTGTGCCTACAATGGTATGGTTCTCGAGTTGGTTGCTTTTTTTGTGAAAAATTGTTCTACTGACCACTTTGGGTTTAATTTTCTTTACCACAGTTTCTGAGTTATTTTCTATTGGAGTCTGCTTGAAAGGCAAAGGACTGTTTGCCAAACTGACTTCATCTTGTCTTTCTTCACATTGACCTCTTCTCCCATAGAGATGAAATGGATTTTCAGGGGATTCACAGGCTGGAGAAGATCCATGGAGAAGGCCTGCAAATTGCCCAGGATCATATTCTTTAGGGGGATCATTGTCTTCCTGTTGAGAGAGGTCATCTGTATGGTCAGTTTCCTCATTCTTGACTTCTATAGTTCCCACAGAAGAGGTGGGTGGGCTAACAGGAGGGCTGGTAGTAAAGCCTGTACACCCTGTTGATGTGTTGATTTCAAAATGTTCTTGGTTATGGTTCATTGGATGAAAATCCAGAGAAGACACAATAGATGTTCGTTGTTTAGGCTGGGGTCGAATAACTTTTACAATATTTTTGAGGGCAGTGTCAGGGGATGGAGGTGAGCAGTCAGGTGTTGGGCCTGTTGAGCTGTTTCTATGGTTACTAGTTCCTGGAGCAGTAATTGCTACTTCAGAGGCATTATCAGTTCTTGGGGAAGGTGCCCTTGCAATTTCTAAGGAACATGGTTTCTTTGTAACAGCTGTGTCCATGAGATCACATAGAAAGTTCTCATTTTCTGAAGGAAAAGTATCCAGAGAAGCAGATGGTACAATTTCCATAGTATAATTCCTCTTCTTTGGATAGGACTCCTGTGCAAGCATGGGGAAGCCAAGGTTCCTACATCCATTACAAGGAGTCAGTGCTTCCCAAATTCCTGAAGGCCCACATGTGTTCTCATCATCGTCATCTTCTTCCACCTCTCCTGGTGACAAATTTATTGTAGATGAAGTTCTTACACTCTGGCTTCCATTTTTCCCAAGTTCTTCCTCTGAAATCTTGCTCAAGTTATCTAAGTAGTGATCTGATATTGTATGGCACAAATCTTCAAAAGAATAATCCTTTTCTTGACAAAGCTTTATTTCATCCAAGAGTTTTGATAGTTCTCCAGTCACAGTTTCACTTTTGGTATTTTGGGAAGGAGATTCAACAGGAGATGAAATGCGGGTTTCTTGTGTTGTATCTTCCTGTACTTCCTGTATCTTCCTGCTCTTCAAGGGCTGTTGCTCTTCCCACGCCTTCTAAATATTCTTGTAAGAGTGTTGCAATCTGGAGGGATTTCTGAGATGGATGTTCTTTCAGAATATCTAAGACAGTTCTTCCTAAGCTATCCTTTATGTTGGCATCAATTCCTGTTTCTAACAGAATTCGCACAACATCCACCTTTCCAAACAAAGCTGCTTCATGAAGGGCACTCCCCTTTTCTGTTTGACAGCTCACATCCATTCCTGCCTCCAACAGCACCTGTACAACTGCTTTGTGACCGTTGCGAGCAGCAAGATGAAGTGGTGTGTGCTTTCGAGTGTTGCAGCTCATTAAATTAGGGTGTGCACTGATGATCATTTTGACTACTCTAAGTCGTCCATAGAGTGCTGCCAGGTCCAGTGGTGTTTCAAGCTTGCTGTTCCTAATCGTAGGGTCAGTGAGCTCTTCTAGGAGGACAGCAACTACTTCTGAGTGTCCATACTGAGCTGCACAGTGTAGGGCAGTTTCATTTTCATTGTTCTGTTCATTGACTCTGGAATGTGATGGTCCATGATGAATAAGAATCTTCACAATTTCCACATCTCCTTTCCAGGCAGCCAGATGAATAGGAAAATAACCTTTGTTGTCTGCCACATTTGTTGATGCCTCATACTGAAGTAGTTTGAGAACTATGTCCTTAGGTCCATTTAAGGCTGCATGGTGTAAAGCAGTGTAACCGGAACTGTCAGTGCAGTTCACATTGGGGCCTCTCCAGATGCTTAGCAGATTAGACAGGGGCAGGGGTCCGGATCCACCGCCCAGGATCCCTCCTTTCCTGCCAGACAGGAGTTTCTCCACCAGAGCCACATTTCCAGTGCAAGCAGCTTCCAGCAGCTCCTGGTCCTTCCCCATAGTCCCTCACCGACTCCCCCAGAGTCCTTTCCCTCCTCGGGTCCTCCTCCCCGCCCACCCCCACTCCCCGAAATCCAGGGGTCTCCCGCCCCACCCTAAAATAATGCAAGCGCTTCAGCCCGGAGATATCCCTGCAGCCCACGCCGAGAACACAACGCTCTCCTCTTCGGGGCGCAGCTTTTACAATGGGGACCAGACCATGTCCTGGAAGAGGGGCAGGCGGAGCTGGGAGCCGCGACGCGCCCCTACAGCCACTCCCCCGAATTTCCAAGGCCTGGTTCCCGCGGGTGGGGCGTGAAGGGCTAGGGGGTCGGGGGTGCTTTTGAGGAGCTGGAGGGGGTGGTAGGACTGAGGAGGAAGATGAGGACTGAGGCGGTCGGAGCAGCAGGAGGAGACTGTCCTCGCTGGAAGCGGAGCACAGCGAATGACCACGGCGGCCCGCGAGCCCTCACGCCCGCCCGGGTTCTCCTCAGCTTCCGCGCCGGCCGCCTCGGCCGTTACGCGGCGGCGGCGTCCGCGGCCCGCAGCGGGGAGGAGCGGAGCGCGGCGGCGGCGGCTCGCGCGGCCCTGGCCCGCGCCGAGGCAGGGCGGTGCGGGCGAGCCGCGGCGGGCGCGTGCCGAGGGCGGCGGCGGCGCCTCCCAGGCCTGCCGTGATGTGTCTTTTGAAGTTCAATGTGTTAGAGGCTTGGTCTTCAGTATGATGATGTTGAGGTGGTGGACAGTTTAAGAAGTGGGACCTAGTGGAAAAAAGGAAAATGATTAGGCCATTGGGGACATGCCCATTAGAATTAATACTGGTCTCATGAACTGGGTTAGTTTTCATGAGAACTAACTTATTATAAACAAAACGACCCATGTACTTGGCCTCTTCTGCTCAACGCTGTTTCCTGTTCTCTACCTTCTTATGATGTAGCCAAGATCCCTTATCAGAGCCTGAATAAATTGAATCTCTTAATCTTGGACTTTCAGCCTCCAAAATTATGAGTTAAATATACCTCATTTCTTTGTAATACTCAGCATTAGGGATTTTGTTATAGCAATAGAAAACAAAGAAAAACAATTTTAATCAATACTGTGGCAAAGAGGTATTAACAACAGGAGACTGATGACCCAGGCTAGTTTGAGGACCAATAAAATGAAAACATGCACAGTCAAGGGGTTAAAAATTCTACAGCCTGGTTTTATTTCACTTCATTTATTTGTTTCAATCACAAAGTTCAGCATTCTACATGTTACTTTTTTATACATGTACAAAATCATTATATTAAGTGGTTATATTCTCTCAATGAGAATTAAATGGTTATATTTTCTCTATGGAAAAAACTTGTTGGGCTGTGGCTGTGGCTTAGTGGTAGAGCACTTGCCTAGCATGCATGAGGCACTGGGTTTGATCCTCAGCACCCCTTAAAAAATAAACAAATGAAATAAAAGTATTATGTCAATCTGCAACTAAAAAATAATAAATAAAGGAATATTGACACATTAAATAAAAAGAAAAAAACTGATTGTGGGAGGATTCCAAGATTTTTCACTTTTGCCTGCCTAGTTCACCAGAGTGCTGGTGAATATTAAATATGTACTATGAACATCCATATAGTAAAATATTTGCTTGCTCTTTCTTCCCCTTTTAGTGCTTATCCTAGTCTTGCTTTTATTACTATAATAACAAATTTGAGTGTCCTAGGCAATAATACTATAGTTCTCTTTCTACTGTTAAACATTATACTTAAGATAAAAATATTGTGGGTCTATAACTCTACATAAGTTGAAAATTCAAATATATAGGAAACAAACACAAGAACTGACCAAATTAACTGTTTTTTGATAGAGGTCAATATTTGGTGATAACACAAATTAAATATGAAGTAATTATAATTCCATCCAAAAATTTTTAGCACTCTGCCTAACCATGGCCCCAAGTTCCCCAAATTGTGGACATGAACAACATTCCATGTGAATTACACAGATGGTAATTTTCCCTTAAATAAAAAACAATGTTGCATTTTTGGCCCCAAGAAATATTTTCTAGTCATCAGACCACCACTACAGTATTTCTTTTGGTTCTCTATTCAAATTCCAATTGTGTTGGGTTGACCAAAGGGAACCAACTCTTATGCTTGAGATACAGAGTTAGGCCCCTTTTTTCTTATGTCTGCATGGGCTCTGTAAAAGCTTTAAGTAATATCATGGGAGTGACTCTGCCATGTTTGGGGCCTGAGGATTCAATTTGTCTTCTCTGTCTTTGGGAACACTTACCCTTTTGATCCAGATGCTATGCTCTAAGGAATACCCAAAAGCCCCAAGAAGATCTCCATATGAAATGGAACTAAGGTCCTTGGCCTACTGCTCTCTCAACCACATGAAAGAGACCTTTTGGATCTCCCAGATGAAGTACTAAGTGAAGCAGATTTGAGCCTTTCCTATTATACCATGTTTATATTGTAAATTTAGGGATAAAATACATGGTTTTTGCTGGTATAAGCCTCTAAGTTCTGAACTTTTTAACTCATAGCAAAAGATAAGTGAAATATGGGCCCTGAAAATCTCTGCTTTGATATAAACTGTTTCCCCTTTTGCTTTTTCTTTGTTCAGAACATGGATAAAAGTTCAGGTCATTTTTCAGATCAACTCTACCCTTTGAAGACTGAGTTTTTTACTCAAGTTTCAAGGCTTTCATTTGGGCCGTACTGGCAGCTAGGTTGCCCCCTAGGTGTTTATAGACATTTTCCCTAAAACTCATCACACAGCTAAATGCTGGCTCCTTCAAGATCTGATATTTGAATATTAATTTTATTTATTTCTAAATCTGTGTATTCTCCTATAAAACTCTCTTAAGAATCTCTCTGGATTTTAGCTCATTTGCAAACAAAGAAGAACCAACTCAGTATATTTTAATGTATTTCTTGGATCAGGTAATTAGCTCTACTTTGTTCCAAAGGTTCTCTCAGCCTATATGGGTTGAAACCCATATAAGTTTCTGTTTTGATTAAACAAATTTAAAAACAACAGAGAACTGCAATTGCAGATTGCTCAGATTGCCAAAGAAGCAAATTGCCTCTTAAAAAATTCAATTATTCTGACCTCATATTCAATATTGATTTATTCTTAATTATATATTTTACTCTTTAATAATAGTTAAATTGTACCCACTTTGACCCTCTTAATTCATGTGTATTCTTCAGAAAATCTCTTCTATAATCTTACTATTATCAAAAACATATTTTTAGTGTAAGTTTAATAATTCCTCTTTTATAATTTTATTTAATCACCTTCTGTCTCATATATTAAAAGAAAAATAGACAATAATTTCCAACAATTTCACCACAGGAAAAAAATATTATTTTAATATTACCAGGTGTCAGTTTAGATTTTCTTTAATCAACACATTCAAAGAATTTATATAAATTAGAACTTTAAAATAGTGAACACTAATGTTTTTATAAGTTTTGTTTAAAATGGTTTAACTTCTCCATCTTAACTGCCTTTGAAGGATGTTTTTCAGGTAGATATTGTATTTCAGAATGAGCTAAGTAGTAGAAGGCAAAGAGGAATTAGAGTGGGATTTAGAGAGAAGGAGGTACATGTTAGAATAAATAAGCTTGATTTTAGGGTAGATGTAGCCCAAAAGGTTAATTATGCTTTTTGTGGCTTAAATATGTTGAAAGCTTATGTAGTGACCTATAAAAATTTAATGGGAATTGGGAAGAAGCCAACAGATTGTCCTTTTGCTTTAAATTTCCCCAAGAAAAGTCAATAAAATCCCAAGCATGTACATTGAAAAAAGAAAAAGAAGACTATCAATTCCAGATCCTGAGCCCTTGAAAAAAAGATAAATTTTCAGATACTTCATAATCCTCTGCTTTTTTAAAAAATTTTATATTTATTTTTTAGGTGTAGATGGACACAACACAATGCCTTTATTTTACGTGGTGCTGAGGATCGAACAAGGGTCCCGCTTGTGCTAGGTGAGCACAATCCCAGCCCCTTGACATTTTTTCACTGGGATTATCCTACCAATAATTTTATTTTACCACACTTTTTGTTCCTCTATGGGAAGTTAATGTAGACAAAAAACCAGGATTAATGCTTATATTTTCAGATTTATGCAACAAAACCTAAACATTAGGTTTTGAGTTCCTTTTCACATTTTTATATTGAATTTTTATTTTGGGGTACTATTGCAACTCATAAAATTTTATATATCTGAGTTTCAATTATTGAAAACCATGAATTTGATGTTTGAATTGTCCCATCCTTGGCCCATGGGGTCCATTGAATTGGGCTTTGATATTCATTTGATTCAATCTCATCAATTTTTGTTTGAATCTTTGCTCTCTGTTCCTAATTTCATGGGCTCACTTTATTCCTTTCCTATTACAGTACTAAAATTAGCTATTTCTCCAAAAACTCTCATTTGTTTTGTTGGAAATTCTAGGTTGATATTATAATCTGGATGCTAGTCATTCCCATTTGCTAATGAGTTTTTATTGTTTCTAAGTAATGAATATATATATATATATATATATATATATATATACACACACACAAAAATGTATGGGTCCATATGATACTTCCAGATTAAAACTAATGTTTCAGGGATCTTAACTTTGGCAATTTTATTTAAAATTGAATTTATTTCCTCATATGTTGAAAAATTATTTATTACTGATTTGGTATACATACTCTAGATAGATGAGAGAGTAATTCAATATTATTCTGGAAAACAAAACTACTGACATTTATAAGTTGTTTTTTCTTCTTTTTTTTTTAAACATTTTTTTTTTTAGAGAGAATGAGAGAGGAGAGAGAGAGAGAGAGAGAGAGAGAGAGAATTTTTAATATTTATTTCTTAGATCTCAGCGGACACAACATCTTTGTTGGTATGTGGTGCTGAGGATCGAACCCGGGCCGCATGCATGCCAGGCGAGCGCGCTACCGCTTGAGCCACATCCCCAGCCCCCTTCTTTTGTTTTTAATACAAATACCAAAGCAAGTTTATCCTTTCATTCCAGGTTTTATAATTATTTCATGGAGTTTGTATGACTGAAATACCAATCCAGAGTATAATAGACACTTCACACATCTATAACTATAGTACTTCTTTAAATTATGTGTAGTAGTGGAATATTTATTATGGGTAGTAGAGGAATAAGTATAGGAATGCACCACCAATAGAATGAAATATTGAGATGAGAAATAGACTCACATTTCTATAATTATTTGATTTTGCCCAAGGTGTCAAATTGTTTTTCTGAGAAAAATTAAGTGTTTTTAACCTGTTGTGCTGAACAACTGGATAAATGTATAAAATAGATTTTTTTACAAACTTTAATTTCAATGTTTAATTCATCTAAATCTTAAGAAAATGATACTTTAAATATATTCTTCCTTAAATGTAAGTTTAAATACATAAATACATATGTACTTTTAAATTAAAAATTTATTGACTAAATTTTATTACTAGCAAAAATACATTTCTGTCTATGTTAAAAGAAAACAAAATACTACACATGCCTCATGGTGGTAAGTAACAAGTAGTGATAAGCCATCACTTTTTTCCAGTAACCAAAAATGCTTATTAAATGATAAAATAATACTTCCTGAAAATATCATAGAGATATAAAAATAAAATGACTAGATGAACCAAAACTGTATAGAAAAAAGAGCTGTTCTTTAGTGAACTGAAATTGGAAATTAATTTCTAATGTGGGATTTCTTGAATGGCTGAGATTTGGGCTGATACTTGTGATTGCCCTTAGCAGAGAGTCTCTTGGAGGAAATTTCATCACCTTGTGATGATGTAACTATTCTCTTTTATATACAGGTTATATATACCTTAACTGTAGTGATGGATATATAAACTTATAGATGTAAAAATCTTGCACAGAAGTATGCACATGCACACACACAAACACATGAGAAAATGCAAAACTGGGGAAGTACAGTACAAATTCACTGGAATATATCAATATCAATTTCCACTACACTTGCCCTTCTATAATGAAACTTCCCTTTACCCAAACCATTTCCTTGTCCCAAATCTCTGACAATGATCAATTTGTTCATGATTTCTATAATTTTATAAATTTTAAAGTATATAATTTACTTTTTAAATTAATTTTTTAAATAAATAAAACAAAATTGTTCATGGCACTATAATATCATGTGTAATATCAATATATTGTACATTGTATAATGACTAAGTTAGGTGAAACATATCTGACTCCTCAAACATTTATCATTTTTTATGTTTTAAAATCTTTAAAACTCTTTCTTGCAACTTTCTGAAATACATAGTAAATTATTGTCATATATAGTCACACTATTATGCAATATTACATAAAAATTCTTGCATCAATCTAACTGTAACTTAGTACTGTTGATAAGTTTCCTCTAATTTTTACCCTGTTATCTCCCCAGCCTCTGTCAACCATCATTCTGCTCTTACTTCTATGAGATCAACATTTTTTAAATTCTATATGTGAATGAGATCATGTGGTACTTGTCTTCCTGTGCCTAGCTTATTTTACTTAATATAATGATTTCCAGTTCCATCTATATTCTCAAGAAAGACAGAATTTAATACTTTTTATGATGTATATATACCACATTTTCCTTGTCCTTGTATCAGCTCATGAACACTTTGCTTGTTTCTACTTCTTGATTAGAATGAGTAATGCTGCAACAAACACACCAGTGCAGAAGTCTTTCTTCAATATGCTGATTTCATTTCCTTTGGATGTACCCAGTAATGGGATTGCTGGATAACATGGTAGTTCTACTTTTCAGCTTTTAAAAAAACTTTCAGGCTAATTTTTGCAATAGATGTATTAATTTATATCTCCATGAACAAGGTACTACTGTTCTCTGTTCTCCACATTCTCACCAGCACTTGTTATCTTCTGTCTTTTTAATGATAAGTTCTTACTGGAGTGAGGTAGTAGCTAATTTTGTTTAATTTGCTTTTCCCTCATGCTTAGTGAGATTGATAATTTTTTCATGACCTGTTGATCATTCCTATGTCTTCTTTTTAGAAATGTCTATTTAGATCTACTGCCCATTTCTAAAGCTTGGACAATTACTTTTTTTGCTATCAAGTTTTTTTAAAGCCTTACTTATTTTGGGTATTATCCCCTTGAAGATGTGTAGTTTGCAAATATTTTCTCCTATTTCACTCTGTTGATTATTTTCTCCACAGGAACTCCTTAGTTTGATATAATACTATTAGTTTACTTTTGCTTTTTTTTTCTCCCATGAGAAAATTACTTGTTTAAAAGTTACCCCTTCCCATGTCCTCAAGTTTTACCCTATTTTTTATTGTGTTTTGATTGTTTCAGGTATTAAAGCTGTATTTAACCAATTTTGAGCAGATTTTTGTAAGTGGTGAAATACATAACCATTCTTTTTATTGCTTTTGACTTAAAGTCTGTTTTAATTATATAGGTATGGCTGCTCCTGCTTCCTTTGGGGTTTTATTTCTCTTCATTTTCACTCTATACATTTCTTAAAGGTGAACTAAGTCTTTTTTTGTAAGCAATACATAGTTGGATCTTGTTAAATTAAGTATATCTATGTGTTTAAGTTGGAAATTTAAGATAATTATTGACTGGCAAGATCTTGCTACTACAATTTTGTTTTTAGTTTTCAAGTTTTAGTGTAATTTATTTTCTCTATTTTTATAGTCTTCCTTTGTGGTTAAGTGATTTATTCTAGTAGTGTGTTTAATTTCTTCTTCCTTATTATTTTTTTATTTGTTTTTATGAATTTTTAGTTTGTAGTTGCCATAATGTTTATAAATAACATTTTTAATTATAAGAAGTTATTTTGAAATGATGGTAATTAGCATGCCTGTAAAGACTAGAAAATAATTTTTAAAAGAATCAGAAATATGCTTATAAGAATTTTCCCATTTCCCCTGTGTTCCTCTCCACATTTTGAATTTTTTGATCACCCATTTTATGTCTTTCTATATTGTCTTTTAAGATACTAATTCAGTTATTATTTTTAATTGTTTTAATTTTTATAATAAAGGCATGAATGTTTAGAGTACCTTGCTTATAGTATTAGAACATTCTAAGTTTGTCTATACATTTACTCTTACTAGTAAGTTTTATATCTTATGATGCTTTACACTTTCTCATTAACATCTCTTTCAGTTTGAAGAACTCCCTTTAGCATTATGTGTAGGACAAGTCTGATGGAAATAGATTTTCTCAGATTTAGTTTGTCTGGAAATGGCTTTATCTATCTTTCACATCTAAAGAATAACAGTGCTGGGTACAGTATTTTGGGTTGCCAGTTTTCTGTTTTTCTTTGATTGCTTTCTTTTCCTCAGTGCTATATCAATCTCCTGCCACTTGATATAGTTTGGATAAGAAATGTACCTCACAGTTTATTATAGGATGTTCAAAAATCAAGTTTGGGAGTGACTGGATCATAAGTGTCTCGATTTCATCAGTGTATTAATCCATTGATGTCTGAATAGACTGCCTTGAGGAGGGAAGTTGAAGGAAGTAGGCCCAAGGGGTGAGGGGGAGATTCTCTGGAGGGGTTTATCCTCTTTCCGCATCCTGCTGCCATGAGCCGAGCAGCTTTCAATCACAATGTTCTGACTTGACTCAGGCCTAAAGTAATGGAACAACTAAACATGGACTAAAACCTTTGAACCTGTGAGCAAAAATAAATCCTTTCTTATTTAAAATATTTTTGTCAGATGTTTGTCTCAGTGTTGCAAAGCTGACTAACCCACTACTCTTTAATGGCTTACAAGGTTTCTGATGAATCATCTGTTGTCAGAACAATGGGAATGAGTTTTATGTTGCTTCTTTTTACAAACTACTTTGAGAATGTTCTCTTTATCTTTCTTCTTTGAGAATTTATTACAGGATGTACTAAAGTAGAATTGGTTGAATTAAAACTGAAAATCTGAAAAAAAAATGACTTTTCTGTACCTTGATATTTGTATACTTCTTTATTGTTTTGAAAATTTTCTGCGCTCCCTCAGTCCCAGGCCTCGGAGCGCACCTCTTCTGCGGTCCGCTCGCCTCTCGCCTCTACTTTCCGCCACGTGCTGCCGCTTGGGCGAAACGCTGCTGTTGTCGCGCGCCGGACCCGCTGCGCTGGCCTCTGACTCGGCTGCACTGCTGGGCTGGGCCCGCGGACAACCCGCCGCCTCCCCGCAGCCCGGATTCACGCCGCCCTCCCGGCGCCACTACAGCGAGGCGGCTGCCGACCGTGAAGACGACCCTAACTTCTTCAACATGGTGGAGGGCTTCTTCGACCGCGGTGCCAGCATCGTGGAGGATAAGCTGGTGGAGGACCTGAAGACCCGGGAGAGTGAGGAACAGAAGCGGAACCGGGTGCGAGGCACCCTGAGAATCATCAAGCCCTGTAACCATGTGCTGAGCCTCTCCTTCCCCATTCGGCGAGACGACGGTTCCTGGGAGGTCGTCGAGGGCTACCGGGCCCAGCACAGCCAGCACCGCACGCCCTGCAAGGGAGGTATCCGTTACAGCACTGATGTGAGTGTAGATGAAGTAAAAGCTTTGGCTTCTCTGATGACTTATAAGTGTGCAGTGGTTGATGTGCCATTTGGGGGTGCTAAAGCAGGTGTTAAGATCAATCCCAAGAACTATACAGATAATGAATTGGAAAAGATCACAAGAAGGTTCACTATGGAGCTCGCAAAAAAAGGTTTTATTGGTCCTGGTATTGATGTGCCTGCCCCAGACATGAGCACGGGTGAGCGAGAGATGTCCTGGATCGCTGACACCTATGCCAGCACCATAGGGCACTATGATATTAATGCACATGCCTGTGTTACTGGTAAACCCATCAGTCAAGGAGGCATCCATGGACGCATTTCTGCTACTGGCCGTGGTGTTTTCCTTGGAATTGAAAACTTCATCAATGAAGCTTCTTACATGAGCATTTTAGGAATGACACCAGGATTTGGAGATAAAACATTTGTGGTTCAGGGTTTTGGTAACGTGGGCCTGCACTCTATGAGGTATTTACATCGTTTTGGTGCTAAATGTGTTGGTGTTGGTGAATCTGATGGGAGTATATGGAATCCAGATGGTATTGACCCAAAGGAACTGGAAGATTTCAAACTGCAACATGGATCAATTCTGCGCTTCCCCAAAGCAAAGATCTATGAAGGAAGCATCTTGGAGGCTGACTGTGACATACTGATCCCTGCTGCTAGTGAGAAGCAGTTGACCAAATCCAATACACCCAGAGTGAAAGCCAAGATCATTGCTGAAGGTGCCAATGGACCAACCACTCCAGAAGCTGATAAGATTTTCCTGGAGAGGAACATCATGGTTATTCCAGATCTCTACTTAAATGTAGAAATTACCTATTCCTGAAAGCCACTTAGGCAATTTGCTTTTAAATTAAAAGTATCTTCCACCTGACTATGCTGCCTTGCTCCAGGGCTCTTCCCAAAAATAAAAAAAAAAAGGGTTGTTGCCAAGGAAAGCAGTCAAGAACAGTTACTCAGTTTTGCTCTGGCAGGTCTGGGACATGCTGTAACTTTGATACATGTGAGAATTAGATATGTGGTTTTTGAAAGGTGGCATGGTCCTCAAATGAGTTATTGGTATTTTACATCTGCATAATAACTCAATTTTATAAGTTGCAAAAAAAATAAAAGCTGTCTCGTATGCATTTTATTCTCATAGAATAAAATAAGTACATGCTGCTGTAATAAAATTGCCTTGAATCACTTAATAAGCCTAACCTTGACTCAAGCAGTGAATGCCTATAAACATAGTAAATGAAAAAAGCTAGTATTTTTATAACATAAAGTAATATCATTTATAGCTTATCAGTCATATATTGTCCAGCAGAAATAAAAAGCCTGATGGAGATCTGTCTTCATACCTGGAAACATTGGAGGCTATTTTTGTTAAAACTATCAGAATTTGCTAACTGCCATTATGACACATAGTCCAAAGAATGTAGTAATCTCCTTATCATGTTAATTAATTGTTCTTCCCTTTTGAAGATTATTGTGTTGACTAAACCATAATTCAAGTAGAGTGTCCCAAGAAAAACCACTGGGCTCCCTGTTTGGAGTCCAGCTGGCTCTGAGCACTGACTCAACCTGTGTACCCTCCCCTTCTGGAGGCTTTGCATTCTGCACCCAGCTTCATTAACAGCAGGCTGAAAACAACATAGGTTCTAGTGTTTATGGAGTTTTTTGGCCAGGGCCTTTTGGCCTTTTGAGCAGTGTCCCAATGAAGTTCTAGGTATTTATGTAAGAATGAGCGCTTTTTTTTTTTCTTCTTCTTCTTCTTCTTCTTCTTTTTTTTTTTTTTTAACAAATAATGCCCTTTCACAGATTTCTAACTACTTTGTAACTGCATGACTTAACCTGGTGATAAAGGCAGTTATTAAAAGTCTACATTTTCCAAAATTTGTTTCTTTTCTGTGTTTTTATATTTAATAATCTCTCTCTTAGTAGGATAAAACTACATCTGGATTTCAAGAATTTTGTAATAGCTGCCTATGTATCATTTCCTTCTGTTGTGTCCTGAGCTGCCCAAATTTTATTCCTGAATTCTTTTGCATTTTAATTTTATTAAGTAATACTAATAGCTGTTCTTGGGGAGGAGATTTAATGATTAAAACTGATAACTAAAAAAAAAAAAAAAGAAAATTTTCTTCTATTATCTCTTTGAATGAGCTTTCTGCCTTTTTGACAACGGTGTGTGTGTGTGTGTGTGCATGTGTGTGTATGTGTGTGTGTGCATGTACACGCAAGTGTGTAAGTGTAGTATTGGGGATTAAAAGCAGGGTATTGTGAATACTAGGCAAACATTCTGTTTTAGTCAGGTTTTTGTTTTTTGCCACTTGGACCAAAAGACCTTACAAGAATGATTTTAGAGGAGGAAAATTTTATTTGGTACTCATGGTTTCAGAGGTTTTATTCCATAGCCAGCCACTCCATTGCTCTAGTCTAAAGGCAGAAAATCATGGAATAAGAGAGTAGTGAAAGAAAGCAAGCTGCTCTCTGTTGCTATGCCCTTCTGCATTGATGTTCTGTCTCACCCCAGGCCCAGAGTCATGAAGTCAGATGACCATGCACTGAACCTCTGAAATCATGAACCAAAATAAACTTTTCATTCTGTACATTTTTCTTATTGGGTTTATTGTTCAAATGTCAAAAACAAGGATATTTTAGCATGTACTTGAAGATGTGATGGAATAAGTCTTATGACTATCAAAGAGAACGGGTTCTGGCCAGAGACAGTAATAAAAATAACAGCATTGAGGTAGACAACTGTTTGGCATGTTCAAGGAATATAGAGGAAGCAAGGGTAGCTTTTAATAGTGAAAATTATTGGTGATGAGCTCAGAAATGTATTGGGTAAGTGAGATTATGTAGGGCATGTGAGGTTCTGAAAGCACAGTGGCTTTTATACTAAGGACAATGGGGTACCAGTGAAGAGCTTTGACCTAAGGAATAATGTTTTTACTCATTTTATGATTATCACTTTACATTTTGTAATGAAACTAAAATCTAGAGCCAAGAATGGGTGAAGGTTCAGGTTTAGCTTTACTTTAATTCAGGTGAGATATATTAGTTGCTTTGAGAAGTCCTGTACCAATGGAGTTAAGTAAATAACAGAAAACAGCAGGGCTAATGACATTTACTAACACATCAAACATAGAACATGAAAGACTGATGGGAATAAAGAATGATTCAAACATCTTAGCCTGAGAAATTGGAACTTATGGAAAGGAAAGTGATCAATATAGGACATAAGTTGAGATGCTTATTAGACTTTCATAGTGGAAGACCAATAAGCAGAAATCATACAAGCCTGGATTTGAAGGAAGTAGTCTGGAGTGGAAATATAAATTTAGTAAAGAGCAGGATTTCACATATGTTTCTTGAATCTGTGAATATTCAAACCAAGATAAGTTAATTCTGTAGAAAGTTATCCAATATTGGGTAATAAACAACATAGCTATGTATCAAGATGCTACTATTGATTTTGTTTTCAGATGTTGGCCAGGAGTTTGTTTTAAAAAAAAATAATGAGGAATCTGAATGAATTATGAGCAGGAAATGAATATATTACAATTTGTTTCTAGTCTTAACATGCATTCTGATATTTGGGATTCATGAATAAAATTGTTTTTAAAGCACAGTGCCAATATGAGTTCTATGAAAGAAAAAAGCAGCAAGTTAGATATCCTCCTAACCCTTTTCTATAAATAAAATTTTACCTTTGAGTTACAGAACAGAATTATTTTCCTCTAGAGCTTTACATTGCTTCTTTTAAGGGTTCAGAGTATACTAGCACTAGATCACTTTCAAACAGTTTTTTTTTCTATTTTTAAACATCAGGTGATGAATGTATATTTGGACACAAAATTTGATAAAGTCTCATTTGTTCCAGTTTTCTAGAGGCTGACTCCTCCCACCCCCACTTTCTGTTCTTTTTAGGTTGTAGATTGAAAATAACAGATTTTTCTTGTGTTTTTATCTGTGTATTTTTGTTTTCCTTCTTCTAGTAATTTTGTAGATTTTGTATTTCCAGTTTTATGGAAATACAAAATACATCTTACAACTTGGGCATGCTATGTACTCTGAGGCCATGAAAACCCAACCCAAAGATGGTGTTGTTTAGCAAATGTCTTAGCATGACAAAATTGATCCAAGGCTCCATCTGGGTTGCCATATTTACTGAATAATTACACATGATAAATAGTTGTCTCTCCTGCTAGTTAATTAACACATTGCAAAGATTTTTCAACAATGGAATCCTTGTTGATTACAGTGGGACATTCCAGACAGTTAGCTTACATATTACTAAATCTGAATACTTAGTTGTGAAAGAGAAAATCATTCTATTAGTATCTGAACATTTCCTTAGGGTCAAATATTGTAGCCTAGTTTTCTCTTGGAAAATGAATAACTATAACTCTCTTATTTTTATTCTTATTGTCTAATAAGCTTACCAACAGTCAATAAAACCTGGAAATGTAAATAAGAATAAAAACATAATGATGATGATAAAAGCAGCAAGTTTAATATTCTAGTAACCCTTTTCATTGTAATTGCTCTATAAAGAATATTATAATTTCTTGGCTTGGTGTGGATCTTTTGTGATTTTGCACATTCAGCATCCTTTAGGCTTCTTGGATTTGGATTTCCTTTTCATTCTTGATGTCTGGAAACTTTTCTGATATTATTTCATTGAACAGATTGCTTATTCCTTTGGTTTGGACCTGTATACTTTCCTCTATCCCAATAACTCTTAAATTTGGTCTCTTTATGTTATACCATATTTCTTGGATATTCTGTGTTTCTTATCAGTCTCGCTGTGCTTGCTATATTCTTTTTGAGATAATATACTTTGTATTCATTGTCTGATGTCCTATATTCTAATTGGTCTACTCTGCTGATGATACTCTCATTTGAGTTTTTAATTTGGTTTATTATTTGTTTCATTTCCAAGATTTCTGTTTAGAATTTTTGTATAACCTCTATCTCCTGATAGAGGTAAATTTTTGCTTCTTGGGAAATGAATAATTACAACTTTCTTATTTTTATTCTTATTGTCTAATAAGCTTACCAACAGTCAATAAGACATGGAAAAGTCAATAAGACATGGATTTGTCTATGATCAATATTTATAGCAGCCTAATTCACAATAGGTAAACTGTGGTGCCAATCTAGATGTTCTTCAATGGATGAATGGATAAAAAATGTGGCATTTATACACAATGGAATATTACTCAGGACTGAAAAAAAAGCAAGATCACGGCATTTGCCGGCAAACAGAGGGCATTAGAGAAGATTATGTTAAGTGAAGTTAGCCAATTCCAAAAAAACAAAAACAAAATCTGAATGTTTTCTCTGATATAAGGGGGGTGATTCAAAATGGGGTAGGGAGGGAGAGCATGGGAGGAAGATTATTTCTAGACAGGGAAGAGGGGTGGGAGGGAAAGGGAGGGGGAAGGGGAATAGCAAGAATGGTGGAATGTGATGGTCATCATTATACAAAATACATGTATAAAGATTTGAATTTGGTGTCAACATACCTTATATACAAACAGAGATATGAAAAATTGTGGTACAGTCTTAACATCTGGAAGATTAAAGACAAATGTAGTCAGGTTGATGTGAGAATGTACTAAGAATTGTAATGCAAAAAAAAGAGAGTACATGTATAATGGCATAATTTGGGGTGAACATACTTTATATAATTGTGCTGTAGATGAGTAATCATGAGTGTAATGCATTTCAGTATTGTCATGTATGTAAAAAATAAATAAGTAAATAAATAAATAATATTGTAATATTGTAACTTTTGTAATAAGCACGTGATTTCGACTGTTATTATATTTGAACTTCTTAGAATGTAGTCAGTTTTCAAGAGAAATAAAATAAAATTGCAAACATTAATATTGGGGAAAATATGAGGTTCTTACATATCTAAGTTTTCATTTACTATAATGACAAAATGTATATCAGCATATAGAAGAGACTCACTTACTTAAAGTTTAAAGTAATATTAATTTTTTAGTAGTCTTAGGACATTCGTACAATGAGTACTAAGAAATGCACAAGTAACCTGGAGTGTTTTATTTCTGGCATGAAAACTTTTGGATATTAGAGAGATCAACAACACTTTGGAATATCTTCAGAATGTGACCATTAGTAATGATAATTTGTGAAATCCTTGAGAAAGAGAGAGAGAGAGAGAGAGAGAGAGAGAGAGAGAGAGAGAGAGAGAGAGAATATATGTTATATGTTGATGGAGATTTTAGTGTTAGTGTTTTGAATATTCAGGAGACTTAAATCTACAAAACTAGATATAAAAAAGTTGTTTAGAATGTTATGTAACTTTTCAATATTCAGCTTTAGTGTAGGAAAATGAAATAACTTTACTTCTGTTTTTTGTTGTTTTTCAGATGACAGCTACCTAAAATAAAATGCTGGAAGTTCAATATTAGCTTTAAATAAATGCAGCTCCTCCTTATAAATTGTACTCTGGTTTCTGCAAGAGTTCTTTTATCTCCTGTGGAAAGCTTCTCACTGCCTGTTGGGGACATACTACAGAGATGAGTAATGTTTTAGTCATCCCCATAGGAGGTTCCCCATAGAAGTTCAGAATCATCATTTTTACTGTTCCAACAGAAGGTGATATAATAAATATTAAGCAGTTAAACTTTATTATTCATAATGAGGGCACATTATTTCATCAGACTTATTCTCATTATTAAAGAACACCTTAGTATTAACATCTGGAAGATTAAAGACAAATGTAGACAGGTTGATGTGAGAATGTGGATTGGCTTAAAATAATTTTAAATCATTCTTTCCTTCCTAGTAATTTCAACACACTTCCAATTTCCTCCTTCTATAATAAGATAATATATGCTCAGGATTACATCAGAGCACTTATGTTGAATATATCATCTGTGAGTTTTAAAATATTTGTCATGATTTCTTCTAACAAAGTGGGTTAAAAGTTGGTTCTATTAGTGTTCCAGTTTGAATGTGAGGTGTCCCCCAAAAGCTCATGTGTGAGACAATTCCAGAAGGTTCAGAGAAGAAAGAATTGGGATGTAAGATGGTAACCCAATCAGTGAAT
Organism: Urocitellus parryii; assembly: GCF_045843805.1. NCBI lineage: Eukaryota > Metazoa > Chordata > Mammalia > Rodentia > Sciuridae > Urocitellus > Urocitellus parryii. The sequence goes on from NW_027552341.1 coordinate 116,959, forward strand.
TAATCTCAAATAGGGGTTAACTGAGTGGACCAAATTGTTGGTAATAATTTCTTCTTTGGACAGCCTGTGGCACTCAAAAATTGTGTGTCCCAAATGGATAACTTTTCTCAAACTCAATTTTTATATCTAAAATTAGGAATTACAATATATATGATTTTGTATGATCTACAGAGGGACAAATAAGAAAATAATTTACATATTTACAATGTGGTAGGTCCATAGGTTTCCCTTTCCCTTCTCCTTTTATGGCATTTGTGGTTGGGGACTTTCCACCTGGCTGAGGAAACCCAAATGGCCAATCAGCAACTGACATGGCAACAGACCCCAACAACCACGGGTTCCTGCTGACTGAAGCAATTGCCCTGTCAACTCACATCATTCCTGACCAACTCGAAACAGACATGATCCCCCTAAACTCGGCTTGGCCAACCTGCTGAAGGTAGCTGCAATTTAGATGGCCTAGGCCCTCCTACCTCCAGATTTCCTTATTAGCATTGTTTTTGTCTTTCCTGCCTGCAACTTCCAGGCCCTCACCCTTTTAGGAACCCATGAACCTGGCCCAGGAACTCTCCCTAATAAACCTTCTTTTGTTGCCTCATTCTTATTCTGTGGTTCTTGATCTGATGCATCCATTTCTGCTTTACACTATAGTGAATCAGATTTTGGATAATTTCCCAAAAACACAAAAGGAAACTTTTTATTTGCATAGATTCCAAATCTTGTAGCTACTGAATACTAAAATCCCCAGCATTGGACATTGGAAATAATGGACTCACACTCTTCCATTGTTCAGATCTTGTATGTTCATATATATTTTTACACATATTTTTTACAAGCATATTCTTATGTACATTTATATTTTCCCATCTTAACTTTAATTTTCTAACCCTAAACCTAGTCAGTACAAAATTTGATATTACCTTTTCCATACCTCTACATCTAAACTTACTGTGACTTAAATTCATGTACACAAATATAAATTTTAAATTGTATTTTGACTTTTGCTTTACTAGTCAATGTTAAATTTGATACATATCATAATATATCATATTTATGAGTCATGCAATCATATATATATATATATATATGGTAAACATTTTAATTATCTCTGTTTTAGATCTTGTACATATATACATATATATGTCTTCACATATTTCATAAGTACTTTCTTAAGTATATTGATATTTTCCTATATTAATCTTAATAATATAACTTTACCCTAGCCAAAAACAAAATTTGATATTACCCTTTTCATACCTTTATATTCAAACCTAATGTGACTTAAATAAATGCACATGAATGTGAATTGTAAAGTGTATTTTGACTTCTGTTTTCTATTTTCAATGTTAGGTTTGCATACTTATCACAATATATTAATATACAATTCATTCATCTATGCACATATTTTCAGAATATTTATTTATAAAACCCACACTTCATTTTTTACTGTGTCAGAACCATTATATTTTTATGTATGATGTAACAAATACATTCTTTTTTTAAATTTTTTTATTTCTTTCTTTATATTTTTTAGTCATACATGACAGCAGAATGAATTTTGACATATAATACATACATGTAATGTACATACATCAATCATATTGTCAATTCTATTCTGCTGCCCTTCCTATCCTCCTTACTCCTCCCCTCCTCTCCCATCCTTTCTCTCTATCCAATCTAATGTGACACACTTTTTTTTCTTTTTCTCATTATAACATCATATATGTATTCTGTATAATAATGAGGTTCTCCTTCCATCTTCAGTGAAACTCCCCTTCTCCCTCTTTTTTCCTCCCACCTCTCTTCCCTGTTTAGTGGTAGTTTTCTTCTCATGCTCTTCTTCCCTATCCCATTTTGAGTCACCCCCCCTTATATCAGAGAAGACATTCGGCATTTGTTTTTTAGGGATTGGCTAACTTCATTCAGCATAATCTGCTCCAATGCCATCCATTTGCCTGCAAATGCCATCATCTTGTTATCTTTTAGTGCTGAGTAATATTCTATTGTGTATAAATGCCACATTTTTAATCCATTCATCTATTGAAGGGCATCTAGGTTGGTTCCACACTCTAGCTATTGTGAATTGTGCTGCTATAAACACATGATGTGGCTGTGTCCCGGTAGTATGCTCTTTTTAGGTCTTTTGGGTATAGTCCAAGAAGGGGAATAGCTGGGTCAAATGGTGGTTCCATTTTAAAATCTGGAACAAGACAGGGATGCCCTCTCTCACCATTTCTATTCAACATAGTTCTTGAAACACTAGCCAGAGCAATTAGACAGACAAAAGAAATTAAAGACATAAATATAGGAAAAGAAGAACTTAAACTAGCACTATTTGCTGATGACATGATCTTATACCTAGCAGACCCAAAAAATTCAACCAAGAAACTTATAGAACTAGCAAATAAATTTAGCAAAGTGGCAGGATATAAAATCAATACCAATAAATCAAAGGCATTCCTGTATATCAGTGACAAATTCTCTGAAATGGAAATGAGGACAACTACTCCATTCACAATATCCTCAAAAAAAAAAAAAAAAAAAAAACCAACCTGGGAATCAACCTAACAAAAGAGGTGAAAGATCTATACAATGAAAACTACAGAACCCTGAAGAAAGAAATAGAAGAATACCTTAGAAGATGGAAGGATTTACCTTGCTCATGGATTGGTAGAATTAATATTATTAAGATGGACATATAATCAAAAGCACTTTACAGATTCAATGCAATTCCCATCAAAATCCCAATGACATTCCTTGCAAAAATAAAAAAAGCAATCATGAAATTCATCTGGAAAAATAAGAGACCCAGAATAGCTAAAGTAACTCTAAGCAGGAAGAGTGAAATTGGTGGTATCGCGATTCCAGATTTTAAACTATACTATGAGCAATAGTAACAAATACATTCTTATGAATATTCACATTTTTCCATATTAATTTTAATTCTCTAATTTTAACCATAATGTAGTAGTATATTTATATTATGTTTTTTATAATTTTTATATAAATATAATGAGACTTGCTTACATATCCAAGAATATAAATTTAAGGACTTATGACATTTATTTTAATTTTAATATTAAATTTGAATGCATATCACAATATTTCATATATAGATTTCATCCAAGTGATCCCATAATTACAAACATATATTCATAGGACTCACAATTTACTTGTTTCTGTTTCAGATCTTATAAGTTTCTGTGTTTTCACAAATAAGTTCAAACACATTGTTATGAATATACATATGTCCCCATATCTTAATTCTCTAACCCTAACCCTAGGCCATTACAAAATTTGGTATTTTCCTTTTCATACCACTATATTTAAACCCAATGCAACAAGAATATAAAATTAATGTGCATTTTAACTTAAATGTTCAATTTTCAGTGTAAATTTGCATATATATAGAGAATATAGTATATATAGAATTCATCTCTGCTTCCTCATATTTACAAGATATACAATACCTTTACACATTAATAATATAAGTAAATTTATCTATAATCCCCATGCTGTGCTTTTCTTACTACACCCCTCTCTCATTTGGTCCAGGGCCACCACCCCCACCAGATTATCCACCCAAATCCCCCACCTAATCTTTTTCCTCCCCCTTCCTCATGCACTACCCCACTGAGTGGTCCCCTAACACCTCTCCAGTCAGGGTACCCACCTACACATCATCCCTGCACAGTGGGCTTTACTACCTTTGGCTCCCCTTGCTGCTCCAGGCTGGGGCTCCAGGGGAAACAATTCATAGCTATGGAAGCCAGGGGACCACTATGGCAAGGCCAAGCATAACTGGGACAGCATTGAGAGGGTGGTGGCTCCACCTTCCAAGAGGGCAGCAAAGATAGGGACAGAAGCAGCAGAAGCCCTAACACACTACCAGGAAGTGACTTATAAGGCCGCAGGAACTCACAACTCGGGTAGCTGGTTGACTGTGTACCTATGATTGCACCTGTGTGTCAGTAGTGGGGCCATATGGTGGGACATTTGGGAAGTCTATGTGATGAGATGTAGCTTGTCAGCACAGGGGATTTTTGAACCGGATCAAGAATGTCCAGTGAAATTCAGCTTAGGAGGCATTGCCTGAGGACTTAGTGGTGGTGCCTAGGAAGGCCACAGAGTGGTTACTATGGGTTGTGGATGAGGCTCAGAGAGGTGAGGGAAGGAAGTGTAGTTGCACCCTTTTATCCAAGAAAATCTTAATTAAGTTTCTTCAGAAATTTTCACCATAATTTATTTTAGGACTATTAGCAAAAGAGTCTCTACAAAACAGTTTAATACAGTTAAACTTCCCATTTTTCTGTTGCTGTAATTTACTTGGCCACTGGTCTGGAAGAGATCAGCACTCCAGGTATATTAGCATTGTTTTGGCAACAGTATTGAATTCTCTCAGATACTCTTCTGCATCAATTGACATTAGGATGTTGCTGTAATTTACTTGGCCACTGGTCTGGAAGAGATCAGCACTCCAGGTGCTGAACACACCTTTTTCTAGTTTTTCACAAACATTTATCCAGTATAGTAGTTTGTAAAAGTGTGTTTACAAGTGAAAAATGTGATACAAAATTTTTTTTTTTTAACAAGGGCTCTGACCTTGAGCTGCAGCTTCACATAAGTGTTTACATTTCTATGATAAGAGGAAATTACCTATTGGGCTCAATGGTAACAGGTGGCATGGGGAGAAAAGAAAGGGGAGAAGAAGTTTTTCCCTTCTCAAGTACTGTCCTAAATGTGTTAACTTTCCCAGAACAGTGAAAGAAAAAGTTGCTTTTATGTGAACTTCTGCAGGGTGTGAACTTCTGAGCCTCTTCCCTTACATGCTGGGAATAAAGTTCTGAAAAGAACCGGGGTTCAGGGGATTAATCAATTACAGCAAAAGCTTTACACTCTGAACCTGGCTGCAGGCAAATAAAACTCTTTCCTGCTATCTTCAGTGCTCTGCCTCCTCTGTCCCTTACAACAGTAGTACTAGTTCTGTCTACCATGGCTCAGGCTGGGAAGCATTGACAGGGTTCTCCTGGATATGTGGGGCTTTTGGATGGGGTCACTCACCATCAGGGTGCAGGAAGCCTGGGCCACCAGAGAACTCCAGTTTCCCTAAGCTGCTGACCCTCCCATCAGGTCTCTGATTAGACTATTCTTTCTAGAGATTAGGGTGAAGGTAAGTGTTTGTGGTGGTTAGGATGGTAATGAATTTGAGTTTCAGGTATGTTCTTGGTTAAATTAGGATTAGACCATACATTTTGGGACTATGATTTTCTCAATGAAAAAGGTGGTGTTGGGATTCTAATATTGGTGATGTTTTAGTGCTTAGATCATAAAATTTAGGTCATAAAATTTCATTAGTCTTGAATAATTTGAGGTCAGTTGCTAGGGATTAGGAAAACAGGTTGGGGAGGGAGTTCCCTTGAGAACTCACAAGCATAGGAAATGCATCCTGGATCTAGCTTGTTCCTACATATTGCCTTTTTTTCTATGTCCCTTCCCTTGCACCAACAACTACGCCTTTACCAGTATCCCACTCCCAAAACCTGGTAATACACATGCCAGCCATCCATTTATTTCCTTTCCTTCCTCTACTACATTTGTCTCCACTTGCTACCACTGTTTGCCATCCACACCTCTATTTGATGAACAAGCACTGCCCTGTCTGCCAACTTGGGATGCTTGAATTCCCTGTGTTTCCAGCACAGTTTCAGGCACTTTGTCTGTCCACAATAATTCAGTGTTCCAAATCCTTGCTGGTGGATGTTTGTTGAGATGGCCTGAGGAAATGACTACAAGAATGGTGACCCTCATAACTCTGGTTGGCCTGTGTGCAGGGAACATTATATGGAATAGCTTCCTTCTACTGTGTGTGAAGGAACAGTCCCATTCTGACCTGTCCACACAGCTGAGCTTGGGAAATGCTCCTGGATCCTTAGTATGCCACTCCAAGGTGGCTGAGCAAATGTCCTCTCAGCTACAGGCTTTGAAAATCTGAAGCAATTTGAGAGGATACAGAAGTCACCTGCCATCCTTGGTGGACTGGGGGTCAAGGGAAAAAACTTCCAACCTTCATCAAAAATAGATTTTCATGGAGGTCGTAACAGATTGTTTTCTTAAAGCAGATTGACACCACATTAAATAAATAAATAAATAAATAAATAAATGTATTGTGTCCATCTACAAGTGACAAGAAAAGACAAATGAGAGGTAAGGGCTTAGGGTGAGTTTGAGGGTGTAAAGGAATATTTGGTGATTAAAGTGGTTCATGTGGTTTGGGCTGATTTGATATTAGCATTGTTTTGGCAACAGTATTGAATTCTCTCAGATACTCTTCTGCATCAATTGACATTAGTATGCATATTTGCAATTCCCTCTTTTATAGATTTCTTAATTTTGCATGTTGAACTGTCCTAGAATTTTAGAAAAAATAGGTATATAAAAAATGGTATATAATTTTGTAAACATGTTCTTAAGCTCCTTTTATTAATTTATTGTTCATGGTTTTTGCATCAGTTTTCATCAGGTATATGATATAAACTCCCCTTTTCCTGGTATAACTTTGGTCATTGCATCAGTGTAAAGATGTTTTCATCGACTGAGTTGAGGGTTTTTTTTTCTTTTCAAGTTTTGTAAGTGTTTGGGGGAATTAGGTTTAGTTGTTTTAAAATATGTGATAGTAATCAGCAATGAATCTATCTAGTCTATAAATGTACATTAAAGGAGGTTTGAATAATGGTTCAAATCCCAATCTTATTTTTGTTCTATTAAGACTTTATATTCCTTAAGCATTTGATCTTGGTTGACTGGGTTACTAGAAAATTTTCCTGTTCTCTGTAGCTATATTATTTATTGAAATGTAGTATTGCATATTATTGTTCCACTCTTGTTTTTTTTTTTTCTGCTTTTGTTAACTTCCTCATATTTGTGCCAATCTTCGAAGGCCATTCTGATACTCCATGTGAAGTGGTATTTTTTCAAAGACAACTATTTCTGGTTCATGTCCCACAATTACTGAAGTATTTGTGACTGCTATGCTGAATGGCCTAGCCTCTTATTTGCCTATATTTGCTGTCTGGGTTTTAGTCTTTCTCCACATGTTCCAGACTTAATCTGTTTTACTCTACTGCTTGATATTGATACTTGTTATAGTTCAAATCTGAAATGTTTCCACAATTCCATGTGTTAAAGTTGTAATTCCTAGCATGCAGCACTACTGTGAGGTTATGGTATCTTTGAGGGAGTGGCCTAGTGAGACAAAATTAGTTTACTGGAGCCTTCCCCTTGGAGAGGATATTAGGATACCCCCAACACCTGCCTCTTTCTCTTTGCTTTCTGGTAACTCTTTAGTGTACAGGCTTCCTCTGTTAGGTGATACTTCCATGTGATACCATGCTGCCCTAGGCCCTATGCCAATAGCAACAGGGCCAAGCCAAAAGAAATTTCTCCTTTTTTAAAGCAGCTTTACTCAAGTATTTTGTCACAGTGATGGAAAACTCACCAACACACTTATTATTGCTTATTTCCTTTTTCCTTTGCTTGCTAAATCCTTGGGTATTCATATATATGATTTCTTTTTGTACTACTAAAGTCAAAGAATGCTTTGACTATTCTTTCAAAGATTATCAGGGTATTTGTTGTAATTGTTCTGTTTTGTGGCATACATTGTATGTTTTCTCACTTGTGACTTTAGTCATGAGATTTCACTTTTCTCCAAGCAAATCCAGCTATGAATTTGTGAATTGTGTCATTCTGTTAAAAAAACTCTTTGCCTAATTGATTTTGTATGTTTATACTTTGTTTCATTTTTTCTATTCTAATATTTAATATTATCTTCCTTTGACTAGATTAACATGTACTCAGATATTTTTCTAGATTCTTGAGGTGCAATTCTTTAAAACTTTGAGATATATTTTTATCTCTAATCTTTCATTTCAGCAGTTGTTCCTGAATAATATATGCTTTGATATGTAGTATTTTCATTGGTGTCTACATATGTACCTTTTCCCATGCAACATTTTTTTGACCCATTAGTTTTTAAGGATTTATACTTTATTAAGGGAAGAAATTGTTAATTACTGTGATTCAATCATCACATATATACATGTATTCAAATATCACAACTTGATTTAATATGGACTATTAAGAAATATTTTATAGTATTTTGAGAAATGTAAATACTAAGAAAATGCATTTGATAATTACAAAATGTATACATGTATTAAATTATCACCCTGTAACTCATGAATTATATAATAAAAAGAATTAAAACCAACTTTGGGTGTATCCACAAGACACTAAATTTTTATAGTAACTGGATTGGACTGGAGGCAGAGAAATAGGGCATAAAGACAGGGAAGTGCAGTGCATCAGATTTTGATGCTAGGCTGAACAAGGGCATCCTACAAGCCAGAAGACCAGTTAAGAGTGGCAGCAAGGTCAGGTGCCAGGTATTTAGTCAATCAGAATTCTAAACACACATCCAAAGGCCCAATATACTTGCCAACAAGCAGGGAAGGTAAGCATACACACTCCCTGTGGAAAAACATACCAGATTCTTTGGTGAAGACATTCTACAGCCTATGCCTATCTTGCAGAAAAATTATCTATTTACCAGCCCCCCACTACTGCAACTCCAACAGGTGTCAAGCCACTGGGATAATATGGTTGAGCCTGGAAGAAGGAACCTGAGGGGGCCCATGCTGGATGGGAGCTGAAGCAAGACTTGTACAACCCATCCAAACACCCATAGGACTAGGGCCCTCATAATTTTCCACAAGGGAAATTGGGAAAAGAAATTCAGATAGGTAAATCAGAAGATCACACTCCAGGAGCAAACATAGGGTGGGCTTATGGAGTAACCCTGAAGTTCTCAGACCTTACAGGATGGTTCTAGCCAGCCCTTATCTCATTACCCAGATTTAGAAAAAAAAAATTCCAGTTAGAGGCTTTAACTTAGCCTTATCACACTCCACAGGTGTCCCAGACATTAAATAAGACTAGAAAAAAGTTGAAGCAAACATTTCCCCCAAGTGGCTAATGTTGAGGAGATCATACTATCTTCCTCTAAAATGCAACTGACTCATATTGATTTTCCTAGCTTAGGAACTGTGGGGCTTCTGGATATGCTGGTCTGTCTACACAGGAAGACCCAAAAACCCCATGCCAGTGTGAAAGAGACTGGAGTTCAGCACTGTTTACCACTATACATTAGGAAAATTTTTTTCACCAACCAGAGGGAAGGAATTTGTGCCAATCCATTATGCAGGAGGAAGAAAGAGGAGTTTAAAAGTGACACCTGACATGACTCACTCCACCAAGTCTTATAGAGAAGGTCTTGGCATTGCCAGGCCTTCCCTGGAACAGATGTCAGATGCCATCCTCTGATACATGTGTCCTCATTTCATGCCATTCCCTGAACCAGTCGCAGCCCACAGACAATATATGGAGAGGCATGAGATGTGTCAGGTGACAGGATGTGGTACCACCCTGGTTGAGCATTCCTCTCATCTTCCACTCTCTGGTTACTCTTAGGCACTCTAAGTGCCAGTTGAGTGCTTCCAGATACAGCACATAGTGTGTATTCCTGCATCAGGGAGGGCATCCAGGAAGCATCAGTAGAAGGCAAGGGACTAGCAAAACAGGGGCCTGAGACCCTGTTAAGGTAGTGGTGGTTCATGGAATATTCAGAGAGTGTGAAGACTTGTCCAATTGTCTGCAAACCTGCAGAATGCAGCTGAAGACGAGAGGAGCTGCAGAGGGCAGTGTTACCTAGTTAGCTGCACATACTGGAGTGGAAGCAGACCCCACCAATGGGTTCATGGAGACTGTGGCTTACAGCCAAATGCATAAAGGATGGACCTTGTCTGGAAAAGTCACTTCCTAGCACCTGGTTGCAGCTTTGAAAGGTAGCATGGAGACTTCAAGACCATGGGCTAAGAACCCTCTCCACACTTGGGGTGGAACAGTGCAGAATGCAAGGGTGGCAGACAGAAATGTGCCCCTGGTGGAAACTGGGTGAAATATTTACATGAATGTGCACCCAAGTCTCAAACAGTGGAAGCACCTGACAAGTAAATAGACTATAAAAGGTATAGGGAGCAGGTGAGGACTGCAGGAGATGAAACCAGGGAGAGCATAGGACAATGTAGGCTGTGAAGAGGTGTACCTCACCACCAGTTTCACTAGGCACATGAACTGTCCTGTGGCCTCTAGCATAGTGTCCAGGCCTCTGTGACCCCTGTAGCACTTGAGGAAATTCTGCCTGTCCAGTGCAGTGGTCCTCAGCCCCAGGGATTCTTCATATTACAATGGGTCAATCACCATCAGTTCTTACTTTGCTCTCCTGGGTAAAAACATGACAAAGCAGTGCTGTTTGAGTAGAGGGAAGGACTATGGGAGAAGGGATTTGTGTAGGGCCAGGGTCAGTTGGCCAAAGCACAGCAATTTTGGGGTGACCTCTAGAGACCTAAGATATTATTGAGCCACAAGGGCAACATGAACAAAATTCTACTACCACACCAAAGAGCCATTACCAGATGTCTGAGATGAAGTCAGTTTTAGGCACTCTGAAGCCTTTGACTCCTGACACCCTCTGTCATGACCATTGTGGCCAAACTAGGAGGTTCTGGCAAGAGGCAATGGGAGATTGGAAGAAATAGAGTCAGCACATGTAGATCTTGAAGAACAGTTGGGGTTGGATGGAGTGCTGCTCTCTGATGGAGAAGCAGGTCTAAAGGTTTACACCAGCGAGAGCAAGTGGTGGAGCTGAGCGCTGTGGAGCTGAGTGCTGCGGCACAGAGCAAGTGCAGAGCTGAGTGTGGTGACACAAAAACTTTGCTTACCAGTCACCAGACTGAGCTCTGGCCACAGTACAAGGTCATCCCTGCACCCCCCCCCCAACTTCACCAAACACCCGACTTGAGAAACAGATGGAATCCATCTTGGAAAACCTTACTCACCATCTATAGGTGGGCATAGTTACTAGCATAGTCTGATCAGGTACCCAGTTGCCATCTTTCTCACCCCTGCTGTGATAACTCAAAACTTTTCTCACAATCTTTTGGGGGGGACATGGCTATCAATGCGGAGCTACAATTGTACAGGCACCTGGTTTCCGACTCAGAGAGACTAAGAGCAGGAAGGCTCCAGGCAGAAGCTCAGGCCCTCTCACACTTGTTACCTCCACCACCCTGAGGGCAGAGACTCAAGCTTGGAATAGACAACACCACCTACTGGAAGAAAAGAAAACAAAATTCAAAGAGACTTTTTTCTTTTGCTTTTTTTCTTTTGTTTTCTCATCTATTTTCCTCTACCTTTCCCCCTCTGATCTTCACAACCCCAATATATGTGAAACCAAGAACTTTGCATGAAATAGGACTTTAAGAACTGAAATACCAGAATAATATAATATAGAGGAATTGCATATGCCTCCCTCCTCCCTTTTTTTCTCTTATTTTCTTTCTCCCTCTCTCTTTTTTCTCTCTGTTTCTTTCCTTTATATTTTTTTCTTCCACCCTCTCTCCCACTTTCAACATCCTAATTTACACTATTTTTACTTTGGATAATTTTCTAAATACATATAGGAGTTTGATTTTATGCATTCTTTCATAAACTATCTCCTGTCTATTCATTAGAGTTTTTCTCCAAAGTTGCTAAGATAGATTAACCCCATACCCTCACACCTTTTCCCCTTAACATAATGTCCTACTCCCGACCTTCAGTTCTCTAAACATCACCAGAAACAGTATGCCTTTTATAAAACTTATGACTATATTTTAAATAATAATTGAATACAACATCTCTAGACATAGAGACTAACTATAAATTTTTAATAATGAAAATTTGCTCATAGTTGATGTATTGTTGATATTGGGAACAGTTAACATTGTTTTTCCCCACATAGGAGATATTTCAGAAATATACAAAACCATTATAAATCTATAGGGTAAAAACAATAACACAACATATAACAGAGCTGGAAAGAAACATGCAAAATAAAAAGAAAAGGAAAGAAAGGACCACAAACAATGCAAGACAATACAACATTAGAAGAGGGAAAGTGAACATTTTCTTTAGTTGACAGCTTTGACTTTTTGTGAGCCCTATTCAAGCTCTGCCAAAGGTCCCACACAGCACTGGAGATGGGGTGACCTACTGTACCTACACAGCCCCTCTGAGAAGGGGGTGTTCTGCCAAGATGCCAATCAACCTGCTGACTGCAAAACATCATGATGCAAAACTATGACCTTAAAATCTTATCCCTGCCTTTTATGTACTCCCTTCAATAAGCCACTGGAGTATCTTCTTTAGTCTAGCTCCAGCACCCATGTGGATTAAATCTATCAGAGGTTTTGCTTTTAAAAATATATTTCTGACTCTTGGTATTTTGTTCTTCACTAATATTCTAGACTTTAATTTTTCTTGTGGCTTACACTCTCCTTGGCAGGAATAACCCCCCTGTGAGATGCTGACCATTGTCCCATACTTGACCAAGTAGTTGTGGTTAATTTCTTCAGTGATACCTCCTCCCCATGTGCTGTGATAAAAAGACCATTTCACTTCTATACTCCTTATCCCCCAGATACTACATACAGCACTCTACAATTAGCTAATAGTACTCATTGAAAGGTCAAGATCATGAAAAACAAGGGACAGCTGAGAGATTGCCATAAATTATTGGAGATGATGGAATCATGATGACTATTACAAAACAATGCCCCTCCTTTGCTGCTGTGAATAATGAAACTGAAACAAACCAGGAGTGTAAAATGGTAAAATCCAAGTTAATTGAAAAGTTTAGTTAATAAAATTATACCAAAAATATACTCCCTCTAGAATTCTTCCTAGAATAAAAAATTTCAAAATAATTACTAAAAATAGAATAAAGTGGGAAGGAGAATGAAAAGTGAAAAATAGGAAAGTGGGTATGTTTATACCAGCACAATTCACAATAGCTAAACTATGGAACAAACCTAGATGCCCTTCAATAGATGAGTGGATAATAAAAATGTGGCATATATACACAATGGAAAACTACTCAGCGATAAAAGAGAATAAAATCATGGCATTTGAAGGTAAATGGATGGAGTTAGAGACGATAATGCTAAGTGAAGTTAGCCAATCCCCCCCAAAACAAATGCTAAATGTTTTCTTTGATATAAGGAGGCTAATTCATAGTGGGATAGGGAGAAGGAGCATGGAAGGAATAGACAAACTCTAGATAGGACAGAGGGTTTGGAGGGGAAGGGAGTGGGCATGGGGTTATTAATGGTGGTGGAATGTGATGATTGTTATTATCCAACATGCAGGTATGACAACACTAATTGTTGTGAATATACTGTGTATATAATCAGAGATATGAAAAATGTGTTTATATGTGTAATAAAAATTGTAATGTATTTGTCATATATATAATATATATAATTTCTATTAAATAAAAGAAATATAATTTCTATTAAAAGAAAAAGGAAAAAAGTAGAAAGGGGAATGAAGAATGAAAAATAAGGAGGTGGGTATGGTTCTGTTTTGGTTTTAGTAAGACATTCTGTGAAGTTCTTATGGTCATGACATCTGTCTAGCAGAGCAGAAGGAAATCAAGCCTGGGTCATGTAAATGTCCAAGCCAAAAATCCAAGAACAGAAAAACATCAAGTATAAGGAAACTGAGGTGAGACCATGACATGTTTAAGACAGAGCAGAGGGGTAAACTGATCAGGAGAGAGAAGAGTAAGAATGAGGTAAGAGGGAAGCTCTGAGGGAAAGGGGGTATCCAGTGTTTTCACCATGGTGAGGACTTTGGACATTATTGTTTGAATAGGGATGATTTTTCATATTTTAAGCAGAAAGTCAAATCTGTGTCCTATGACAGAAGAGACATGAACAGCACAAGAAAAAGTCAGAGAGATTTGAAGGAAATATGATTTGATAACCCATTGCTGGCTTGAAGATAGAACACAGGAGAAGAAATGTGGGGGTGGGGGGGCACATAGGTTTCAGATACTGAAATTGGACCATGACTGAAAGTGAACAAAGAAGCAGAATCCCACTCTTGTTGCCGCAGTCTGGCTGGGCACAAATTATGAGCCACTGAAGCAGGAACAAACTTTATTTATGAACTCCACCAGCACACTCCACACACACTCCTCGGGAATTTCTCCCGAACACCACGGGGCTCGTCCAGCAACCAGAAGCCGGAAATATCCCTCCTCCAGCACTTCCCCAACAAATGGGAACTCTGCGGGAGAGAGCTCAACTGGAACTCAACGGGAACTCCGTGAGAACTCGCTGGCATCACCTCTCAACCACTACTTCTGGCAAAAATGCCATGCATCATCCCGACTCGGCTGTGGCCCTCAACATCTTGTCATAATAAGAAAAAACTTTCTAGCAACCTCAATGATCTTGGATGCATATTTTACTCTAGAACGTACAGATAAGGGCTTCACGGGGCCAACACTTTGAATTCAGATTTGTGATACCCAGGCAGAGAATCCAGTCATGCTGAGAATTATATGTTAGTAAAGAGGTATTATGTTATGCCACTAAATTTGTGGTAATTTCTTCTGAAACAATAGAGATCTAAATACGGATGCCTTGATATTTCTTTTGCTCCAGAGCCAGATAAGTTTCAGAATCGGGGAATCTCTGCCTATCATGTTGCACACTCCAAAACGACCCAGGACCATGGGTAGATCAAGTACTCTCAGAATCATCAGTGTGCTTGGGAAATTGTGCTCAGCTCTATAGTGATGGATTCAGTAGCTGAGATCTTTTTGCTAGACTTCCTTGGTTAACCTTGAGCCTGTACCAATTTCAAAGACATTTAATCACTTAACATAAATCTATCCACAAATTGACATTTACTTATTTTAAAACTGCTATTTTCATAGGTTATGTAGAAACAATTCAATTAAACCACCAAAATCATTTTTTCAAAGTTAAAAATGAAAAATGAGGTGCTATAAACAAAGCTTAAATCAAATAAATATTCAGGAAAGCATGCCCTAGAGAAATGTGTATTTAGAGGATGACAGAAATTAGGTTACTCATCTGGGAAACATGGAGAACAGGAGGAAATGACCTAACATTTTGGAAGTACTAAAAGAAAAGAACCATCAGAAAGGAAGAAGAAAGAAAGGCATCCAGGGATGAAGAGGAATTTGTGTTTGAATTTGATTTTAGTAAACTAATTCTTAAAAATGTATTAAGTTATCTAAACAAAAAGAAATTCATAATAGAAGACATCTTTGAACTTCAAAAAGAAAGGAATGCCAGGGGGCAAAAAGGGGATATATGTCATAGATGATGCTTCTCATGTGTTTTTTTTTTTAATGAGTGAACTCCTTCTTTATTAACAGAATTTACAACTTTGACAAATGAATTCATTTTAGTTGGCAAAGTACTCCAGAAATACATTTACCTAATGTACAAAGAAAACCACAGAAAGTCAATATAAATGAAGGAGTTCTCAAGTTATAATTCTGACATATGTATCCTCTTTAGGTGCTGCCAATACTGCTATTCATCCTAGAGCAGCCAGTTACCAACACTTTGCCTACAGTATCCAGTGTATATTCTGGTCTGCAATTCCTAAGGTCAGTCATGGCCCAGTATTGACAGAGTTGTGGCAGTGATGATCAGAGGAAGTGATGCTGGAGCTTGTGTGAGCAGTCTGCCTTCTCCACCACATCTTTCTCACTCTACCCTGGCTCTCCTTGTGACTCAAAGAGCCCTTTGGCACCATCAGTACAAAAAAATTAGAGTCAAACCTCTGGGTACTAATATTTTACTGGCCTTATAATCCAGCAGTACCCGTGGCTTATGACAGCCATGGTTCAACTCAGTAGTGATTCATTTTAGATAACCTTCCAAACATTCCTTAGCAACCCCCACCACCACTGAAGCATTTCCATTTATTTGTTCTTACTTCCTGCCTTATCTGCAGGAATGATTTTACAAATGCCAGAGTCTAATGTAGAATTATAAAAATGAAACAATACCAAGAATAAAAAATGTATAGTGAAGAAAATAAAAAATTTGCTTTCCTTTCCCTCCCAAATCCCAACCCTCATTAGAAAAGATGACAACAGAAGAGAATACATCCATTTGCCTGCTACTTAGTATGTTGAGGATTCCTGTTAATTGGGGGTATATCCCAGCTTCAGAGAAGCAGTGCTTGCATTAGGGTGAGAGGAAGTCCACTACTCTCTAACCTCTGGGCAGCACATAGCTCACATCTTCTGTACTTAGGGAACACCATGCCTTTGGGGTGAACCTCAGAAAATCAGCCTGCTGCACAGCAGAGGGTATGGAACACAACTAGTGAATATGGGATGCTTTTCCTCCCTCTGCTTCATATACTCTCTACCCAACCTCCTAATACCCCATCCTGACCTTTTCACTTCAGGAGCAATTGATCCTTGGGTGTACTAAATACAAAGGGCCAGAACTCTCACTACTCAATTAAAATAAAACAAGGCAAAATAAAAATTAAAATGTGCTTTTAAATATGAAATGAAGTGAAATCAATACATCTGATTTTCTTTTTCTTATGTCTAAGTACAATTTCATGTCCTACACCCAAAGCTCCATACATTTGGGTTTTGTTCTGAATAAAAACAACTTTCCAACAGTGAGGAGAGGAGAGTGAGAGAATAGACATTCCCTCACTGACAGACCAGTGCAGCTGCCAGACTGTGAAGAACTAGTCCTGCTCTGGGCACTTCAGGACATGGCTAACCCCAAGTGGTTCATAGGCAGATTCTCTGCCACACTCTCTCTGTGTCCACACTGGAACCAGGATGTGGTTGATACAAGGCAAATGCTCAAAATCCAACAACCTGCAGTCACCTCCAGGACACTCAGCTTTAACTTTTATCTGAGTGCTTGTCTATGAGGGCTGATCCAGCCAGTCTTTGGCAAAGAATGGTATAACTTTCCTCCACTTTCTTTAAGTGTTCAAGGTCAGCCTCTATCTTATGAATGTACTCCATGATCTGGCTTTGTGAAATCTGTATAAGAGGAGAGGCTCTGGATCTCAAAACAGGAATCCTCCATAGTTCCCCAATGCCTCTGGACCAGGAATTCTGGGGTGAATGGCGAACCTGCCCCATCAGAATGAGCATTCTGGGGAGAATGCTGCTGATGGTGAATGGAGTACATAGAAGGGATGCCTGTCACCGGCTGCAGGGTAAATGAGGAAGCAACCTCCTGAGCTGTGGAGCTCTGCTGCACTGTTTAATAGCCATCAAGGATCAGTTTCCTGAGATGCATAAATTAACATCTTTCTCCTCCTTTTTAACTGCTCCATCACCTTCTGATGGATTATCATCACTATGTGCTTCACGGCCATCAAAAAAGTGCTCTCCACTCTCATCAAGACCCTCTTCTGGCTCTGTGGCAGGCATCTTTGGGGTCATTATCATGTGGTCCCTTACTAAAATGTTACCTGCCAGGCTATCTTGGGATGCCAGTACCACTGAATCCCGTGGAGCAGAAGATTCAGTTGAAGTCTGTGGACTGTAACAAGCTGCATTGTCACCAGTTCCAGTTCTAAAGGGCATCTGTCATTCACCAGGATAAGCGTTTGTGTTTTCAGAATTTTGGATTTCACTATCTGCCTGCACCCCCTGAAAGGTTATCCTGTAACTTGGGAAATGTGGCCCAGTCTTCCTGAATGTTCTTCTCAGTCAAACCAAGCTGCTGTACCAGCAACTGCTTTAACAGACCCAAATTCCTTAGTACATTCAATGCCCACCATTCTTCTGAGACAGGCAAGTGTGGATCTGGGATTGTTATAATTTTCTCAACTTTCCTTTATTGTCCCATCTGTATGCAGTTCCTTTGCAAACTGTCTCTCAGTCACAAAAAGATCATCTGCCTCTGATTTCCCAGATACTCAGTGAATGAGACTGAGGTTTTGATGATAGTAAGGGAGACTCTAATCCCAAATCTCTGTCTGGACTTTGTAGACCAGTGACTGAAATGCCATGCTGTTCTACTTTTAATTTGGGTGGTTCTTCTTCATCATTGTCTCCTTCAAAAGCTGGTGACTGTAATGGAATTGGCTTTGTGGATCGTTCCTTCACTGAGGAAGCCATTCCTCAGATTAGGTCCTGCCAGACAGTCTTTTCAGAGACTGTCTGTGCCACCAATTCATAAATTGGGCTCCGTTGTCTGACATGGAGATGACGAATAAATCTTTGTTTTCTGTTGCCACTTTTCGAACCAACACTGTATTCAACTTAATGACAGGCTAAATGTGTGTTTGCTATCAGCTGAAGATGCCAGAATCTTATTATGACATCTTAACACCAGCCTATCATCCTGTTTTTGTAACAAAACAAGAATGTCCTCCAGCAGCAATGTGTACAAATCAATACTTTTGTCTCTATTCACCTTCCAAACCAATGGTCCTTCATGAATCATCTTCTTTTTTGTTAAATCCAAACTCCTGAGTTCTTCAACATTTGGGTACTTCATATTGGAGGCATCAAGGTGATGCTGATAATCTTCTAAGTGCTATTTGTTTTCTACCTCCTTGACAGCCTGATTTACATAATTTAAGATCTGATGACAGTGATCAGCAGCTTTCTTCACCTTCTCCCTTTCCATTGGCTATTCTGTGTATTTGGCAATGTTATCCAAAAGAAGTGGGTATTTAGTTAGCCTCTGCATTTGGGTGGGAATGATATCTTTCAGCTGAGGACAAAGTGGATTATTCTCAGCATCTTGCACAAATGTCTGGAATCGAAATTTCTTTTTCTGAAGAGACTTGATCATTTCCAGAGCGAAAGGTTAATTACTACAAAATGTAGCAGCAGCATGTTTCAACTTCTCCTCTCCTTGTACACTGAACCAGGTCAACAGATCTTCCCCAATGTGATCAATATCAGAGGTCTCATTCCTCTTTCAAACAGCCTTCATTTGTTCATTCAGTCCAACATGAAGTTGAATAATATCTTCCAAGTTTGAAAAAAATCTTCTGTAGTTCTGAAGGTGAAAGAATTCCTTCTCTGGATACTCGCTGATAGAATACTTGATCAAGAACCTTCAATGTTCGAACATGAGTTCTCTAGGTGTAGAACAATTCATTAATCACTTCCTGTCTTTTGATTTCAGAAGGTTTGGGTCCCAATAACACTTCTGTACTAACAAGCTGCTGCTAGTTGGGTGGCTCTGTCTCTAGGTCATTTTCAAATTGTTCATCCTCACTTTGACTTTCTCCAAAGGCTATACTGTCAAACTTTCTAGAGGGCTTTGGTGTCCCATGTTCCATCACCCTTTCTACTTCAAACTCCTCCTCCTGCACTTGGACTAATGCAGGAGGTGGGAAAATCAAAATATGGTATTGGGAATATGAGGTGTGCCATCCAATGAGTCTCCAGATGCTGGTGTTGCTCCAACTTGTTTTGATCCTATATCATTTTCTTTCCCTACTTCCTGGGAAAGAGTGGACCCTAAAGCCACAGAGGACACGGAATTGGCAGAAAGGTATCCAGTGTCTGTTCCTTCATTTTCTAAGCCACATGGCCACACCTTAGCAGAGTCCTGGGGTTCCAGACTCACAGATGAAGGCATGGATAAATGTTTAGGGTGGAGTGGCTTCTGTAGTTCCATGGCCCTTCCAATTGCACTATTGTCATGATGACTTGGTCTCCTTGGGGGTCCTAGGATGCTAGGGAATCCTCTTTGCTTCCCTTTTTCTTTGCCTTCTCTATCTTTCTTCATACTTTGCTTGATTTTTGGAAGGAATCCAATCCAACCCCGTTTGTGCTCCAGATTTCGAGGTTCTTTCACTTTTACTCCCAAATGCTTCATATACAGGAGAATAACATACTGCATTGTGGAACTCTTTTTCTTCTTCTACAGCCTGAGCAGTCAACAACACTTCTTCAATTTTGGCAATGATCTGTTCTGCGCATGCCCTCTCCTTCTCCAAAATTACTTGGTCTTTGTCTCGCTCTGCATCAAGTTTAGTCAGCTCACTTTCAGCCAAGGTCAGTCCCATACTACGTTTCTGCCGAAAATCTTCCAAGTGCCTCTGACCTTCTGGGTGGACTCTTTCTTGCATAGTTTGGATACAGTGGAGATGTAGATCCCCAGGAATAAGTTCGGGTCTCTTTTTTTCTAGATCTACAGATATTTCATCAGGAACAGAAACCTTCAGGTGTGCAGATGACAGGAAGAACTGATGAAACTCAAGAAAGATGTGATGAGTTTCTTTGGAATTGGTCTGTTTGTACAGGTCTGAATAGGGATAACAGAGCAATGTTGCTGGGTCAAACTGTGAAACTACATGGTGTAAGAAAACAGCCAAGTGAGCAGGGCGAGATTTTAGCAACTCAATGCTCTGGAAACAGCTGCACTGCCCATTGATCTTTTCATGTTCAGTACCAAAATCATCATCCTCTGCTCCAATTATATGAGGTGCAACACGGGTTGAGGGACTCCCAACAAGTGACTGTGTGTCAGTGTCCTGAATTGCTTAACTTTTCTCTGGGCTTTCCTCTAGATAAATCCTCTCTTTCATGCCACTCTTGGGACTATCTGCATTGTCACTACTAGGCCGAGATGCGTCTCCACTGCTCCAGTCAGTCCTGCCCAGTCCATCTCCAGGTTCCATTTCTGCCTCACTGCCTGTTAAGGCATCACCTAAAGGCCTGGAGGGAGTAACTACAGCTCCATCCTGAGCAGAGCTTGTGACTTTGGATAACTGCTCTTCAGCTCAGTAATGTGTTTCTTGGCTTCTTGTATCTCTTTTAGCAATCTTTGGGCAGGTGATCGGCTGTAATCTTCCTGCAATAACTGTAGCCATTCCTGTTCTTTCTGCAACATTTTTCTCAGAATTTCTACTTTCTGGTTATGCACCACATTACTTTCTTCCTCCATGAGCACAGGACTAGTGATTTGCTCCATATTTCCAGATGTTCCAGGTGAGTGAGGGGATGTCATGATGGGAGTCTTATGTCCAATGACTGATGGTTCTACTTCAGATTCAGCAGGTGGAATCTGGGGCGACCCAGGAGGGCGTCCCTGAACAGTGAGAGCTACATAAGAACCAGATTTGATTAGTTTCACCACCTCCAAATGGTTCGAATGAGTCACCAGAGTTCCATTCACCTTGATGATTCAATCACCCGTCTGTACTCCAGCCCACATGGCTGCTCCATCTTCTTTCACAGACTGAACGATTGTCTCCACTGACTGTCAGCCCAAATCCATTGTCACCTTTCTGGATGATTACACAAGGCTGAACAAGACCTGTGATGCACCGCGTTCAACTTTCTGCTTCTTATCTGTTGGTGACTCTCTGTTCATAATACTTCCATGCCTTGAGGGGAAACCTGTCCGTGATAGTTGACTGTGTGCCACTCATTGGGACCCTTGGCGAGAGGTCCTCCTTTTATCCAACTTTCATTTTACAGTAACACCTCCACCTGACCCCCAGTGCTCTAGGATCAAGCCCCATTCCGGCGGGGACACAAAAGTCCAACTCAAAACTCCATTCAGTTGTCTAGAACATCCGATTGATGAGCGTCAAGGAAAGGGAATGCGGAATGGAGCAAAACAAGTTATCTCCCAAAGCAAACCTAGAGAGTTAGCGGAAGGCAGTTCTAGAGCTAGAGATAAAATCCTCCAGAAAGCACAAGGGGAAAACAGAGGGAAGTCTGCGAGCCATGGGGAGGGGACCCGAGAATCCCTCCGGGGCTGGGGTGGAACTGGCTCAGGGACCTGCTCCTGAGTCGCCGGGCCTCGAACTGCCAGCTGCACCAGGACGGGACCCTCTGGCCCAGCCTCTTTATCTTTGGCTGCCTACTCTCGGCTGAGTCTCGGGCCAGTCTCACGCAGTCCCAGGTCCCCGGGCCCAGGGCCCGTCTGGTCTTCCTCGCCGCCTGCACCAGGCTCCAAGCGCTGGGTCTAGCCGCAGGTGCTGACGGGAAGGGGATCCCGCAGCCCCAGGGACCGGGGGTCTCAGCGCCACACGCTGCTCCCCATCCCTTTAAGGCCCGGAATCTTGTGCAGTCTGCACAGGAGGCGGCGGCTCCTCCCCGACACTCCAGCAGGCGGCGGTTCTGGCGAGGAGCTGAAGTCCGCTTCCGGCCCGACCCCCGGAAGCCCCGGCCAAGGAGGGAGCGACGGCGAAGGCGACTGCAGTACTCTCAGCGCAAGGCCGGCTCGCCGGGTCCTGGGATCCCTCACGGCAGCGGCGTGGAGGGCGGAGGAGGCCGCGAGTGGTGGGGGCTGCGCCTTCTCAAGTGTTTTTAAAATCCTATTTGACATGGTGAGTAATGGAGTGCGGACGGGGCTTAAGGGAGAACACCGAGGTGGGAGGGGCGGCTCTGGAGCCCTCGTGCCCCAGGGCGAGCTGGGGGCTCGGGGACTAGCCATAGCCTCTGCCCTGTAGACCCCCTGGAGGCCCCACTATAACTGTCCACTGGCTGGTCCAGGCTGTGAAGAGCTGGTGAGCCTAACCCCCCTGGCTAGATGACCTGATAGCCAAAGCGACTGTTGGACCCCGCTTTGGGACTGTTGGCCCAATCCTGTCTCTCCCAGCTGAAGAAGCTGTTGGGCGCGTGCCGCCTTTGGGGGGCGGGTGGCGGCGGTCCTGTCCTGGCATGGCGAGATCGATGGCCACCCAAAGGCCACGGAGGCCGGCAGGGGCTTCAGTTCCCAAGAAGGCGAAGGGCCATCCAAGAGCTAGACCATGTGTTAAGTAGAGCTGCCTAGACTAGGGCGCCCCTGTCCCCATGATGGCTCTGTGCTGGCTTCTCTAGACCACATCTTTGTTTCCACAAGGCAAACAAAGGCTTTGAACTCCCTGGAAGGTGAGCAGAAGACTCAGACTGCGAAAGATGGAAGGGTCAGTGGCCTGGGGTGATTGGTGCTCCTGATACCAAAGACAGAGAAGGTAAGAGAAATATACCAAATTTGATTGGAAATGCCCATCATCCTTTGGTAATATTTAATGGCAGTTTATAGGAGGCCTGTGTATATGATATGAAAAAGCTGTTCTCAATTTGCCCCCCACACACAAACTTTTAAAACTTGAGCTACATCTGCACTTTCTAAATGTAAAGAGGTCACCAATATATGACAGAGTTAGAATAATGTTTTGTAAACTCCCATTTGTTTAAAAAAATCACAAGTGTCTTCTGGAAGTGACTTTGAAATGGATTTGTTAGACCACTTCTAGGAGTGACACTTGTCCATATTTCTTCAGTGAGTTCGAGAAGACTTTGGCTTTGAGAAGGAGGTCCTGTGCCAGACTGGTGTTATGTAGATGACATTTTTCATATAATAACCATTGTTTTGTGTATGTATTTCATCCCTCCTTACTGTATATATAGTTGGAAAATAGCACACATTTTATAAATTTCTTTTTGTTAAAGTTCTTATGAACTTTTTTTTTGAGGTGGGGGGGTGCAACTCCCTGTTGAGTAGTACAGAGTTGTGTGCTGTTCCTTGGGAGCACCATGCCAATGTGCTTACTTTGAGGCAAGAGTTGTCCATTGTATCTATGGGTTTTGTTTTACTTTGCAGTATTTATAGTTTATAGAAAGGATAAATGAGTCCTAATCTTCTTGTAGTCTTTCTAAATGCTAAAGAGGTTGTCAGTGTATGACAAAAGTAGAATTAGTAAGCAAATTTTGTATGTTTTTTGTTAAAATTCCTAGGAAGGATTGTCTTCTGAAAATTTGAGCATTATATAGCCCACTAGGGGTGGTGGCGAAGGACCAGAATTCTCATATTTTGAAGACACTTTCAAATTAGAAATATTGTTACAGAGTGCACGTACTCAAGACTGACATGTATGTACTGGACAAATTGAGTCCTTACTTTAAAAATCGAATCTGTCTAGATGTTTAGAAGTGCCAAGATGTATGTTAAATGTAGAGGTAATAAAATATTACTGTGTAAATATCTTTTTGCAAAAATTCATATTAAATATTTTCTTTTGGGAATGGAACTGTTAAGCCACCTCTATGAGCAGTAGAGTACTGTCTGTACTTGCTCAGTGATGTGGAGGAGGTGGGAGGGAAGCAATTGCAAAAGGTAATAAGTGTGTTCATACTTGGATATTTTCAGACATCAGTTTTTTGTGTTTTGTACCTTTTTTTTTTTTGCTGTGTATATAGTGTATATGAGTCCTAATTTTGCAACATCTAGTCTCCAGGTATTAAAGAGGTTGCCAGTGTATGAACAAGTAGTTAGTAAAATTAGCACATTTTGTACATTTTGTGTTGAAATTCATAGAAAACTTGCCCTCTGTAAATGACTTTTGGATATGAATTTATTCAGCCATCTCTGTTACATAGGACTGCATTTGTTCACTGGACTGAAGTAGAGAGAAGTGCGGAGGAAAAGGTTTAAGGACAAAAAGATCATATTAGGAGACACCTCAGAATATAACCATTGCTACATGTGCAATTTTACTTACCAGTGCTGTGCGAATAGTGGATAATTCTTATGTGGAATATCTAGTCCTTCATATATTTAGAAGTGATCAATATATTTAAAAGTAAAAGTAGTAGAATAAAACTTTTTGTAAATAGCTTTTTAAACTGATCATGAAATATGCCAGAAGAGTCTGGACACCTGAAGAATTGTCAGGAACCATGTTTATTGACTTCAGGGTTCAAAGGTAGTTCTTGCCTAAGTATTCTTCCTCTAAACAAAACTTTTGGAAACTTTTTGAACTTTATACCCAGAATGTCTGTGTGGCAAGTGGAGGTTTACATAAAAATATTTTTTTCTTTGTGTTCTCAGAAAGTGCTTTTTAAGGCCAGACAATAGTCTTATAAGTCTTTACCAAGAAAATAGAGATAATATCTTTTGAACAACAAGCTTACAGACTTTCCATCACACCTTTTTGTGTGCGGATCTGGCATTTGCAGAAAGTGGAAATTACCAACCACAATAACTTCTGTATACATCCTAATGATCTAACAAGAATAGATACTTAATTACAGCAAGGGTCTTTGGGGTGGGGCTATCTGGTTTGCTTTAGTGAGAAATACTGTGTTTGGAATTGTTAAACCACATCTGAACAGAAAAAATCCTATTTGACATTTGAAGGAAAATTGTAAATAACATTTAATATGGCATCCAATGCCTATATAGGAGTTAAGTAATTTCCATTTTTTAATGTAGAGAGGATAAAGAGACCTTAATGACCCCTTTTCTTGAAGTGATAAAGCATCAATATCAGGTGACTCTGGTGAGTTACATATGTAATGCTAATAAATTAAATAAATAATTAAGAGAATTACATAAAATCGCAAAGATCAATATATAAACCTAAAGGTATTTCATTAACCCATAAGAAGGTTAGGAACAAGAAAGGAAAAATTCAGGAAACAATAAAATAAATTAACATACTTAAGTCCTAACACATAAAAATTACCATAAGCACAAAGTGCATATGTTTATCACTGTAAAAAAGAATGTCCATGTGGGTGTAAAGGAAAATGATTCAAAAATACACTATTAATAGAAATTCACTTGATATACAATGGCATAGATAGCTTGAAAGTAAAAGGATGAAAAATGATATACTACCCCAACTTAAACTTCTTTTTTTTTTTTTAAGAAAGAGAGAGAGAGAGAGAGAGAGAGAGAGAGAGAGAGAGAGAGAAAGAGAGAGAGAGAGAGAATTTTTTAATATTTATTTTTTAGTTTTCGGCGGACACAACATCTTTTTTTTTTATTGGTTGTTCAAAACATTACAAAGCTCATGACATATCATCTTACATTTGATTCAAGTGAGTTATGAACTCCCATTTTTACCCCAAATACAAATTGCAGAACCACATCAGTTACACATTCACAATTTTTACATAATGCCATATTAGTGATTGTTGTGTTCTGCTGCCTTTCCTATCCCCTTCTATCCCCCTTCCCTCCCCTCCCATCTTCCCTCTCTACCTCATCTGCTGTAGTTCAGTTTTCTCCCTTGTTTCCCCCCCTTTCCCCTCACAACCTCTTATATGTAATTTTGTGTAACATTGAGGGTCTCCTACCATTTCCATATGCTTTCCCTTCTCTCTCCCTCTCTCTCCCCCCACTCGTCTCTGTTTAATGTCAATCTTTTCCTCATGCTCTTCCTCCCTGTTCTGTTCTTAGTTGCTCTCTTTGTATCAAAGAAGACATTTGGCATTTGATTTTTAAGGATTGGCTAGTTCGCTTAGCATAATCTGTTCTAATGCCATCCATTTCCCTGCAAATTCTATGATTTTGTCATTTTTTAGTGCTGCATAATACTCCATTGTGTATAGATGCCACATTTTTTTATCCATTCATCTATTGAAGGGCATCTAGGTTGGTTCCACAGTCTAGCTATTGTGAATTGTGCCGCTATGATCATTGATGTGGCAGTATCCCTATAGTACGCTCTTTTAAGATCCTCAGGGAATAGTCCAAGGAGGGCGATAGCTGGGTCAAATGGTGGATCCATTCCCAGCTTTCCCAGGAATCTCCATACTGCTTTCCAAATTGGCCTCACCAATTTGCAGTCCCACCAGCAGTGTACAAGTGTACCCTTTTCCCCACACCCTCGCCAACACTTATTGTTGTTTGACTTCATAATGGCTGCCAATCTTACTGGAGTGTGATGGTATCTTAGGGTGGTTTTGATTTGCATTTCTCTGACTACTAGAGATGGTGAGCATTTTTTCATGTGCTTGTTGATTGATTGTATGTCCTCCTCTGTGAAGTGTCTGTTCAGGTCCTTGGCCCATTTGTTGATTGGATTATTTGTTATTGTTTAATTTTTTGAGTTCTTTGTATATTCTGGATATTAGGGCTCTATCTGAAGTGTGAGGGGTAAAAATTTGTTCCCAGGATGTAGGCTATTTACCTCTCTTATTGTTTCTCTTGCTGAGAAAAAACTTTTTAGTTTAAGGGAGTCCCATTTGTTTATTCTTGTTATTAACTCTTGGGCTATGGGCGTCCTATTAAGGAATTTGGAGCCTGATCCCACAGTATGTAGATCGTAGCCAACTTTTCCTTCTATTAGATGTAGTGTCTCTGATTTGATATCTAGGTCCTTGATCCATTTTGAGTTAACTTTTGTGCATTGCGAGAGAAAGAGATTCAGTTTCATTTTGTTGCATATGGATTTCCAATTTTCCCAGCACCATTTGTTGAAGATGCTATCCTTCCTCCATTGCATGCTTTTAGCCCCTTTATCAAATATAAGAAAGTTGTAATTTTGTGGATTGGTTTCTGTGTCCTCTATTGTGTAGCATTGGTCCACCTGCCTGTTTTGGTACCAGTACCTCGCTGTTTCTGTTACTATTACTTTGTAGTACAGTTTGAACTCTGGTATCGCTATACCTCCAGATTGACACTTCCTGCTTAGAATTGCTTTTGCTATTCTGGGTCTTTTGTTTTTCCATATGAATTTCATGATTGCTTTATCTATTTCTACAAGAAATGCCATTGGGATTTTGATTGGCATTGCATTAAACCTGTAGAGAACTTTGGGTAATATTGCCAGTTTGATGATGTTAGTTCTGCCTATCCATGAACAGGGTACATTTTTCCATCTTCTAAGATTCTTCTATCTCTCTCTTTAGGGTTCTGTAGTTTTCACTGTATAAATCTTTCACCTCTTTTTTTAGGTTGATTCCCAAGTATCTTATTTTTTTGAGGATATTGTAAATGGAGTGGTTTTCCTCATTTCCATTTCAGAGGTTTTGTTGCTGATTTATGCGTGTTGATTTTATATCCTGCCACTTTGCTGAATTCATTTATTAACTCTAGCAGTTTCTTTGTAGACCCTTTTGGGTCTGTTAAATATATTATCATGTCATCCACAAATAGCGATAATTTAAGTTCTTCTTTTCCTATTTCTATGCCTTTTAATTTCTTTTGTCTAATTTCTCTGGCTAGTATTTCAAGGACTAAATTGAATAGAAGTGGTGATAGAGGGCATCCCTGTCTTGTTCCAGATTTTAGAGGGAATGCCTTCAGTTTTTCTCCATTTAGGATGATGCTAGCCTGAGGTTTAGCATATATAGCTTTTACCATGTTGAGGTAAGTTCCTGTTATCCCTAGTTTTTCTAGTGTTTTGAACATAAAGGGATGCTGTACTTTGTTGAATACTTTTTCTGCATCTATCGAGATGATCATATGGTTCTTGTCTTTAAGTCTATTGATGTGGTGGATTACATTTATTGATTTCCGTATATTGAACCAGCCTTGCATCCCAGGGATGAATCCTACTTGATCATGATGCACAATTTTTTTGATATGCTTTTGTATACGATTCGCCAGGATTTTTTTGAGAATTTTTGCATCCAAGTTCATTAGAGATATTGGTCTGTAGTTTTCTTTCTTTGAAGTGTCTTTGTCTGTGGTTTCGCGATCAGGGTGATGTTGGCCTTATAGAATGAATTTGGAAGAACTCCTTCTTTTTCTATTTCTTGAGATAGCTTGAAAAGTATTGGTACTAATTCTTCTTTGAAGGTTTTGTAGAACTCCACTGTACACCCATCCAGTCCAGGGCTTTTTTTTGTTGGTTGTCTTTTGATGGCTTCTTCTATTTCTTCTTTTATTGGTCTGTTTAAATTGTGTCTTCCTGACTCAATCTGGGCAGATCGTGTGACTTAAGAAATTTATCGATATCTTCATTATCTTCTATTTTATTGGAATATAGGGTTTCAAAATACTTTCTAATTATCTTCTGTATTTCTGTAGTGTCTGTTGTGATATTGCGTTTTTCATCTCGTATGTTAGTAAATTGAGTTCTATCTCTTCTTCTGTTTGTTAGCGTTAGCATGGCTAAGGG
Source organism: Urocitellus parryii (assembly GCF_045843805.1). Taxonomy (NCBI): domain Eukaryota; kingdom Metazoa; phylum Chordata; class Mammalia; order Rodentia; family Sciuridae; genus Urocitellus; species Urocitellus parryii. The sequence goes on from NW_027552341.1 coordinate 145,747, forward strand.
CCTGTCGATCTTATTTATTTTTTCAAAGAACCAACTTTTAGTTTTTTCAATTTTTTCAATTTTTTTGTTTCAATTTCGTTGATTTCTGCTCTAATTTTAATTATTTCTTGTCTTCTACTACATTTGCTGTTGTTTTGCTCTTCCTTTTCTAGGTTTTTGAGGTGTAGTGTGAGTTCATTTATTTGTTGGTTTTTTCTTTTTTTGAGGAAAGAACTCCAAGAGATGAATTTCCTTCTTAAGACTGCTTTCATTGTGTCCCATAGATTCCGGTATGTAGTGTCTGTATTGTCATTTGTCTCTAAGAATTTTTTTATCTCCTCCTTTATGTCTTCTGTAACACATTGATCATTCAGTAACATATTGTTCATTTTCCATGTGATGTAGGATTTTTCCTTCCTTATTTTATCATTGATTTCCAGTTTCATACCATTATGATCAGATATGGTGCATGGTATTGTTTCCACACCTTTATATTTACTGAGTAGCCCTATGGCATAATATATGGTCTATCTTTGAGTAGGATCCATGTGCTACTAAGAACGTGTATCCACTTGGTGATGGTTGATATATTCTATATATGTGGGTTAAGTCTAGGATATTGATTGCGTTATTGAGTTTTATAGTTTCTTTGTTCAGCTTTTGTCTAGAGGATCTGTCCAATGGCGAGAGCGGTGTGTTGAAGTCCCCCATAATTATTGTGTTGTGGTCTGTTTGACTCTTGAACTTGAGGAGAGTTTGTTTTATGAACGTTGGAGCACCATTGTTTGGTGCATACAAATTGATAATTATTATGTCTTGATGGTTTATGGTTACTTTTAACAGTATATAGTGTCCTTCTTTATCCTTTTGATTAACTTAGGTTTGAAGTTGATTTTATTCGATATGAGTATGGCCACTCCTGCTTGCTTCCGAAGGCCATGTGAGTGATGATTTTTCCCAAACTTTCACCTTTAGCCTGTGTATGTCTTTTCCTATCATATGAGTCTCCTGAAGGCAGCATATTGTTGGATTTGTTTTTTTAATCCAGGTTCCTAGCCTATGTCTCTTGATTGGTGAATTTAAGCCATTAACATTTAAGGTTACAATTGAAATATGATTTGTGCTTCCAGTCATGTTTATTTTTTTATTTTAGTTTGGCTAGTTTTTCCTCTTTGGTTATTTTTCTCCCCCTTTACTGAGATACCTCCCACTGTTAGTTTTGGGCACTATTTTTCAATTCCTCTTCTTGTAGTATTTTGCTCAAAATACTTTGCAGTGCTGGTTTTCTGGCTGTGAATTCTTTTAGTTTTTGTTTATTGTGAAAGATTTTAATTTCATTGTCAAATCTGAGGCTTAATTTTGCTGGATACAGTATTCTTGGTTGGAATCCATTATTTTTCAGCGTTTGAAATATGTTGTTCCAGGATCTTCTCACTTTCAAAGTCTGTGATGAAAAATCAGTCATTAATCTAATTGGTTTATCCCTGAATGTAATCTGCCTCCTTTCTCTTGTAGCTTTTAATATTCTCTCCTTGTTCTCTTTGTTAGCTATCTTCATAATTATATGTCTTGGAGTTGGTCTATTATGGTTTTGGATGTTTGGGGTCCTGTAGGCCTCCAGGATTTGGCAATCCATTCCATCTTTCATCTCTGGGAAGTTTTCTAGGATTATTTCCTTTAATAAGTTGTCCATTCCTTTGGTTTGAAACTCTGTGCTTTGAAACTCTGTGCCTTCTTCAATCCCAATGACTCTCAAATTTTTTTTTTTTTATGAGATCCCATATCTCTTGGCTTTGTATATCTCTGTTGTCTCTCCTTTGTGGTGGGAGATTATGCCTAGAACTGTTGGGCTTTATTGTACTTTAAAGCTGATTCATTCAATTCATAAAAGGCTTCCAGGTTCTGTATCCATATAGTGATTTGTTGTTTGTTCTTAGGACTATATGTTTAGCTTAGGTGCTATGATGGTACGAGGGTTAGTATGTCTTGGCTACTTTAGAAGATTGCTCTACTAAAGGTGGATACTAACAGGCAATTGGATCAGGGTGTTGGTAGTAGCTAGGTATTTAGGAACCCTATAGACAGCCTCGAGACATTTACCTATTTGCATTTAGACAATTACACGTAAGAGAAGACGTAATGCTTGGGATGAAAGTTGGGGGGTAGGGGAATGAAGGTGCTCTTAAAAAGAAAGAAGAGAGAGAGAGATAGATTAGAGGAGAATGAAAAGAACAATAAAACTTGAAACGGGAAAGAGAGAAGAAAAGGGGAGAAAGGAACAGAGAGAAGAAGAAAAAAAATATTGAAGTCTTAGAGATCCATTTTCTTCTCTTCCAGTAGGCGGAGCTTCTGCTGTCTACCTGCCCATAGCAATCCCTATAAGGCGTCTCCTGGGAGTCTCTCAGACTTGTCAGTCCAGAGCAGTTTCACTTCTCTGGCCCTCACCCTCCTTCCTCCTGTCAGCCAGCCGGCCAGGTCCTGTTCACCAGAAGCGGTTCCCCAGAGATCTAGTTACACTTGCAGCCCCACCGTGTGTCCCATTTAAGCCCCAGTGCTGTGGTAAACTGGCGGCTAGGACCTTGGGAGTCACCGCTGGTGATTTGGGGGGTTGGGGGTCGGGGATCCCCTCTACTTCCCTACAGACATGACCCCTGAGAGTTCCCTGAAGTTTCTGGCTGCTTGTATCTGGATGGGGAGGGAGTCACACACCTCCTAAAGTGGATTCTGCTGGGAAGGAATTCCGTCAGCTGAACTCTGATCATGTCGCCTCTCTGCTATGGCAGGCCCCAGGCTCCTTGCCAGAGTGTCCGAAGGGAGGGGTGGGACTGGTCCATCCCCGGTTGACTTCAGCTCCCAGCTCCCTAATTCATGAAGGCTTGGCTAAAGACTTCTTCCTGCTAAGCTGTGTCTTGGAGGCTCGGGACCCAGTCACGATTGCTGTGTTTGCTTTTGCTGCGGGCGGACGGGCCGGCAGCCGCGCGCTGCAGCGCGCGTACTGTGGCTGGCAGATCTAGACCTCTGCGTCTTGTGGGGCAATCTGTCGCTTCAAAAAAAATCCTAGTAGCTCTCTCTTCAGTGGAATTTTGCTAGGAGATTCTCCTTTGGTAGCATCTAGGCGTTATCTAGGCGTCTTTATGATCCCATCACTGGGGAGGTATTGAAAACGCTGCCTCTCCACTCACCGCCATGTTGGATCTCGACACAACATCTTTGTTTGTATGTGGTGCTGAGGATCGAACCTGGGCCACATGCATGCCAGGCGAGCGCGCTACCGCTTGAGCCACATCCCCAGCCCCCCAACTTAAACTTCTTAACAAATAGGTTTGCCTTTTGTTAGTGTTAATGTACACATAAGAGAAGAATTAACTACTCAAGATAAAAGGACCAATCGACAAGAAAGATACGTGGCATGCTTAAATGTCTACATACTGGACAACATGACCTATAAATATAAGAAGCACAAACTGGTGGTAGAAATAGATTAGCCTCCAATTCAGTTCATGTCTTCAATATCCCATTTTATCAAGCTAGTAGTCAGAAAAATAAGCTAGGTTGTATAAGAGCTGAATAGTAGTCAACCAACACTACTTTATATGAAACAGTCCACCCAACAATAGAATACACAGTTTTGCAAAAATCCATGGTGAATTTACCAAGATGGGCCATATTCTAGGTCACAAAATGTACCACAACAATTTTGAAAGAAATTTTAAAATACAAGTGGATTTACAGTTAATGTTGAACTCAAACTAGAAATTAATGAAAAAGCTAATACAAAAATTTTGAGACACTTCAGGATTAAACAACATCCATTTTACTAAGTACAGGTAGAAGAGGTTGCCTAAGCAACTCCATTTTAAAATAAAACTGGAATTCCCACCAGACAAACCTTCAGAGCCCTCTAATATTGTCATCAGGCAGAGTCTAATAAAATAAGTCATTTTCCACAACCCTGATAAAACTCAAGAGTGAAGTCACTGTCATTTGCCTTTACCCTGATAAAAATCAGAGGTGAGAGATTGTGGCAGAAACCACCAGACCCTAGAATGTCCTAACCCTAAAATGAAAGACATCACTAAGAAACCCAGTAACAGCTTATAGAGACTGAAAGGGCAAGCAGAAACCCCAAAATTTAGTATAAATGATGTAGCAAATGAACAGATATTTAGCCAAATGACACTGATGCCTACGTGCTGGAGAGTCTGATGTTGACATGTGGACTGACATCCCAACTCTTCTCATCATCTACCTGATCTTCTGCATCATCCTTACCTCTCTGCAACTCTACAGCCACATCTTGACCCTAGATGAGAACAGCAGCTTCTCCTTATGACCCTCTCCTCAACTAGCCTTCAGCTCCATCCAATGAGAAGCCTCCATATATTCCTGACCTGATCACTGTGGAGTTTGAGTGAGTGTGCATCTGCTGGACTTAAGGACCAGGACCTGAGACTCTAGATCTGGCACTTGAGCTTACCAAGCAGAGGGAATGTCTGTCATGATTAAGTATGTATGAAGTGCTTAGAATTGAACTAGAATTGTTTGTTTTGAATTGATTATGTCTATTGCAGTGCCCATCATTATGGATTAAGAACAGCTGGAGTTGTTGTTCAGTAGTAGAGTACTTGCCTAGCACATGTAAGGCCCTGGGTTCAATCCTAAGCACCACACAAAAAATAAAGGTATTGTGTCCAACTACAACTAAAACAAAATATTGGAAAAAAAAGAGAACCTATAGCGTGAAGTTGTATTGAATGATTTGAGTGAATAAAGCATTGAAAATTGCACTAACTCATGTATATTCTTTCTTCCCTCAACTGCCTATGTCGCACCTTTGCCCATCACGACACACACATGCACACATAAACACACACACACAGAAATCCCCAAATATAATCCCCCACCCTCATACACCCTTTTACAAATAAATCCAGTGTTCTCAAATCTAAGAATGTGTTGTGGCATGTTTGAAATAAATCAGCGGGTAAGTCTTGGAGCAAGATATGGAACCTGTATTCACTAGTGGGTCAGAAGGACATTAGGAAAGTCATCTCCTTGTAGAAGACCTTGTAGCAACCTTTGGCCCCTTGTAGAAGGTAGGGTACAGTCTTATAGTGAAAAAAAGCCACCAGTGAGTCAAAACCATAGCAATGAAGGGAGTGGGTCAGAATGACCCAGCGCAGTCAGGGAACAGTGGAAAACAAATGAGAACTAAAAAGAGAACAATTGCATTATATAAGACTAACAGAAATATTTTCCAAGGCTGTGCATTACTAAGCAGAGTATGCTAATAAGCAAGATCAGGGTGGCTGAGGTGGATTTTCTTATGGGAGAAACATTTCTTATGTGAAATGGAATGTCAGGGTAAAATGAAGTTTGCCTGGTCAAGGCACATATATTCTGGCCCATAAAAAATGAACTGTTTCTTCCATTTCAAAGCCTTCCTTTAGAATTTTTTTTAAGTTGTACATTCTGTGTCAAAGGAATCGCTGAGCCTAGAGCCAGTGGAGAGTATGGGAGGAAGATTACCTCTAGATAGGGAATAGGGGTGGGAGCGAAAGGGAGGGAGAAGGGGAATAGCAAGGATGGTGGAAGGAGATGGTCATTATTACAAAAAATATATGTATGAAGATGTGAATTTGGTGCCAACATACCTTATATACAAATAGGCATATGATAAATTGTGGTATAAAAGTGTATTAAGTATTGTAATGCAAAAAATAATGAGAGAGTTCATGTATAATGGCATAATTTGGTATTAACATATTTTATATAAAGAGTCATAAAAATTGTGCTGTGAATAGATAATTATAAATGTAAAGTAAAATTGGAAAGCTTTTATTTAAAATTAGCATAAGTAAATAAGCATTAGAGAAATTTCATTTCTATGCTGAATTGATCAAGGCAAGAACATATTGTATAGAAGAATTGAAATTTCAAAGAGAAGAGATCCTGAAAGTAATAATCCCGGAGAAATAAAAATTGCAGAGATAATAAGAATTTTCAAACACTTTGAAATTGATGGAGCTCAAAGAGCCACAAGGAAGCATGTGATGTCTGTGTTCCAAGAGAAAAGAATATTGAATAGACTGAAGTCTTCTCTGACAGGGTGAGTAAGTGGAGTTTGAAGAAAAGATCTAGAAGGCCCAGGAAGGGTGGAGGACATGTTGGCTGGAGGGCAGGGCAGAGGTGTGGTGCTGATTCCTCTTCTTGTCCTTCCCTGAATGACAGGATTCCTTTGTGGTGAGAGGGCACAGCTCTGTGACATAGTCCTGGGCCCTACTCTCCATTGCTGAAGAGACTTTCAGGACTCATTTGTCCAAGTGACATAGTGCAATTTAGATGATGGAGAATCCTCTCTTTCCTCTAAATAGTGTTAATCCCGCATGGCTGAACCCCAGCTTCATCACCTGGGCAATGGATATCATGCTTGCCTTTGCATGTGGATTGGAGCTCATTCTCCTTTTATTGCCCTGCCTCCAGGATAATCCATCCTTTCCACCACAATCCTTTGTGCAGGTGAAAGTAAATTAGAGTGAGTCAGTTTTTATGTCTGCTGGTTCATCTTGCTCCCAAGTGCTTTTACTGAGCATCCACTTCATCATATTTCCAACCTAAAAACTCAGTAATTTTGAGTTCAGGTCTTGTCCCCAATAAAACAAAAATGCAGTCCTCTATGCCATTTTGATGGTTGATTACTAAAGTTATACAAAATAAAACATTTATCTCATCAGGAATTTGGGTATAGCTCAGTGGTAGGACATTTGCATAATATGAGAAGTTTCCATCTGACTGTAAATTCTGGTGCACTTGTCCAGGAAAGACAATCAGGCCAGTGACAGAGACACCTTCCAGAGTCCCCATCAGAGACCTCCACAGAGCCACCAACAAAGATAAACACTGAGACTTCCAGAGACTTCACAAATCCCTCATGCTGAGACCTCCAGAGACCTACAAGACCTCCATAGACAATCCTACTGAGTTCCATTCCCATCACCCCAAAATATTTCGTTATCTGTGATGAGATATTGGCAGAAGTTTACTCATTTTTGAAGTTTGTGATTGCTTAAATTTGGGGTCAGTACTCAAGCTAATGAAAAACTAGGAAAGAATTTACAGATCTTTAGGAAAGGATTTTACAGATTTGCATGTGGAAACTGTAACGCTTTTTTAGAAGAAAAATGACATTATTCAAATACACAAATATGTGGGCATTCCAAGGAGCTAGATTCAGCTGAAGATCTCCTTCCTGTATTTCCACTTTGGTAAGGTGCACTGCAAAAGACCTGTTCTTGTGTGGCTGCACAGGCTCCTACGAATGAATATGAGTTCTCTGTGGGAGGTCTGTCTTCTCAGTGTGTTGTCTCTGTCTGAGGTTTCTCTCCAAATGTCTTTGAGAAATTGTTCTTGATGTGGGTCTGTGTTGGAAATCTCTTTGAGGATCTCATTTGTAGTCTATAAATATCTCTTAGTTGGAGGGATTTGGGGGGCTTCTTTTGGGACCTCTCTGTTGGTTTCAGTGACAGTATCTATGGAGGTCCCTGTGGGAATCTCTGAAGATATTGTGGAGTCTCTGGAGGTCTCAGTGTGGATCTGTGCTGAGGTCTCCAGGGGGTCTTTGTGGGGTCTCCCTCTCACTGACCTTACTGCCCTTTATAGAGCAGCACCACCAGTAGTCACAGGATTTGATCTTTGCTGTTTCAGGCTGGTTTATCAACGTGGCCCTCTGTACTACTCATCCTTTCAGGAGACACAGGGCCTGGTTCAGCAGAGAACTTTGCAATCCATACCCCAACTTACCTCCTAGTCCCACATTCAGAATCCTGACAGGTGTGGAGACTGGACCTATGAGTGTATTCTTTTCCTTGGTGGCACTTCCTGGCACAGGCATTTCCACCATGGAATAATTAAGACCACTATGGTGAAGCCCATTGCCCACCACACATAGGCATGTGGAATAGTATGGAATGGCCCAGGGAAATGATAACTCCTCTCACTATTTTACAGCCATCATGGTTTTCTGTGTGGATGACCCCTGAAAGAGGAAACCTCTCCTAGAAGAAGATTGAGGCCCAGCAGAAACCAATATTTATCGCCTTCCAGTCTAGTCAACTCCCACATTTTGGACAGGTCATTTTCATTTGTATATACAAATTCTGTCAAATCATCTCTTCACCCATTTGTCTTTGGACAAGCAAATTCTAGAATCCTGGAGAAAACTGCTTTGAAACCCTATGCCAGGTCCTTGACCCTTTTAGATACCCAATTTGTCCATGGAAGCAGTGCTAAGGCCATGTGCATGTGTCAAGGTCCCTAGACTGAGTCTCAGCCAGAGTTCCCTAGTCCTGGATACTCCACCAAATGTCAGGTCATCTGTTCTGGAATTTAAGAGGCAAAGATTGACAGAAGCAGACTTACTAAATTTTCTCTTAGGAATTTAACCTTCCTTGCTTGAAGTCTTTTGCTTTCTCTCTAGTGTGTGTTAGAGCTAAAGATCTTTCTCCAGTCCTGCAGTCTGGGAAACCACAACAGACTGACCTTGGTATTGGTCCAGGCTGAACCAGTGAAAAACCTCAGCCCATCTGGTCTCCTCATGCTAGTCTGGCAGTTAGCATGGGAAGGCAGTGGCTTCTTGTCCATGGCACTCTATATGGCATCCAGTTCCACTGTTCTTCCTATCTTGGCTCTAAACATCAATTCTTCTACACATTCCACTTTAGATCTACCATGTACTACCATCAGTTTTTTAGTGTATGCACAGTCCCTTCTAGAGGAGAAGACAGGTGACCATGGGCAGGGGGCATGCAGCACTCAGCAGCACTTTGTGGCCCCACCTAGATGCAGAGCTGTAAGTTCTATCTTGGCTGCTGCTATAGAAAATGGTGGAAGCAGATATGGAGTTGAGTGACACTGCTATGTAATTAAGGCTGAGCTAAGAGGGATTGACAGGTCCCATCTACATTCCAAACACTATCAGGGAGAGAAGGGGCTTCCCCATCAAACACACTTCTTTTCTCACTAGAAAATCTAAGGAGCAAGGTTTTCCTGACTTTAAGACCAACACACTAATTTCCCCCCAACATTCCCATGCCTACTTTATAATATGTGAAGTTACTAGAATCTGTCACTTTTATACACCCATACCCCAAAGCTGTATAAAGTTCCAGAGAGAAGGAAAGCAAGGAAAAGACTGATGGAGGCAGACTGTGGAGTGGGGTCTTCACAGGATTGCCTCATCCTGAGAAGGCTCAAGGCATTCTCTTGTTTGTTTCTGTGATGACTGAATGAGGAATCCTTCAGGTACAATGAGATAATTTGAGATGAGGGTGGTTCCTCTGAATGTCCTGTCCCTTCTAGAAGCCACTCTGAGGAAGAGCAGACACCAACCCCCTTCATACCCCACAGGAGGACACTGACAAAAATCAATATATCTGATGAGAAAAGGAAAAAAATTTATTGGGAAGCAATTGAAATCCCAAAAGGGAAGAAGACATTCGTCCTTAAAAATGGGTTCGAATGATGACAAAACGTTTTCCCCCCTCTGTGAATTCAATATTTCCTGAAAGGTTTTTCACCAGGAAACTCATGGTAAACAAGACCTGGTTGACCATGAACATCACCATTTTGAAAAAAACATGTTGGGTAATGGTGAAGGTGGCTCAAAGTGCTCACCCCAATTGACCTTAGCTGGAAGCCGGTGGCTTGAGGCTCAACATTCCTAGACTTGAAGCTCCAATTATTGTCTCTGATCCACTTGTTCTTGGGGCTGTGGACATTGGGGCTGGCTTGGGGACGAGAGGCAATCTCTCTAAACATTTGTCTTTTATCTCGGTAGAAAGAGCCCCCGGGTTGACAGAATTGCCTACCCAATAGGGTCGGGAGTTGTTCTTTATGCCCATATACCTCTGTTGGACCACTTCTACGTTGAAGTCCCAGCTTATCCATCAGGATCTGTCCTACAACTGTTATGAGGGCCTGGGGTTCAACCACTACACTGTCTTTGGATATTTGTCTTTTGGCTAATTTCTGGGTATGGGTGGTAGCTGTCAGGAGGTTGACTTTATTCAGGGAATTTTCCTTCCCTTTTCCTTTTTGATGATTGTTAAAAGACTCCATAAAGTCCTTCATTTTGATATCACCATAGCTTACTGGAGGATTCTGTCCCTTTTCTGGAAGGCAAAGGAAGGACTTGCTTAAAGTAGTATTTATTTCCTGGACTTTGTCAGAAGGACTCAACCCACAGTCTTGGGAAATTTCTTCCTCCTCTTTTGGTCTGGACCTCCCAAAGCTCTCTTGGCTTTCATTTATACAAATCTTTTCAGTGTCTTCCTTTCCAGGAACCTCAACATTTGTGACTTTGGATTCCTCCTGCTCCTGGCTGCTCTCTGCCTTCATTTCATCATCACATAGAGCTTGGGAAATTGACTTGTGAATCGTGAAAAAGCTCTTGGAATTGGACAGGGACACTTGAGATGGTAAAATATCTGTGGTGGAGAGCTCATTAGTGTGGCAATCTTGCAGCACTCCAGTGACCATGTCTTGGGGTTGCTCCTCTGTCTCTTGCTCCTCTGACTCAAACTCCACTTTGAGCTGAACAACATTACCTATATTTTCTTTCAGGATTTGGTCTCCTGGATCTTGTGAAATAGAAATTCTAGAAGGAGAGGGGCTATTCATGTTTCCAAGAGACCCTATGTTCTTCACATTCACATTGATGGTTTGAGAGTTTGCCATCACAGAGGCTCCCACGGTCACTTCCCATTCGCATGATTTCTTCTCCACATCTGTCTCCTTGGTCTTTCCAGCTGTTGATGATTGGGTCCCTACTTTAATTTCCAGCATTGTCATACCAGAACATGGGTCTTCTGAGGCCACATCCTTAGTCTCTTTCTGTGTCTCAATCCTGGTCATATCCAGGCTTGGATTGGGCTCCAGGCTAGCTTTTCCAATCCCCCTTATAACTCTACTCTGTTGGTTTATGTGCAGATGGCTATAGGTTCCAGAAGGCATACAGGCATCTGAGGTCCTCTGACTGCCACCCAGTGGGGTTTCTTGCATGGTACTCTGTACCTCTGAAAGTGAGGGTGCAGGAAGAGGATTCTGTAAAGTGGGAAATGAAATTTTTCTTATTATCCTCTTTCCCACACCTTTCTGAGGAAGTTCTTCCAGGAGACTGCCAATTTTGGCAATGGAAATGGCTCTGTAGTCACTGGAGGCTGAGGAGGAAATAGCAGGCTGTGGAAGGGGTGAGGTTTGAGCCTCATCTAAATTGCAATTAATGGTATCAAGAGCCTGGAGTGATGGATTCCACCTGTGCCTCACCCGAGACCTCATAATATCTGTTTCTAGCTTCAGGTGAGTTCCGGGGTCAAGGAAAGAAAGCTGCTTAACAGTGTTTACATAGGATTGCTGGTACTTGGAGGAGGCTAGATAGATGGGTTTTGTGTACTTTGGAAGAGCATAGTTGGCAGCAAGCCAGGATCCACGCACACACACTGGGATCATGCCTTTCTTGATCTGCACTAACTTTCTGCTCAGATGATCTTGCAGGAATTTTTCCACAATTGTCTTTTCTAGGCCTATAGATAAGTCACTTTGTGAAATATCCTTCCTAGTCCTCCTCAAATAACTTTCTGAAACCTCCTTATTATCATTCTGAGCCTTCCCTGAGGTGCTTCCTGAGCTCCAGGATAAATCTACTGGCTGCTTCTGGAGTTCTGGTTCTAGACCCTTGTTTGGGAAATCTAGTTTGAATGTTATAGAGCCCATTGTAGAGAGTCTTTCAGAGTGCTTAGTCTCCATCTTCTGCAAATCATTACTAGCAAGTGCTGACTGGCTGGGCTGCTCCATCTTCTGCAGATCATTATCAGTAAGTGCTGACTGGCTAGGCTGTGAGGAGCCAGGCTTGTCATTTTTCTGGCACTGACTTTTCCCTGGAAATTTATCCTGAGGATGCATTTGTTCCTGAGATGCTAGAAATCTACAATGAATGTCTAGCTGTGGTTGATCACTGATTAACTCCCCTTGAATATGTTGCTCGAGTCTGTTCTCTAGCTCCTGGTTGGCAGAATCCCCATCAACTATGCAGACAGAGTTGGAAATTTGTGAGGCCCCGCTTCTCTGGGGAAGGTTGAGAGCTGGCTGGTTAATGACTTCCAGAGTCTTTTTGATCTCAGAGAATAAGACCTTCTTCCATTTCCTTCGGTTCTGCAGGGGACATTCTGAATGTTGATCTTCAGTTGGGAGGAAAGACTGTGTCTCCTTTTCAGAGTTATTGCTAGTTGTGCCAGACTTAATCTGGGATGAAGAAGGTGGTAAGTTTGGAAAAGTGTATGAAGTGCTAGCCAGAGTCTGACCCAGAGCCACAGATGGAGACAAGTTTTGCGTCAAAAGTTGGGATTGGGCCTCTTCCTGGGCCAAGGGCTCCTCCTGGGAAAGCTGTGGAGGTTCTTCATCCTGATATTGTACTGAGAGAGATTCTGAGACTTTGTTGAATGCTACATGTTTACACTGTGCAGTAGAGGACCTCTTAGAGACCCAGGCGGTAGCCACCAGGGACTCACTGTGCAGAGAGGGCAGGCCCCAGAACAGCTGGCTGTATTTTTTCTCTAAAGGCCCCCCCAAGACCTTGTTGTAAAAGAAATTCTGAGAATCATGAAGCTTCTCTTGTTTTTCTTTTGTGTTCCAGAAAGTTTGTGCAGTGGTGTCTCTCTTGCTACCCAGTGACTCCAACATGTTTCCCAGAGAATACAGGGTGTAATCTGGACTCATTTGTTTGAAAGAGGACCCATTTTTAGAATTTTTCTTCCATACTTTTAGTTCCACTCTTTTGGTGATTAGCATTTCCAGCAGCATCTGTACATCAGAGTTGATGAAAGAGAGGCCTCCAGACTCTACCTGCCAACGTGTGGGGTCTACCCAGAGTGTGACATCTGAAGGATGGTGGAAAAGATGTTCTTGCTTGGATTTGTTTACCCAGGTAGAGAAGAATAAGAGCTTTGCAGTTTCCCACCACCAGGAGAGGAATGAAATTGAATAGCTTATGCAGTCTAGGCCTGAGATGGCTGTGATCAGGGATGCCCAGTATGAGTGACCTACAAGGGAGCTCTGTGAAACAATGTCCAGTGAGATTCTATTGAAGTCAGACTTGTGTTCATGTTCTTCTGATAAGGATGAGGCCAGAGGCAGAGTGTGTTTTGTCAGAGGAGCTAGAGAACCCAATGGGGATAAGATGGTAGAAGGATCTTCCAAATGTTGATGAGGTAGCTTTTGAACTTCAGTAGGCTCTTGCATGAACACCTCACCTGCAGTATCTTCAAATACCAGTAGAGGAGAACTGTCCTTGTCCCACAGCTTCCCTAGGAGACTGCAGGAGACAAGAGGCACAAGCTAGAGCCAGGACCAGGAAGGACCAAGCTGGGCAGGGGTGAAAACCTATGGCCTATGGACCCTCGACTGCCCCACACACTATCTTCACCAAACTCTTCCTATTCCTACCACCAGGACTTCAGTCACATTCCACTATGACCTGGAGTATTACTACTAAATCAGTCTTGAACCCTAGTGATCACATAACAGATCCTTATGGGAAAAACACTGGAGAACTGGAAAGTTCCTCACCTTTGCAGGAGTAAAATCAGATTCTGAATCTCCATCAGATTCTTCAGGCGATTGCCTGAAGCTGAAAATGGAAAATGAATTGGGTAGAGAAGGGAGGATCCCAGATTTTACAGGATGTTAAGTGCAATGCCCCTTTGGGGGAGATCATGAGAGATGAAACTGGAGGCTAAGCCTCAGTGTCCAAGTCCAAATGACCAGTGAGAGTCATATAAAGACTCTGGGAAGAGCCACATTTTATCATTTGCAGGGTATTTTTACCTCCATCCACCTCCATGATCCTCACAAGCACCTTATCGTGGGAAAGGATTGGTTACCTCAAAGAGAAATTGGCCTTAACAAAATGAAACAGCTTGACCTCAGTTGTACCTGAATGTCCCACCTCCATATCTAGGAACTGCTGCTCTAGTGCCACCAATACCACCATACTGGACATCACACATCTTTCCTCCACCACACCTTCTAAGAACAGAATCTGAGAAGTGTCTCTGGTATGATTTCCTTTCCAGCATCTTCCCTCTCAGGTCTCTGCAACCAACATCCTCTGGGGCACTGATCTGGACCCTTGGAGAAAGGGGACAACAACCACCTCTGGGGTACCTTACCTTTCAGAGTTCCACTCTTTTTCCTGTTCTTGTACAGCACCTTCTTCACCTTCACATGCTGACAGACAATATAGAAAAAGAGGCTGAGGCCCAGTTCTCCCTGTGATCTCCTAGACCAGCTGTAGACATTCCATGTTTCTGAACAGCAGAACTTTTACAGTTACCTAGTGGAAACCCTTTTATTCAGAGAACATTATTACAGAGGCAAAATACTTTCTTTTTTTCTTTGGAAAGCAGAAAAGGGGATTTTTCTGAATAAACTAAACCATTAATGTTGTCAGTCACTGATCTTCTGCTTAAAAATGTACTCATTTCCACAGGCTCTTCTCAGCTGCCAGGCATGGTTCTATTTCCTAAGGCCAGAGGTGACCTGAGAGCCTGTGATGGAGGCCCTCAGGCCCACATCAGCCCAATACAGAGGGAAGCCTTGTTCCAGAGACACTTACCAGGAGAAGGTGACGGAGCAGTGCTCAGGGCCTGTCCTTCTCTAGAGGTACCCAGCACTCTCAGGAGTCCAGACCTCTCTATATGGTCTGAGACATTCAGATAGGAGAAATCCTAGTGCACTCTCTCTCCATGCCCTGCCCTGCCTACCCCAGAATGATTCTCTATTCTGTCCTGAAATTTCTCTTGTGAAGTGTGTCTACCTATTTTGGAAAAGTGGAAAGTAGACAAAAGAGAATCATTTTTGTTGTTGTTGGGTGTGACCTGAGAGTTCTTACCTTCCTGAGTTTTTCTTTTTCCCTTGGTTGTGGGAAGGATGGATTACCTTGGAGGCGGGGCAATAAAAGGAGAAAGATCCCCAGTCCACATGCAAAGGCCAGGATCATATCCATTGCCCAGGTGGTGAAGCTGGGATTCAGCCAAGTGACATTAATGCTATTTAGAGGAAAGAGAGAATTCTCCATCATCTAAATTGCACTATGTGACTTGGACAAATGAGTCCTGAATGTCTGAAGCAATGGAAAGTAGGGCCCAGGCCCATGTCACAGAGCTGTGCTCTCTCATCACAAAGGACTCCTGTCATTTGGGGAAGGACAAGAAGAAGAGTCAGTACCACACCTCTGCCCTGCCCTCCAGTCACCATGTCCTCCATCCTCCTGGACCTTCTAGATCCTTCCTTCCAACTCCACTTGTTCACCCTGTCAGAGAAGACCTCAATCTATTCAATATTCTTTTCTCCTGGAAACCAGACATCACCTGCTTCCTTGTAGGTCTCTGAGATCCATCAATTTCATAGCGTTTGAAAATTCTTATTACCTTTGGAATTTTTATTTCTCCGGGATTATTACTTTCAGGATCTCTTCTCTTTGAAATTTCAACTCTTCCATACAGTATGTTCTTGCCTTGATCAATTCAGCAAAAAAGTGAAATTTCTCTTATGCTTATTTTCCTATGCTTAATTTTAAATAAAATTTTTCCAATTTTATTTTATTCTCTTCATCTAGAGGGTTTAGCCAAAAAACCCCCAAATTGATACATTATTATTACAACCTTACAAAACTTAAGTATAAAAACTGAAATAACCCTCAAGAGACATTTTTGTATGTTTTTAGTATTTTTGTTTGTAAAATTAGTGTAAGTTAAACTTTAAGAGAAATTTTGGGAACATGTCTATACACACAGTGTGAGGATGGCCTTAGCTTAAGCAACTCCATTTTAAAACTCTTTGTTAAAATAAAATTGGAATCCCTACCAGACAAGTTTACAGAGCCCTCTAATATTGTCTTGAGGCATGGCCTGAAAAAGTAAGTCACTTCCCACAACCCTGATAAAACTCAGAGTGAAGTCACTGTTATTTGCCTTTGTCTGATAAGAGTCACAGGTGAGAGATCAGGGCAGAAACCACCAGACCAGATGTCCTGACCCCAGAGTGAAAGACATCACTAAGAAACCCAGTCATATGTGATAGGGACTGAAAGAGCAAGCAGAAACCCCAAAATTTAATATAAATGATGTAGCAAATGAAGAGACATTCCATCAAGCCACACTGATGCCCCCATCCTGGAGAGCCTGATGAGGACACGTGAACTGACATCCCAACTCTTTTCATTATCTACCTGATCTTCTGTATCCTCCTCACTATTCTCCAACTCCACAGCCATATCTTGCTCCTGATGAGAATAAGGACTTCTCCTTATCACTATCTCCTCAACCACTCATCAGCTCCATGCCATGATGAAGCCTCCATGGATTCCTGACCTGATCACTATAGTCTGAGTGAGTGTGCATCTGCTGGACTTAAGGCCCAAGACTTGAGACTCTAGATCTGGCACTTAAGCTTAGCAAGCAGAGGGAATGTCTGTAATAAATGTTTCATGATTAAGTATGTTTACAGTGCTTAGAATTGACTTGGAATTGTTTGTTTTGAATTGATTATTTCTATTGCAGTGACCAGAATTAAAGATTGTCATTTTCTTTATTAAGAACCTGTAGAAGGGCAAGAGTTGTCGCTCTGTGATAGAGGGCTCACCTAGCACGTTTGAGGTACTGGGTTCAATCCTCAGCACCACATAAAAATAAAATACAATAATGGTATTGTATCCAAGTACAACTAAAATTAAATACTGAAAGACAAAATAACCTGTAGAGTGAAATTATATTGAGATATTTGAGTGAATAAAGCATTGAAAATAGCATAGTGCATGTACATTTTTTATTTCTCCCCTCAACTGCATGTGTCGCACCTATGCCCATCACCCCCCCCCCCACACACACACCAATATATCCATCTTCCCCCCACATACGCTTTTACAAAGGGGAAACATTGAAACAAGATGACTTTGTTTTATATCAAATTTGGTAAGTTTCCAGCCATCATTTCTATAAGTATTTTTATACCCCTTCTCTTTTTCTAAGGAGTAACTTATGTATAGAAGTAAAAGCTCTGCTATGCTCAGGGCTCAGGCTTTGGAAATAATCCCTCTGAGCAGCTGGTGCAATTAATAAACTGTTGATTTCATATCTCAGTTTCCTGACCCTCATTTCCCACTAAAATAATGCCAAACTGTTAAAATTATTCCTATCAAATTGTTAGATGAAAAAATCAACAGAACTTTATATGTACTTTGTGAGAATAACTTGAAAGAGCAGTACTGTAACAGTACCTACAGGCAGCTTCAATTGATGATGTACTTTAATTATCACTGTGCTCCTTGAAATTAGTCCCTAGATGAACTATTATGATCCATGAGTTCATTTCAGATCATGTGGGCAAGTTCTCAGTCTTTAGGCACATGTGCCATTTGTACTGCTGTTCATTTAAAATCAAATGGCAATTGCAGTGCATTTCCACTGGAAGTTTCACAATTAGTTTTCAACCAGGCTTTAGAGAATTCACTTTCATTACTTTACAATTTCCACATTTCTCCTATGTGCACATAGGTGTGTGTGGTCACTAAGTACAATATTATCTCTATTAAAAACCCCTCATAAAAGTGTCATACAATTGGAATTGTCTGCATTTCCATAGCAGTTTTAAACTGAATTTTCAGGAGTTTCCCAGAACAGCCTCCAACTCAAAACACACAATTCACATCTTTTCCACTAGTCTATGAGATGTAGCACTCATCAAGGTTGAATATCTCCTTTCTGAAAGCAACTTAAAAGAGAAAATATGAAATAGTATGTACAGGTAGCTTCTGCATGCAGGATGAAACTTAATTCATTTTATAGATTAATTGACTTGTATTACAAATGTACCTAATTGCGTGGCTTCATAAAGTTTAAAATCAATACCCTATTTCCTGTATTGCCATACAAAGTAAAGTTTTGGTTCTTTTTTTTTTTAAATTAAATATCTAAATTTTTGACAAAAATACTAAAATTATATGCAAAACAATTATAAAAATGTTTAGTCTCTCTTCCAAAAAAGAGGTAATCTTTCCAGGATATTATACAATATTAATAGCATTCAGCATTTTTAGAATGGGTAGC
The DNA here is from genome assembly GCF_045843805.1 of Urocitellus parryii. NCBI lineage: Eukaryota > Metazoa > Chordata > Mammalia > Rodentia > Sciuridae > Urocitellus > Urocitellus parryii. Next base: position 163,884 of record NW_027552341.1, read on the forward strand.
TAAATTATATTATTCTGTTAGTGTACAAAAGTCTTTAAAGTAACAAAGTTTATTTTTATGTGCTCCAGTTAATACCATGTGATTACAATGCCATCTGATTACAATATAGTCAACTATCTTTAATTGAATTCTCACTCTTATTTAAAAATTTGCAGAGTTTGAAAGGGATACATGTTATTCTAAGATTAATAGGCTATTGTAGTGTTGTTGTCCAAGTCTATGAATGTTTGCTCACAAATGAAATGATCTGTTTTCTTTAGGCAGGGTTAAAATTACTAGCAGCTTTCTCCATGACCTGAAAAATCAACTGGAAGAGTTAACAATCTCTAAAAATAAAGGCTTTAAAAAATAATGATATATTTTGTGTTAAATTTCAAACCCTCTATGGGACTCCCAAAAAGTGAGACTTTAAAGGTATTCCCTGTTGGTTTTGGTTTCTATTTTGCATGGCTTTTGAGAAGCTGAAAAACAGTTTGTCTTTCCTCAGTAGCATGCTTTTTCCATTTGGCAAATATTTATCTCCCTCCAACCTGTATCTAGTAGAAAAGCCATGTTGGCTTCTCTTAAGAGCTCCCTTTGTTTTCAAAGGAATATGTCATGACTTCTATAGTTCTGGTTAGTTCACTTTATCTTTCTCTTTGGCTGGATGATTGTTACTTCAAATATCAACATAATAAGTAGGAGATACAAATGAAAACTAGCATAAAAACAGATTGATTAAAGTAACAACAACAAACATGGATTTCAAATAAGGATTTTGAATAAATATATCCTCTTTAAATCTGCAGTGTAGGAGTAGATGAAGACCACACTTGTGAGAGTCCCTATAGACTGAGAGCCAATTTTCTTAAATCGCTCACACCACAGGAATGTAGGTGCCTGGCAGGAACCCACACCTCCTTGCACAGGAAACACATTAAAATTCCCCAAGTTTGTACTATCCTTCTCAATGCACCCCTCACAGTGTGTGTTTCTTTCTGAGGTTGTCTTCCTTCTTTTTCTTGGAATGGACCCTTGATAACCTTGTCACAAATGATCCAGGACTGGCCTTTTCTATCTCTTGTAGAGGATCCTCAGACTCTGGGCCACCTCATGATCAAACTGGTACCCATAAAGGAAATTAATGCTTCACCTCTGAGGAAGGACATCAGTTACCACTAGGTGTGACGGCATGATGTGGTACTACTGCTTGGGGTAAGGAGCTATTGATGGACACTATTGAGTTCCATCCTTTCTGGGGTTCTGCACTTGGAAGAAGCTCTCAAATTTTTGTAACCATCCCCCTCCACCAGCCCATGGGCCTGCCAGCTTTGGGAGGCCATCTACCAATGGAGCTATTGCAGGAATGAGGCAGAGAGCTCTGAAGGAAGACTCAGATTGCTGATGTTTCACCCTCCAATTACCCACTCTAACCTTGAGGGAAGCAGGGCTCCTAGGTACTGGGGCTTGTCCTACCTCTCTCAGGAAGCAACACAACTGGAGTTGTACTCCTGATCTGCCCGCTTTATACCCTTGTGCAGGTGATGTTTGTTGTCCTCAATAAAAATAACAATTACAGAAGCTACCCTGTGCAGCCTGTGTTAAGTGAATGCCTGTGCTAACACTTTATGTGCAGTATTTTATTGAGCATTCACCAAATCCTAGGAAGTAGAGAAAGAAGAAGCCAGAGCTCAGAGAGGTGGGGCAGGAGCTGAGGCCACAGGATGAGCCTTGAGGGCATGCAATGCTCTTTCCTGTGGCTTGTAGACCTGACAGCTTAAAGGCAGCTCTCAGGAGCACTTCAAGCTGGGTATTTGAAAGTTTCAATTTTACAATAAGGAACACTCTTGCCTGGATCTTTTACTGGCACCAAAGCCATTGTGGTCCCTAGCCCTGTTCTAGTTCTGGGGTGGCTGGTGCTGAGCCATCAGAGAGGAATACTGTGCTCAGAAAGGACCCATATGGCCTATCAGCCATGTCTGTCAGGGGATTGATTCTCTCACCTTCTATGGGTTAAGTGCAAGGAAGACTTCAGCAGCCACAATGGGCTGTGCCCCCACTATCAGAGAAGATAATGTGTAGTAAATCAGCTGAATAAAGCAAGTTGTCTCAGAAGGCAGTGAGCTCATGCCTGAATCTGAACAAATACTGAATATGGCCATGGTCCTGAAGGACCATAGAGGAATTACAGCATAGATTATGCAGTTGGTTGTAAAGTACATCCAGATGTGTAGGGTTCTATGAATGTGAAACTTGCTGAGTTTCTTCGCATCCCTGAACACACACACACACACACACACACATACACACGCACACACACACACACACACACACACACACACACACACCAGGTAGGTTCAAACATCTAAACACAGAGGACCCTCCCACCCAGGGCACACAATGTTCACAGGGCATAGCTAGGAAAAGGTAGAGTACCTGGGGTATTGTTTGGATGGTCTTAGGCCTTAACCTAAGCAACTCCATTTTAAAAACTCCAGTTTGAAACCCGCAGTTTCACCAGGCACACCCACAGAGCCCTCCAGTATAGCCACAAACAAGTTACTTCCCCTCACCCAGATAAACAGAGTGAAGGCCCTGGCAGGCTGTCCTCACCTGATAAGAGGGTAAGGTGAGAAGATTAGGGTGGAGACCACCAGACAGTTGTTTCTGACCCCAAGGTAAATAATGTCACTGAGTAATCCAGCTGATAAGGATTGAAAGGGGGGTCAAAAGCCCCCAAATTTAGTATAAATAATAGAGCAAATGAACAGGATTTCAGCCAGCAGAAACAAGGATGAACTGGAGCTGGAGAGTCTGATGAGGACCTGACATTCCATCACTTGTCATCATTTCCTAAGCCTCTACAGGATCCTCAGTGCTTTCAACCTCTACTGCCTCATCCGGACTTTCTGAGAACTGCAACTTCTCCCTCTCCTCAACTGATCATCCACTCCAAGCCAGAAGAAGCCTGCCTTGGTTCCGGACCTGGTCACCGGAGTCTGAGTTAGTGTGAATCTGCTGGACATAAAGCCTAAGGCTTAAGACTTTTGAACTTAGCATGCAGAGGGAATGTCTGTCATTAGCCTATCCTGATTAAGCCTGTTTTGCAGTGCTTATAATTAATCTAGAATTGTTTTCTGTGAATTGATTATGTCTATTGCAGTGCCTAGCATTAAGGATTGTCATTTTCTTGATTCAGAACCTATAGAGTGAAACTGTATTGAGTAGTTTGAGTGAATAAAGCACTGAAAGGGGCAGAAGCATGTGGACATTCTTTATTTCTCCCCTCAACTGAATACTTCACAATCCCCCCCCCCATGACAGTTATAGACAGAGAAATTATAGCTAATAGGATCTTAGAGTCAATTTTCAGCAACAGGGATAGGGTGGGGGACAAAGTAAAATTTTAGTGGCTTCATGGTGATCTCCATTGGTGAGGGTCTTCTGCATGGCAAGTGACATGAACCCCATCAAACAGGTTTAAAAAAGTTGTCTTCTCTGGTTCATGCACCTGTTAGGTTCACAGGTGTCTTTTCCAGCAATGGCCCTATCCCACCCAGATAACCCTGGGACCTAAGCAGGATAACTATCAGTCTCTTAGGCACAGGGTCACTCTCAGATCAACTCTAAAAGAAAGCATGTTTCTCATTCCCTTATGAGTTCCTCCTGACCTCCACACATTTCTCTGAGTCACTGTCTATGGGCTCTCACAAGCCTGGTGCTGGGACTGATGTCAGGTGTCTGCATCACAGGATGCAGCTCACAGGTAGAGAAGAGACCCACAGGCCAACATTAGGTGCTGGCTAGAGAGGTGCTGGCAGCCAGACATTTTCACTTCTCCTGGGCAGTTGCAACTGTTGTAGGGACAAACGAGGCAAGGCACCGAAGATAGCAGGAAACAGTTTAATTTGGCTGCAGCCAGGTTCAGAGGGTACAGCCTTTGCTGTAATCAATCAATTCCCTCAACCATGAGTTCAGGGAGTTTCAGAGTTTTATACCCAGTGTGTAAGGGGAGGGGCTCAGAAGTTCACAGTCTGCAGAAGTTCACATAAAAGCAGCTTTTGCTTTCACTGTTCTGGGCAAGTTAACTCTTCAAGGACAACACCTGAGAAGGGGAGAGCTTCTTCTCCCCTTTCTTTCCTCCCCCTGCCAGCTGTTACCATGGGCCCATTTGTAACTTTTCTTAAAAATGTAGACATCTCTGTGAAGCCCAGTTCAAGGCCAGAGGCCTTGTTTGCACATTTCTTCAAAGTACTATACTGGATACGTTTGTGAAAACTAGTAAGAGGGTGTCCAGCACCTGGAGTGCTAGTATCTTCTCAGCCAGTGGCCAAGTAAACAGGGTGACACGAAAATAGGAAGTTTATCTACAATGGACTCTTTTGCTGACAGTCCTAAAATTAGCCATGGTGAAGAGGGCTTTTCTGTGGAGAAAGAGGGTGCCACTTCACAACCACTAGAAGTGCCTGGAACATCCCCTTCTTGACCCTGCAGAACACTGCCAGTAAAAGAATGAAGGAAACACTCAGCATTGCACTCCAGGCAGTGGGTGTCCTTTAAGTACAATTCACATCTTCACACTTGATGTTTCTCAGAGCCTTCCATAGCTCACTATTGCAGCTGAACTGTCTCAGCCACCTGATTATAAGAGATGCATGCAGGGAAATGACTGGTACTGTCTGGACTCCTCTGTTACATTTGAGGCTAAGTCAGCATCAGGTGCCAATAAAAGTTGACTCAGTCAGACTGTAAGGGTCCAGCGAAACGTCGGAGGAAGAGACCACAAGAGACTGGCTTCATGCAATAAGCAGGAGGGAGTTTATTGAGGATCCAATTCAGCACGCTGAGGCTCCAGGCAGGCTTGCTCAAGAAGCGAGAGCAGACCAGAGCCCCGAGCAGAGGTCAAGCAGTGCTTAAGTACACTTTTTGGGGAGGGCGGGGGCTTTGCATACATCAGAACAAATCATCATGAGGCACGGGAAAATTGAACAACAACTCTTAGACATGATTTAGTACATTCATTGGCGGGAACAGTCTGGGCAGGGGTGATTGGTCACTTCTAAGCGGGGTACACATTCAAACTGATTGGTTTTGGGGCCTGGATGCCTATGTGCTGGGCTACTCAGAGCCCTTAGCTATTAAACAGCCAGAGGATCAGGAGGAATATTTACTGGGCAGTTCGGGTATTGTCCTAACAGAGGAATTTAACAATACCTGGTCCTTCACTTTTTAACTCAGGCCCTGCAGCTTGGAAACTTTACAATGCCCAGTCTTTTACACTTTAACTTTTACACTTTAACTTCAATTTCTTTTACTCTTACAAGACTTAGAGGAGGCAGCAATGCCAGACCCAGAAGTAGACAGCAAGTGTGAAGCTATGTCCAGACTATGGACAAACTGCCAAAGCATTTCAAGGAGATTCTAGTGTCCAAAAGCAGAAATGGTGCATATGGGAACATTTTCACAGTTGGAACCTGTGGTGCTTGCTAGCACAGGGCACAGCTAGGAAAAGGTAGAGTAATTGGGGTATACATAGAGAAAAATGTAGGGAATAGGGTCTTAGAGCTGATTTTCAGCAACAATGATAGGGTGGGGGACAAAGTAAATTTTTAGTGGCTTTGTGGGGTTAAAATTCCAGCACAGTTGGTCTTATTAAGCACCTTGGGCCTTGTTTTGTTAACTGTCAGGTGAGGCTTTTGCAGAGGTTGTTCCGTCTACCATTAGTTTTCTTCCTGGCTGCAGCTTTGAGGCCACCCCCTCAAGCAGGCCCCTCCTGAAGGACTTTCTGCTCTTCCAGAAAAAGCTGATGCCTTTCCAGGTCTCTGTGACATCACTTTGATTTGGCTCCCCTGGCCTGGGCCTGTTCTTCCAGCAGTGCTCTTATGTGTTAGTTTTACATTCCTGTGATGAAATTTTGGAGATAACCAACTTCAAAGAGGAAAGGTATGTTGTCACTCACAGTATTAGTGGAGTCATCCTATGGTCACTTGGCCCTATTACTCTGGATCTGTGTTGGCAAAGTATATCAGGGCAGGAATTTGGAGAGAAGAGGCCTATTCACCTTCTTGAAACAAGAAAAAGAAAGAGCTGAGGAGGGTCTGGAGTATCTAACTTTTTCCCACTAGATCCCACCTCCTAAAGGTTCAACCACTCCCCAAAGGGCCACACACTGGGGGTCAAGTCTTTAGAATAGAGGACTTGGATTCATTTATCTTCCCAGTAACTCTATTCTGTTCAGAGTTGTCATTCCCTCATTATACAAAAGCACAGAGAGTTTAAACAACTTGCCCTATGTCACACAGTTTATAAGTAAAGACATTCCCAAGAAAAGACCTAAGTTCCCCATTGTTTCATACCAACTAAAAGACCACTCAAATAGCTCACAGTGGGCCTATCTCAGAACCTTAGCTGTTCCTTATATATCTTCCTCCATTAGTATTTTCCATCTTTTTATAGAAATTCCCTGCTAATTGTACAAATGTTCCTTATGGAACTGATATTTACATAATTTACCTGCTTATTGAGGTACCAAGTAATCCCCATGCCCTAGAAGTCAGGGTAGGTGAGAAATGGGAGGTGATGAAATATGAGACAAGTTTCGAGCAGGTTGTAATTACTCCCTCCAGCTGCCTCTTTCAAAGCAGGTGGAAGGGAAGTGTCCATGTCTGGACCTCCTCCTCCTCTATCAATCATAAAGTCCTTGTTGATTCCTAAAAATTGGATACCCAGAGTTTAATTTAAGACCTTCCCTTTGAAGAAAAAGCCTGTCTCTAAAAGGCAGGAATTCAGCTGAATGCCATGGTGGACTTGAGGGTATGTCTGATTCTGATGTCATCTGTGCCAATTAAGGTAGTTGTAAGGGTCCAGAGGAGTGTCGGAGAAAGAGACCACACAAGAGACTAGCTTCATGCAATTGGCAGGAGGGAGTTTATTGAGCCAGCATGCTGGGGCTCAAGTCTCACTCAGGAAGGGAGAGCAGCCCAGACCCCAGAGCAGAGGTCAAGCAGAGCTTAAGTACACTTTTTGGAGAGGGCGGGGGGCTTTGCATACATCAGAACAAATCATCATGAGGCACGGGAAAATTGAACAACAACTTTGAGACAGGATTAGTACATTCATTGGCGGGAACAGTCTGGGCAGGGGTGATTGGTCATTCCTAAGCGGGGTACACATTTAAACTGATTGGTTTTGGAGCCTAGATGCTTATGTGCCAAGCTACTTGGAGCCCTTAGCTATTAAACAACCAGGGAACCAGGATAAATATTTACTGGGCAGTTCAGGTATTGTCCTAACAGTTACAGGGATTACAGGTTCCAGGGGTAGCAGAGGAATTTTAACAATACCTGGTCATTTACTTTTTAGCCCAGGCCTTGCGATTTAGAAGCTTTACAATGCCCAGTCTTTTACACTTTAACTCAGACTTTTGCAGCTTAGAATCAGCTTAGAAATTTTACCTTTACAGTAGTAAGATCCACACTTAGGATTACATGTAATTTTAAACCAGAGCATTGGAAGCATGTGTATTTCTCCAGTTTCTCCCCTGCTCCAGAGGCAACCAGCTTCACAAGAATACCTACCTACCATTGATTCTTCCTCATGATACACACAGAATTTTCTCTGGAGATTATAATATATCTGTATATATTAACCCATAGTCTGAAAAAGAGTTGAAATGGCATTCTCTTCAAAAATTTTGCTTGGGGACAGGGGTTGTGGCTCTGTAGTAGAGAACTTTCCCAGCAGGTGTGAAACACTGGGTTCAATATTCAGCACCCCATAAAAAGATTTAAAAAATAAACATATTGAGTGTATCTACAACTGAAAAAAATTAAAAGTAAAAGCATTCTTTAAAAAAAAAACTTGCTTGGAATGCAACTGTTTTCCTTGTCCCTCTTCCCAATCCCAACAGACATCTCTCCCATGCACCAGTGTTCTCTAGGAGCTACAGTCTCCACTCACTCTGATTAGGAAAACTCACATGAGAGGGGGAGAATTATACTGACTCAATGCAGCCAACATCAGAGTTCACAATACTAGATGGGGAAAATACTATCAAAGGAAATTATTTAACAATCACAGTAAAGAATAGAGCATTTGAAAGTGTCTATTATCTACAAGAATCATCTATTTCAAAGATTGGTTTTATGTTTGAACACAAAGCCTAAGTTCTGACCTATAGAAATTAAAACAAACAACAAAAAACAAAACAACAAAACCACCATGTGTAGAGTGAACTAAAGTCACCAATACACAAAGGGGGTGGGTAAACTTTCAGTAACCATTCAAGGTCACTGAATCAAAGGAAAATAATATTTATCATTACATACATAAGCATTAAACAGAATCATGTTTTAAGAAATTATTTTGAGACATAATAAAATATAACTACTCTTTTATGCAGAATATAAAAATATATACTTCTATTGAACTGGTAAAATACATTTTGAAATTTACAATTTCTTTCATGAGCAGGGCAAACAAAAGGGGATGGAAAGGGGAGAAAGGAAAGTAAGAAAAAAAAGGTATGCCTATTGGGGAAGGAAGTTGATGTGGAAAATAAGTGCTTAAGTGCTTAAGTACACTTTTTGGGGAGGGCGGGGGCTTTGCATACATCAGAGCAAATCATCATGAGGTGCAGGAAAATTGAATGACAACTCTCAAACATGATTAGTCCATTCATTGGCGGGAACAGGTTGGGCGGGAGTGATAGGTCAGTCCTAAGAAGTGGGGGGGGGATACATTCAAACTGATTGGTTTGGGCCCTGAGGTGCCTATGTGCCAAGCTGCACAGGGTCCTAGGTTATTAAACAACTAAGTGGGCAGTACTGGGCATTGTCTTAACTGCCTCAGGAATTTCAGGTTCTGTGTGCAGTTCAGAAACTTTACAATACCTAGTCCTTTACATTTTAACTCAGGCTTTGCAGCTTAGAAACTTTACCCTTTCAATATGTGTGTGTGTGTGTGTCTTTGTGTATATATCTATTTATCTATCTATATACATATATATCCCAAAGAATACATTGACTTGATGTGGATATTTTATGATAAATGTTCACCTAAATGAAGCAAGGCTTTGTCTTTCTGGGCATTGTTATGTGGCTATCATTTAAACCTTGAAATTATCGAATAGATTTTTAAATATTTTATTAAATATCACAAATAATAAAAATGAAGCAAAATAATTAGGGCCTTTTAAATAAAACTATTTCTAATTTATTCATAAAATTCTTGCTATGCTAATAAAATTAGTTTATTTCATTATTAATGGTACTTTTTTTTTACTTAATAAAGATTTTTATTTGGCCAAGAAAATTGTCAAAAGTTACTTGTTATACCTGTGAAGATTGTTAAAGTCAATGTTATTGAGCTAAAAAGGGCATCACAGTAAAAGAAAGCCTTGTTTTTTACCAAATGTATAATATGATTTTGTCTCTAATTTGATATTGTCTCTAATAATAGGCTAAGCAACAAAATAATAAAGGCAAGTCTGTATAGATGTTGAAAGTTAAGTTTGACAAGTTGTGTGTTCTATAGGTAATAGCCTTATTATCTTCAATTAATTTCCATTCTTATATTAGAATTGATACTTGTATAGGCATTAATGAACTATAGTTTTAAAGTTTGTAAGAGAAATGCAATATGAAATTAAAAAGAGAAAAAAACATAATTACTATAACAGCTATACATTGAGAAATGGAATTTTATATAATTGATCTCCATATATATATATATATATATAGTATTTTTTGTTTAAGAATATAGTAAGTTGCATAATAAAAATAAGATAATGTTGTTTCACATTTTGCCAATTCAAGTTTGAGGAACATAACTTTAAGTGTAATATATTACATAAAATTGGATTCCTTTTCCACCTAAGTCTTTATTCATGCTTTTCTCGAGGGAAAATCTCCATTAGTAATAATTTGTATATAGCAATATCTTTATTCTCAGTGCTTTTATTTCTTCAAAGTGTAATCTTCCTACATCCCCTGTTTCTCATATCTAGAAATACAGTGTTACTCTAATGAACTATTTCAGAATATATTTCACAAATTTTCCACATGACTACTGAGAGAAATGTGATTATTCAAGTACCTGAAATCAATCTGTATGCATTCACTATTGCACACCTATTTATAGCAATTTCAGCATAGCTGTAACAACTTTAAGTGAAGAGCATTCCTTGAGGATGAAAAGCTATCAGTTGCATTATGGATGGTTTCATCTGGAACATTACAGATTGTAAAGACAGACACAGTACCACACTTCTTCTCATCTAACAAAGGTATGTTCTCATTTTGTAACTTTTCTGAAACTTAGTTCAAATTTAGGAGCACAGATTACTGTTCAAATTCAAGTAGCAATGGTGAAATGGTGATGATTCCTACTACAAGTGAAACATGCACACACACACACACACACACACACACATGCATGCACAACATTCACAAAGGTTTCTCCATGTTGTATTCTGGATTTTAATTAGAAATTCTTTTTTTTCCCACTTATCAGTGAGCAAGTTTTAAAAAACTCTCTTTAGCTCACACCAATCAGAAAAAGAGAGACCAAATTAGAAATGAAAATAATAGTCACAATACCAATGGTTTTGTCTATGTAAGAGGCTAATCACTTATATGGAAGTTCCCTTCTTTAAGGTATGACTTAGTTTCAAGCTCTTAGGTGTACAGCTTCTAGATGTTTCCAGAAATGGCCATTTTATTGAGCTTGTACAAATTTTAGTACAGCCTGGGGCTGAATAAGTTCACTGTGGCCTGAGAGAAGTCCTTGACCCCCTTGCAGGCCCTGAAAGGTCAAGGAGAAATAAGGCAGGCCACAGGTACTGCCTCTACCCCAGGAGGAGACATCTGGCTGGAAGAAAGCCCCTCCCAGCTTCCCACAGATGTTTCAGTCTATTACAGAGTTTCATGAGTTTTGGTCTCTATGCATATAACTTCCCATATGAAAACTCATCTCTAATTAGACTGTAAGGATCTAACTGTGGAAATGTATAGGAAAGTGCTCCTCTGGTAAGCAAACTCTTGGGGGCACCCTGTTTTCCACATTTGGAATGTTTTGTAGTTTCTCCCAGGAACTAGTAAGATAACAAATGCATGTGCAATGCCTAGCTGTTGTGGCAATTGCCTTCATGAGGAGGTTCTGTGCTAGAATCTTATCACCCTTGACCTTGACCTCAGGCACTCAGATCCTGGAAATAAAGAAACTCTCTTGTTAGACAACCACAATGTTTCACCATGCTATGCTGTGCCTGAACCTGTCCACATAACAGTAACTTTAAACAATGGACTTTCTTGAGAGCTACACAAATCTCCTAACATTGCACATTGCAAGTATAGTATGTAACTGAGGAATAAGCTTCATGATATTGCTAACTCTGTAACCTGCCTAATGACACAATGCACAATAATGTACTACTAATGCCATTGACCTAATATAAACTATTGATATGAATAAGGCTGACAGCTTGGGCAAGGGCTTTCTGCCTTTCTGCCATTCTGCCATCCTGCTATTCTGCCACTTTGTCTCTGCACCTTGCTTCTGTCTCCTTTTGATTCTCTTTATATTTGACTGCTTGTGGGGCATCATATAAATAATACAAACAACTGATGCTCATTTTCACCCTGAGAGGCTTTCCACTGTTTTAAGATCATTTAATTACAGTTGTCACTAGGCTTTTGAACACTTTTATTTGCTACCATTATGATTGTCCTTTGTCCCTTGCTGTATTCTCTCTGTGTCTCTGTCTCTCTTGGTACAGTAGTATCCACACTTCTCCCCCATTCATGGTTTCAATTTCCAAGGATTAAGTAACACAAGAGTAATGAGAATAGTGAGTAAAATATAATATGATACTGAGAGAGAGAAAGAGAGAGAGAGAAAGAGAGAGAGAGAAACAATCACCTAAAATTTATTACAATGTAATTTTTTAATTTTTCTATTTTATTATTATTATTGTACTTTAGATATGACGTTTCCCCCAAAAGCTCATGTATGAGATGATGCAAGAATGCTTATCAGTGAAATGACTATATAATGAGAGAGTTAAACATTGAATTAATTCACTACATGAATTATCTGCATGGAAACTGTAGGCAATTAGATGTGGTTGGAAAAAGTATGACCCTGAGAGCATTCCTTTGGGGTTTGTATTGTGTCCCTGATGAAATGAAATTATTTCTCTCTCTTCCCCACCCTCTCTCCTTCTGATTACCTTGTCTGGAGCTACTTTTCCCCACCACATCCTTTCTCCATGACATTGTACCTCAGCTCAGGCCAGAGCTATGGTATTAGTTGTCCATGAACTGAACATATCTGACACCAGGAGCCTAAATAAACTATACCTGTTTTGTCACAGCAACAAAAATGTTAGCGATGTACATTTAATTATTGGCCAGACTCAAACACAACCCTCTACTGTGAGGTAGTCTGAATTTGTAGCACAGGGACCCATGTAGGGCTTCAAAGTTTAGTCAGCCCTTTATAAACTACCCTAAACTTGTAGTTGAGAGATTGTTAAAGAAGAGGCAGAGGTAGGGAGGAGACAATGAAGAGTTTTGTTGGGCATACATTAACCTAAAGAGGCCTGCTGTGTATCAATTCAAGAGCTTAGAGGGAACTTCACTGGAAAGAAGTGGTGTGAGTGGTGGTGTGAAGCAGAGATCTAAGGAATCTCTGCAGAATGAACTGGGTGGTAGCCTTTATCCACCTATGCTTAGAATTGGAGACAAGAAAGGTACATGGATTGGAGAGAGAAGAGCCAGTGAGGAGGGGTTAGCCCAAAGTGACCATCAGCTAAGCAGGTGCAGATGGGAGAAGGGGACCATTGTCCCAGAAAATACAGGCCCAGAGACTGCAGCTTGAACAAAATCAACATCAAGGGAGGGCTATGAGAAGATAAGCTCATGTAGGTAACCATGTCCAGACAATTTTCTGATAGAAAAGTACAGGAATAAGGTGCAAGTGGGGTGCCATGACTATTGGCTTTTAGACGAGGAGCCTCACAGTATGTTGTATTCTGAAGGAAAAGATACAGCTACCAGGGTAGCTCAAGATAGAGTGAGAGGACACCATCAGTGAAGAAATTAGGCTAAAGAGGATGTTGAAAGTCCAGAATATGGGGTAATGTGTAGGAAAGACTGTGATGTTAAGTAAAGAAACAATTCTACAACACATCTTAAAACATGGCACAAAAGACCTTACTCCTGATCAGTTGATGCACTAGTGTAAGGGACCTGCGAAACGTCGGAGTCGGAGGAAGAGACCACAAGAGACTGGCTTCATGCAATAAGCAGACAGGGATTTTTATTGAGGATCCTATTCAGCGCGCTGAGGCTCCAGGCTCCCTCAGGAAAGGAAAGCAGCCCAGAGCCCAGAGCAGGGGTTGAACAATGCTTAAGTACACTTTTTGGGGAGGGCGGGGGCTTTGCATACAACATAGTCTCCTTTAACAAATCACCATACACCGCGGGAAAAATCAAACAACAACTCCTAGACTTGATTAGTAAATTCATTGGTGGGAACAGGGCTGGCTGGAGTGATAGGTCATTCCTAAGGAGGGGGTTACATTTAAACTGATTGGTTCGGGCCCTGAATGTCTACGTGACAAGCAGCACAGGGTCTTGAATGCTTTCGTGAGGAGTTACACAGGATCCCAGGCCATAAATCAAGTAAATTCCCAGTAGGGCCTTGTCTTAACTGCCTCAGGAATTTAACCCATGCTCTGCAGTTTAGAAGCAGGTTTACAATGCCTGGTCCTTTACATTTTAACTCAGGCTTTGCAGCTTAGAAACTTCACCCTTTCACTAGGTATAGGGACCACTATAATGCAATACCACTCACATGGGAAAAACAGATTAGGCTAATCTGTGCCTACAGCAAAAACAAATGGATAGAGAGTCAAAAAGCAGGTTGGGGAACAGTGGATAGAAAATGAATTAAGAGGAGATAGAGATATTATTATGGGTCAACCAACCAAAGATTCTACTGAAGATAGACCTAGGTGATCAGAGATGTTACTGGGCATGGCAGAGGCTGAGGAGCTTGATCAGATTTGGAGATCTTCTCAGTCTGGATTTGATATTGAAGTGCACAGAGGAGCTTAGAGGAGAGTTAAGGGACCTGACTACTACTTGGCCCAGCCAAGAATCTCTGTCAGTACAGACCAGAGAATGAGTGCATATGGCTCCATTTCTGGGGTGATGGAAATGGAGTGATGGAGTGTTGTGGTCATGGGGTGATGGAGTGTTGTGGACTGAGCTGGGGCTGCACTGAATGCAGGCCATGTCTGTTTCTCTTTCAGCTTGGTGAAGTACAGAAGAGCCTACTGGGTCTGGGTTTTGCAAGGGTGAGCAAGACAAAAGGATGAGGGAAGCAAAAATATACATTTAATGGACATGCCTGGAGACTGGGCTGGTTAGGAAGAAATAAGGACACCAGGGGAGTGTAGAGAAATGGATAGTTATAAGCTGAGTGTTTGGATCATGCTTATATCCCAGCCCTGGGTCCCACCCTGGGGGTTTCACTGCATTGGGCCCTGCAGCATTCCACTGCTTGACCAGCCTGAGTCTGGCACCAAGTTGAAACCATTCTGTTATAGGTTCTGCAATGTGCTCTGAGAATGATCATCTTAGCCATATGGAATTGTTGTGAGTACTAAGTGAGATTGTCTGGGAAAGTGCCCAGCAGAAAGAACCTGGAAAAAGCAAAGTGCTCAATAAAGGGAACCTGTTGTTATAGCCTTTATTATTATTACCAATTGACTTAGAAACAATTGAAATGGTAATGAGATCTTAAATGCCCACTCTACAAAACTCAACTTTTCTTTTTGGAAGAGGTCTAGGTGAGCAGTCATACATAATTTATTCTTTGCATTTTATCAGTCACATTTAGAACTAAGTCCAGGCAAAAATTATGGTGTTTGTTTCTTATGTCTCATTGTTATTACTTTCTATAATTTAATATACAAAAAATATAAAAATAATACAAAAGAAAAGCCTCATAAATTTTGTTCTCAGTAAAGGAATGAAAGCAAAATTAAGGCTATTTAGTTTATATATTCTCTCTTAAGTTTACTCTAATAGTATGAGAACTAAAATCTGTCAGATCATGGTAGTCAACTAGTGTTACTCCAAGAATAATCCCACACCAAATTTCTGGTAGAATGAATAAACTAATATATGTTAGAAGCTGTAAGTTATGGCCCTTATGGCATAGTGGCATGGTGACCAAATGGAAGCCTTCTCAGGTCAGACCTTACCAATGGTCAGTCACTCCCTGAGCTTCTGAGGACATTAGTTTCCATGACTCTGTTACAGCAGTGTTTCTCAAACTATATTAGCCATATCCTTTACCTGGAAACCTTGTTTAGGTGCAGATTCTGAATGAGTAGGTCTGGGGCAGAGCCCAAAGCAAGCATTTTTAACAGGATTCCCAGGGAGGCCCATGCTGTCCTCTTTGGGTAACTAAGCTTTACAAGAAATAATTTGTCAAAACAGAGCCTCTTCTTGACCTTTCCTTGACCTTGTAACTCAACTCTGATTTTCTCTACTTAGCTTTTCTAGTAGTAATACAGGCTTTTAAGAAATTAGAACCTTTCGTGGAGGAAGGGCTATGTGCAGGTCAAGAAGTGAGGTGTGTTCTTTGACAGGCAGCGAGAGAGAAAATCTTCCTTGTACAGGTGGGCATCAGGATCTGCTCCTTGAGGTTTTCTGATCAGACCCTCCCAAATCTATGAAGATGTTTAGATCCTTGAAATATTTATACCCTTTTGAGGGTTTATTCCCATTCTCCACTGACTGCTCATTCTAAGATATATTTCTTCAGTTCTAGCCTCTAGAGAGTCTTTGGTTTCTCTCCCAGTTTTTCTTTTGTCATATTCTCTTTAGCCCTTGAGTTCCAGTCACCTCATAAACATCATTTAGGTGACCTTATCATCAAATACAGAAAAGAGCTCACTTCATTTCTGTGCATCTTCAGGAGGCTATTTCAGAAACTCCTCCAGAGTACTTTCTTAAGGTGGTACAGAAATGAGAGCATGTGGCCAGCGGTTGAAAGTGTAACTACTGGAATTGATAATCATTTGCTCTGGTGACATGAGCATGACTGACTTGCCTATTAAGCACTGTTTGGAGCTCTTAAAAATAGATTAATTTATTTCACAGCAAGTGAAAAAACTCTGAACATCATCTTTGTTATTGAGCACTCTAACACACATCCACCTCAAAGAAAATATTGTAATTATAATGTTCATAGGTATGCCAACATGGCTGGAAAACACAGTTTTGAATGTTATTTTTTATGGAAGAAGGGATCCAGGAAGGCAAATAAATCTGAAGTTCACTCAGGTTACCCATGGCTGAGTTTGTAAGAGGATGGAGATTAGATGCCACGGTTGGCTTCAGTTCTTAGAAACTTGGTGCAGTAATTACTGGATTGCTGTGTCTAGGAAGGTGTAAGGAAGCCCTGAATTGGCTGTGACACATTTCCTACTACAGGGAATAGAACTCAACTATCTTATTGTCCCTGAAAACATGTTTAATAAAGCAAATCTTTTATAATCAAGTATTTTAATGTTTCTTTTTGGGGGGTGGGAAGTGCAGAGTGATAATGTAGTATTTGAATTTAATCCAGCACTTTTCCCATGGAGTTTTTGCTATTTGGATATAACTATATTTAAAAACTAAAGAAAAAAACCCCTTTCTTTTCCAGTGCTCTTATTGGATGGTGTTCTTTCAGTGGCTTATTGTATGGTGTTCTTTCTCCCTTTTTCCCATGCAGAAAGAACTGAAGAGCATAAAGACTTATGCAAAGCTCTTTGCTTAATTAAAGACATGACTGCAGCCATGGATCTGAAAGTCAACGAATATGAGAAAAAACAAAAATGGCTTGAGATCCTAAGTAAGATCGAAAACAAAATGTACACAAAGCTGAAAAAATGGCTACGTGTTTAGAAAGCAGGACCTGAGGAGTATAGAGCAGACCCTGCTGTATGATGGCCTCGTTTACTAGAAAACCACCATGGGACATTTCAAAGGTGGCTACACCAGACACACTCCTCCCTTCATTCCTGTTGTTCAGGCAACAGAAGACAGGTTTTCAGAGGAAGGATGGTTCTGAGTGGCAGGACTGCATACACAGGCACTTGATTTTTCAGTTGAAAGATCAAGTTGTGAAGTTCAGTAGGCAAGTGTGACCAGTGATCATGTCTTTGATGGGAATTTGCTGTCCCGACCAACAACTTTCCTATGTATTTTTATGAATGTGCATGTTTGTGATGTCTAAGATTAAAGGAGCTGAGAGTTCTGCTCATCATTGGCACAGGAATATTATTCTGTCAGTTGTGTTGATAGCAAGGTATTATCACACCTACACAGGTAGGGGTCCATTGTGTGCCACATCAGTCTGAAGCTGTCAGACTGTGAAGGGAGCAAGTGAGAAAACTCTGAATATCATCTTTGTTATTGAGCACTGTAACACACATCCATCTGCTTGCTGGCCCTGTTTTAAGTACTTCCTCAGGCTACCTTTTGCTCATGGCATTAACTCAATTCTGTTAATCTGGTTAGACTCTAAACCAGCTGATTTCCATTATTGAGGTCGTATAGGTAGGACCTTGCCTGACCCAGGCTTTTTTACTCTGGCTACACACTAAAATCACCCCTGGAGCTTAAAAAACCCCAATAATGCTTAAGTCTCCTCCCAAGATTCTGATTTTGTCAGTGAAGGGATGAAAACCAGCTCAGAGGGATGTTTTAAAGTTCCCCAGGTAAGTCTGCTTTGCAGCCAGGAATAAGAGCTACCAGCCTGGTCTCCTTGTTTTTAACACTTCATCATAGTAATGTTCTCAGGTGATCAACAAGAGGAAGAAAATGTTAAATTCTAGTTAAATTGTTAAAATCAAGGTCATTATCCACAGGAGGATGATCAGGTTTTGTTGGAAGTTCAGCTAATGTCTGAAATGGGATTTGTTGTTTGACAGGTGCAATGTTGTATTGAAAAAGCATTAACCACTATACATAGATCTGATTGTTCCTTGTCCCTTTAACAGATTCACTGTGCAGGTTAGCCTGTGTGTGCAGTGGTTCCAGTGAAGGTGGGCTTTTGTAAACAATTTGCAAGAGAAATCTAAACACTCAAACTTCACTCAACTCTCCATGAAACAAAGGAGCAGGTTTTCATGTATAAGTTGATGTGGAAGCTGCCTTTTTATATTTTTTAAAAATATTTATTTTTTAGTTGTAGTTGGACACAATACCTTTATTTTATTTATTTATTTTTATGTGGTGATGAGGATCTAACTCAGGGCCTTGCACATGCTAGGTGAGTGCTCTACTGCTGAGCCACAACCCCAGTCCCCTTTTTGCATTTTTAATTGAGCATGGTTTTCCCCTAAATGTAAGGGCTTGCTCCAGTCTATTATAACTTTCTTTCTGTAAGATATTTTCCATCCATTTTGAAATCTGCAATTTAAATTCTGTATGTATATGTATAGCTGTACATACAAACATGCACACTTAAAATTGGCTTTTTAGTAAGTTGTTTGTATATCCTTCATGATCAAAATACTGGGGATTTAATAAAAGTTTTATAATTAGACTAATCTGAGTCACTTACTTTTTATTCAATTTATTTAAATTGGAAGCATGAAATTAGAATATTTAATAAAGGCATTTGAAATACGGTTTGCATCACTAACATTAGTAATGTTTTTTTTTTTCCTTTGAAGATATCCTAGCTCTACTTCTAACTGATGTTCTGTGCTTTTTACAAGAAAAAGACCAGAAATACATCTTTGAAGCTGTAGTAAGTATATGACTATATGATGCATATTTTTAATAAGACTTCATTCTGCATTTCCTTGGGATAAAATGCCCGAAATTCTTAGTGAAATAAAATGCACCTCATATAGTTCCATTATTATTAGTGATTTTACAGCTGATTTAGTAACTATTTGAATTGTGAAGAGATTGTAGTACTTTGGTACTAGATAGTGAATAGGCACTTCCCTGAGGCCCCCTGCCCCCCAACCCCGGGTACTTCTCTGTTATGTCTATCTTGGTCTTTCTTCTTATCCCAAAACCCCATATCCTTCTCTCAGATCTAATGACTGAAATGTTTTTTTTTTTATTGTTGGTCGTTCAAAACATTACATAGTTCTTAATACATCATATTTCACAATTTGATTCAAGTGGGTTATGAACTCCCAATTTTACCCCGTATACAGATTGCTGTATCACATCAGTTACCCTTCCATTGATTGACAAATTGCCTTTCTAGTGTCTGATGTATTCTGCTGTCTGTCCTATTCTCTACTATCCCCCCTCCCCTCCCCTCCCCTCCCCTCTCTTCCCCTCCCCTTTTCTCTCTCTACCCCTTCTACTGTAAATCATTTCTTTCATTTGTATCATCTTGTCTTACCCCTCCTTTCCTCTTATATGTCATTATGTATATATAACCCTGAGGATCGCTTTCCATTTCCATGCGATTTCCCTTCTCACTCCCTTTCCCTCCCACCTCTCATCCCTGTTTAATGTACATCTTCTTGTCAAGCTCTTCGTCCCTACCCTGTCCTTGTTTACTCCCCTTATATCAAAGGGGTCATTTGGTATTTGTTTTTTAAAGATTGACTAGCTTCACTTAGCATAATCTGCTCTAATGCCATCCATTTCCCTCCAAATTCTATGATTTTGTCATTTTTTAATGCAGAGTAATACTCCATTGTGTATAAATGCCACATTTTTTTAAATCCATTCATCTATTGAAGGGCATCTAGGCTGATTCCACAATCTTGCTATCGTGAATTGTGCTGCTATGAACATCGATGTAGCAGTGTCCCTGTAGCATGCTCTTATTAGGTCTTTAGGGAATAGACCGAGAAGGGGAATAGCTGGGTCAAATGGTGGTTCCATTCCCAGCTTTCCAAGAAATCTCCATACTGCTTTCCAAATTGGCTGCACCAATTTGCAGTCCCACCAGCAATGAACAAGAGTGCCCTTTTCCCTGCATCCTGTCCAGCACTTATTGTTGTTTGACTTCCTAATGGCTGCCAATCTTACTGGAGTGAGATGGTATCTTAGGGTAGTTTTGATTTGCATTTCTCTGACTGCTAGCGATGGTGAGCATTTTTTCATGTACTTATTGATTGATTGCATGTCCTCCTCTGAGAAGTGTCTGTTCAGGTCCTTGGCCCATTTATTGATTGGGTTATTTGTTATCTTATTGTCTAATTTTTTGAGTTCTTTGTATATTCTGGTTATTAGGGCTCTATCTGAAGTGTGTGGAGTAAAGATTTGTTCCCAGGATGTAGGCTCCCTGTTTATCTCTCTTATTGTTTCTTTTGCTGAGAAAAAACTTTTTAGTTTGAGTAAGTCCCATTTGTTGATTCTAGTTGTTAACTCTTGTGCTATGGGTGTCCTATTGAGGAATTTGGAGCCCGATCCCACAGTATGTAGATCATAACCAACTTTTTTTTTCTATAATGACTGAAATGTTAAATGCTGGGGACAAAGGGTCACTTTCAGCATCTTGCTCCTTCTATTCCTACTGGGATTGCCTTGTTGTGCTGCTTGCTGGCCCCATTTGTAACTGTCATTATAATGTCCCCTCTGCCAAACAAGTGAACACCATCCTGACATCTGAAGAAGATTCTTTCTTATTTCTACTACAACTGGTTCTGATGACTAAGGTCGTGAATAACACTTACCTTTGCAATGTGTAATCTTGAGTCGTAATTAGGTTTAGTGAAAGCCAACACTTTATCACATTTCTTACATAACATCTATGTAGTCCACAATGGTGTGGAGAAGGAAGATAGCATCCATTTACTTCTTATGGGCATCATGGAGCATCAGGCTCTGTTAACAAGAAGAATCCAAGAGACAATACTGACAGGGGCAGTACAGTGATGGCTCTGTAAAATGTATCTATTATCCATTGAATGACATGCTATTTGGTACATTAGCAGATAGCATTGATTCCATCTGGTTTTGGAAAATTCAAAGCTCAATGAAGTTTCTATCTTGCTGTTCCAAGAAAACAAAGAAGCATGTCTGTGGTGATGAGATTCTCGGGTGAGGCGGCTGGAGCAGTGTTTGCTGGTACATGTCAGTTGGCTAGAGAAGCTTCTTCATTCTGCTCAGCCATGCTGAGTTGTTCAAAGGTAAAATGTTTTTCACAGAGCTAAAGCAGAGGATGACAAGAAGCCTTCAACAAGCCCCATGTCCCTGATGCATTTGCATTGTAACTATTGCAACTTTCATGAAAACTTGCTGATTTTTCTAGCTGCCTCTTTGGTATCTGGGATATTCTGAAGGAATATGGAGAAAAAAAATGGCAAGTGAAGGGAACAGTTTTGATTAATTCATGGGATGGTGAAAACCAGGCTGGAAGAAGGAAAATCTCAGCATATCTTTATAGAAACTGAGATTTCTTCAAAACTGAAGGCCAGAAAGAGAAGCAAATCCTGCTTCTTGGATGGTATTTAAAGCCAAATGACTGGCATATTAATAAAGAATTAGATACAGTATAAAGATGATCGTTGTGTTTTCTGGGCAATATAGCATATGGATGCAGGTCAAGCCATGATGCTCAACTTACAGTATGACTTGAGCTATGGATCTGGGCCTCTTATCTCACATGATCTGCATAGACCACCCGTAGACCACACAAACAGGCAGTTTGGAATGCAGTTAGTCAAATATCAGAATGAAGGCAGCCACTACTTAGTTTTTGGTAAAATGTGTTTGGCCATGAACAATAGTAAAATGTTGCTAATATTGTTTCTGCATTCATATCATAAGGGTGATACCAGAGAGTAAAAGAGAAAGCAGGATTTTATCCTTAGTGTCAAGTGCACCCTGCTGTTTGCTCATAGACCTTTTAGTTACATCTGTCTGACATCTCTTATATCTGTCCCTGCACCATCAATCTCTTTTAGTGATCATCTTGGAGAATTGAAGCATTAGCTAGGGGTACACAGATACCCTCATTTCCTGGTTCCCATCCTAATGTTTCAGAAAATTATTCTCACACTCAGATCAAAAAGAAAGATTCTTCATTCCTTGTGCCCTTTAGAAAAACCTTCATTAGTACTAAGATGTTTATCTTGCTGCATGTTATAGAAGACATGATGAACTGGGAAACAGCCAGACGCTAACCATCTGAAAGTAGTAAGAAGATAGAGTAGTGTCCTTACCAGATGGTTTTGTTTGTTTGTTTGTTTATTTGTTTTTAAAGAGGACTCAGCTGGGAATGAGTGGGAACTAAACCTACAAAACGTATAGATAAGTTCACTAAGTCCTCAGATACTGAGTCTAAGAAGCATCCCTTGAATATTAAATAAGACAATTTCTAAATTAAACAATAAAAAAGACAATGAACATGTAGATCAGCTAGTTCAAGTTCAAAGTATGAAGCAATCTTAAATCTTTTCATTCCCTTGGAATCAGTCACTAACAGAATCAGTGCAAAGTGGATATGATATAACAACAGAACTAAAGGGAGCAGCTCCTTTTTGTCTTTCCCTGCATCATTGGTCTTTAGCTTTGTATGTCCATAGGGATTGGGCAGGAATGGAAGTGAGTGAATCCCAGTTCAGCATCAAGGAGTCAGTGTGGCGGAGGCAGCAGAGAATGATGGAGACTGTAGTCAACTAGTGAATACACATTCCAGCTTAGCAGAGCCGATACTCAGCCATAGTCAGTGTTTTTAAATGAGAATATGTACCTATTATTGCCAATCTTCGGTTTTACCAAGCACACAGAATCCTAGAGGTGTTTTTTTTTTAATGGTAGAATCTCTCCGTTTTTAAATGTTGGCAACTTATTTTGTAAGAAATGGTTTCTAAATGCTATGGCACAAATAAACATCTTTGCATTACCAATGTTTAATATCTGTCTCCAGAGAAGCCATGTTGCCTTTTCTCCTGGGAATTTGAGTTCTTGTTTGCAGCTTAGTGGTTCACATGATTACTGAGTAGTGATGGGTTTGCCTCGGTATCTTCTGGCCTAAAGGTTATTTAATGAGTGAGACTTTACATCCCTTTATCTATTCTTCACTTTTTAAAGATCTTATCATGCCAGGTGAGGTGGCACCTATAATCCCAGTGGCTTGGGAGGCTGAGGCAGGAGGATCGTAGGTTCAAAGCCCGACTCAGCAATTTAGGGAAGCTCTAAGCAACTTACTGAGACCCTGTCTCAAAATAAAAAGTAAAAAGTGCTAGAGATGTAGCTCAGTGGTTAAATGCCCTTGGGTTCAATACCTGACACCAAAAACAAAAAAAATAAAAACAAAACAAAACAAAACCTTACTCTGCCAGTGCCCCTCCCCCAATAACTCTGACTCAAGTGATTTCACTCTTCCTTATGTCTTAAGCAATTTAAACCCACCCTGAATTTTTACATATAGACACCATCAACCTTGTAATCTGAGAAAGTTGAAACAGTACATTGAATCAAGGGAGGCAGATGATACTTCAGATAATAGGGCTGTAATAGAACAACAATGCTCAGAAGACCTTTCCTCATTACAGAAGGCCATATTGGAGAAGGCTTGCCACAAAATTGCTTTTGCTTCCATTTTCAGAGGCCAAGCACAGAACCAGGTAGACCAATTGTCTGTCTGTCCCATCTTATATTTTCATGCTACTTTAAAAAAACATGGAGGAGGTACTCCAGGTCCCCCCTGGCACAGAACTCCGGATCTGGCAGTGATGACTGCAGAGTCAGGAGGGCAGACAAGCCAGTGCCAAGAAGCTAGCAGCAGTGCACAGAGCAGCATGTTCTGGGTAAAGGTGTCACTCAGTCCGTGAGGGAGAAAGAAAACCACACGCTGCAGCCAGCTCTGTAAACAGTGTCAAGAGCCACAAACCAAAGCCAAGTTTTCATTTTCACCCCCACACTGCTCAGCGGCAGACATTCTTTTGGCCGTTATTTCAGCTCCTGGTCCAAGTCAGTGTCAATCAGGGTGGTCTTCATCTTTGGGTCCCCTTCATCTTTGGGTCCCCAGAGCTGCACGTGAGGCATGTAAGGACTACAGTGAATGTCCATAGAACAGGTGGCTGAATCACAGTGTGGCTTCACATTTTAGGCTTTCCCCCTATTTCTCTCCAGTGGAATTATGTTAAATATATTTGTTGTGAGCCTGTTGTGTGCAAGACAGTGTGCCTGGCACAGAAAGATGAATTAGACACGCTGTCCACTAATCGGCTTATCTGGCTGGTGAGGAGAGATACCTACAGATAGAGCTGTAGCAGTTCTGTTGCTGGGTTGTACAGGACAATAGCAGAAGAGGCTGGTGACATCTGGGCAATGTAAGGTCTGGCCTTCTCTTTCTTACCTTTTTTTTAATAGTCAATGTTGTTGATTTCTGGGGATTTGTGCCCATTAAATAATCATTGAAACTATATTGCTATTAACTGCCAAATTCAAGGGACTCTTCAGGTCCATCATCCTTCTCCATCTGTCATGTTTTAGAGACTGCTTCCTTTTTCATATCCTCATAGAAAAATCCCTCATCCCCGAC
Organism: Urocitellus parryii; assembly: GCF_045843805.1. Taxonomy (NCBI): domain Eukaryota; kingdom Metazoa; phylum Chordata; class Mammalia; order Rodentia; family Sciuridae; genus Urocitellus; species Urocitellus parryii. The sequence goes on from NW_027552341.1 coordinate 188,400, forward strand.
CACAGCATTTTGATATTTTTTAAATGAGTTCTCTGATTTTTTTCTCTCTTTTTTAAAAGTTGACTTTTTAAACCACTAATTGTTAAGCACAGACATTCCCCTAAACCTTTTCTTTTATTCTTTCTTCTCCATACCCTCTCCCTTAGAGATCTTATCAACTTCTTCAGCTCTTTTGAAAAGTGGGAAGTGAAATAAAGGTTTCCCTAGTCCTGTGTTTCCATGGCTCATGTGTTCCGTGTAACCCTTAGAAAGGACACGGGTTCATCTGCACATCCTCCTATTTTATGTAGAATCAGAAACCATCCGTTATTTCCCTTCAGAAGCTTACTGCTAGAGAAGTTGCTAATGAGGAGAGAGGAATGTTTCTGATCAGTGCTTCATCAGCTGGTCCCGAGATGTATGAAATTCACACCAATTCCAAGGAGGAATGAAATAACTGGATGAGGTGGATCCAATAGGCAGTAGAAAGGTAACATTTCCTTCTGACTCTGGTCCATGGAATGTGCTTGTTCAATTGGGAAAAAATATTAAAATAGTGTCTCCCCTGCATGAAAATGCTGCTTCAGCCAGAATGGTCTGCTCCCTGCCCCTGCACCTGCCTGTGATAGTGACAGCGCGTCACCTGCAGGTCTGTAGTCCATACTCCTCTCTGCATGCAGTGCCCTCCCCTTACCTCTGCCTGTGCACTGTGGTACAGCTTCTGTCCTCACCTGCTTCATGAAGAATGCGTTAGCACTTGCTCTCTAAGGCATTTATCTGGTGCTTGTGGATCTTATCTTTTACATGTATGTATATATATATATATGTGCTTATTTCATCAGATTGGAAGCTCCTTGAGGGCAGGGACATGTCATGCATACCTCTGGGTGCCTTGTATTGAGGAATCATTCAATAAATGTTTTTAGATTAGTGGATCTAAAGGTTCTAAATCAATCTATTTCTCTTGGGTACTCAAGGACAGTTTGTGTAAATGTGGGTGCAAGACATCACTCTTAATGTTAATTTGATTAGTTGGATTTTACTATTATGTAAAATTTCTCTATCTCCACTGTATCCACTCAGTATGGTTCCCTAATTCCATCCCCCAATGCTCTTACTCTCACCTGTTAAAACACCCAAATGTTGTAAAAAATAAAAATTATTATCTTATTTGTACCAAACATGGGTGTTGGATGTGTGTGTGTGTGTGTGTGTGTGTTTGTGTGTGTGTGAATATTTGAGTCATCATACACTGCTGACATTGAGAATCATGTTATATTTTTCAAAGTCCTTTTCTCTCAAGAAAACCAAGCTCTTGGCCAGGGAGCATCACTAATTCTCTTTATGCTGATTTTTTTTGCTTTTATAAATTAATTTTATTACCAAGTTTCCATGTTTTCCTAATGATCCTACACATACTTGGATTTAGTTTCAGTTGTGTCCCTTGACTATTGTCTCTTAAAGTTGCCCAGAAGAAGAAGGGGGAAGGACAAGTGAATTTGATGAAGAGAAGTGGAAAGCTGAAGCCAGAGTGGCCAGAACTCAGCAATGTCAAGGTATGGTGTGGGCCCTTCTGGCTCCCTGGTCATGGTGTGCTAGTTGGGTATTGGGAAAACCCTGGTGTCATGAATGGAAGGTTAACTGTGTGTTTCTGAGGCTTGCACTGACCTCCTTCCAGGAAAACATCCCGATACTATCCAATCTCCTTCTTTTACCTTAATGATTAAAACACACAGAAATGCATGCATGAAACAGTAACTGGGCAGTGTGGTACTGATGAATGTCGGAATTGCTTCCTGATGGTTTAATTTTAGGTCCAACACTGTCATATTGTAGTTTTATGATTGCACAAGGAACCCAATAGGTCTGGCCATCAAATACAAATCTGTAAAGTAAGATTAGCTCACTTGAGGAGGTTGCTCATCCTCAACCAACTGACTCAGAATCAGTGAGGTGTGCAGAGTAGACCTGAGTATTTTTTAAACTCCCCCAGGTAATCTTGAGGAGCACAGAGGGATGAGAACTCCTGTATTAGATTTTGGTTAAGGTTTCTTAGGTTTAAGAATTTTGTAACATAGTGAAATCAGGAGAGAAGGATTCATGCAAGGGTGGTCACAGAAATTGGGTGTTTAGAAACAAAGAAATAAGCCAGTATGCTTGGTTTTGACCATGACTGGCTGAGGACTGAGGAGTTTCAGTCTATTTGTGTTGTTTATTTGCATGTCTATTTGTGTTGTTTCCCCCTGTGGGCATTTGCTCATTCTGGACAGGGCTGCCTCAATTTTTATTCCTGAGCAGGGTGTCTAGTCTTAATAGGAAACAGCTTGCATAAACAAAGAAGAACTTTTCAGGGTTTTCTGGAAATAGGGGAATGAAGTGCAGAGGAAGCTGAGAGTGTTGATAAGTCACTTGCAGTCACTAAGTGGAAGAAGCAATATTTGAACCTGGGTCTGTCCTACCCAATGGAATCAGCTTTACCTTTTAGATCACACAACTCACTAAGTAGCATCTTTATCTCCTAACTTGAATTTTTATATAATTTGTTGTATTCATGGTAGTGATAAACTTCTATGGTAAATTCTATTCCACAGAAATACTCAGTAATCAAGACCAGCAAATTTGCACATATTTGGAGGAAAAGCTGCATATCTATGCTGAACTGGGGGAGCTGAGTGGCTTTGAGGATGTCCATCTAGAACCTCACCTCCTCATTAAGCCTGATCCAGGAGAGCCTCCTCAGGCAGCCTCTTTACTGGCAGCAGCACAGAAAGAAGGAAGGTTGTATTGTAAAGGATTTGTTTTGACAAATGAAAAAAATGTTTATTGAGTACCTACTATATGTTGTGTACCATCGTCTTGGTGCTAGGATATAGTAGAACAAGACATGAATACCTGCTCTCCAAGAAGTTAAATATAGGAAGAACAAAATATAAAGAAATAAACATGGAGGCTGCATCAAGTGCTATAAAGAAAAATAAGCAAGGCAGAAGAGATAGAGAGTGACAGACTTAGAATGGTTCCATTTTAGATAGGGTGGCCAGGGAAGGCCTCTTTGATATAATGCTATAAAAGCAGACATGAAGGAAGTGAGAAGGCCAAGTGACAAACCACTTGACTTGTGGTTTAAAGGGAGACCTCTGATTATGGCATCAGAGGGGCAAAGTGCAGATATTACACTGAATGAGGCCCATTATCAAGTATCAGCATGTGCCAATGTAGGAAAGAACATAAACGTGTATGTCATCTATATGTGGTAAACGTAGCATTTTGTATTTGGTATAAAATATGACATCAAGGGCTGGGGATGTGTCTCAAGTGGTAACATAATCGCCTGGCATGCGCTGGGCACTAGGTTCGATCCTCAGCACCACATAAAATAAAATAAAGATGTTGTGTCCACCGAAAACTGAAAAATAAATATTTAAAAATTCTCTATCTTAAAAAATATGACATCAAATAAATAATTTTATAAACAGCATCACAAAGTAAATATCTTTTTCATCAGCTTCCTGATTAGACATTCATTGTTTCATTGAAATACTATGTGTGAAAGGGCCTCAAAGGGTCTAGCTTTTATCAGTGTAAGGTGATGTATGTATTACATATGGCTAGGAGAAAAAGTTCAAAGATTTTTAAAAAAAACATAGGAAAGACAACTGTAATTTTAAAACTTTATAAGAAAAGTGAATATATATATATAGTTTTATGTTTTCTGATTGTAAACTTTCTAACTTATGTGTCTTAAAATGTTTCTGCTTTTCATCCTTCTCAGTACAGACTTCACTTTTAAATCTGTTTTGTAGCTTTTAACTGTTTTCATGTTATCAGGAAGGAAGGAAAGAGGTAGGGAGGTAGGAAGAGTTGGTCAGTGATAGTTTAATCTTGAATGGAAAGCCATCGAAGCAGCTCCCATCCATTATTTAGTCACAGGAGGATAATCGAGATTAAGTGTCCAGGTTCCTCTTTGTATTAACCTATCTAGAAAATTTGGCACTTAATAAGGCATTTTGAGGAACTTCGCTGAGGTACCACTTGAAATAACACTCTTAAAAATTGTATAATGGATAGTTTCCCATTAACTCACTTAATAAGGTAAGGTTAAAACATATTACTGAAAGAATTAAAAAAACAAAACACCACCACCCGCTTCCAAAAATCCAATGGCAGAAATCCTGTTAATCACCAATTGCAGTTATCCTCTTGAACCACAAGGTGGCAGACCAACTCCATTAAAAGGATAATGTGCAATTTCCTTTCTCACTAGTAATGGTAGTTCTTGGGTAGCACAAGGCAACTCATTTCTATGTGTTTAATTTTTAGAGTATAAAAATTCTATACCATTGGATTTATTGCTACGAAAATAATAAAATTTGGATGGGCAAGGACAGAACCAGTAGAAAAGCAAAAACTCCCAAACTCACTAAAGAATGTGGATACTTAGTCCTTGTTATCTTCCAAAGGGTTGAGCAGAGATCTAATGCCTTTTAAATCTCATCTCCTTTATTCAGGCTTTGTCTTTTCTCTATTGGAGGGGCTTCTCAGTAATGAAATTTTTAATTTGCCATATGGGGGAAGAGAAGATCTGGTTAGCTCATCATCAACCTGAAATGATTACATTTAACAAGCTGAAAGTTACCTGAAAACATTACCATGGCTGACTGTTTTTTACACTTAAAATTAGGTCTTCTCAGATGAAAATAAGCAGCATACTGGAGACTGTAGGCTCTTGGAGATCAGGGAGTCAAATGATCTCCCATAGGATAAAGCACAGAATCAATAGTGGGTGATCAGTACTTATTGAGTGGAGTGCAATCAAATTCAAGTGTTCGTTGCATGCAAGACATCATTCTTAGTTTTGCAGATATAATATTGAATATACAAAGTCCTGATACTCACTGGTTTACGTACAATTTGAGAAGACAGACAATAGATGAATAAGCAAAAATTTAATTCAATTCTGGAAACTGGAAACCCTCAGTATCCACATGTTCCGTTAATGTGTGCTGTGGGCAGGACAAAGAATGAAGCATAGACCCACTTCCCAAGGAATGGATGGTCTCCTGTGGCCTCATTTATAGTCTTTGCACTGGCCCAGTGAAGTCTAATTGAGGCAGGCTCTGGGGGAGACCAGTTTTCTTATCCCAACCAGTGACTATTTTAGCCAGTGAGGCAGGGAGCTGGAGGCCTGATAGAATGTTTTCTGTCTTCTAAATCTGGCCTCTAGGATGTAAGGGGTCAGTCTGACTCAGGAGACAACTTCAACCTGGGCAGAGTGCTCAGTTTATAATGTGGTCTGCATGCAGTAAATATGTGTCCCTTGCAAGGCTTCCTCTCAGTCCTCCCTTGTTTTAAGACCTAGCTTGGTAAAACTTGCCATGCATCCCTAACACCAAGTTTGCATGAGGGAGGCTCTTGCTTTCAAGTGGGGGTTCCTATAGGTTTTTCTTCCTAGGAGGATTCAGAGTCACTATAGATGAGGTAACTGAGTTTAGAGAGGATGCAGGTCATGCATTTTAAAACAGCTTTTTCAAATTGTAGAGTGGCTATTCATTTTCTTATGTTTTTATGTTTTGTAGGTGGAATATAGACTTTTTCAGAATCTTCACAGAGATAAGCTATGTATGCTTTAAATATATGACTATGCTTTTTTGATTTGTAGCTAATGAAAGGTTTTCAAGAATTTGATATATACCATCTTATTTTTCAGATTATACAAGCTATACAGAATTTAACCTGTCTTTTATATAACCTTCAGGTAACGACCTTCTGCTAATCTTTGACCTTGTGAATGTTTCTCTTAATGCAATTCACTTTGATGATTCCCAGACTTTAGAAATTAGAATATCTTGAGAGGTAGTAAGTGATCTCAGAAGAATACCAACCCCCTAAGAGTAAGCCAGCCAGATGAGCTGAACTTCACCTGGCTTTGTAATCATGAGGCAACACCACTACTACATTTTATAGCATTTATCTGAAACCATAAAACAGTTCATATTTTTAGAAAATAGTGATGAATATGTTCTGGCTTTACATTTACAATGAAGCTTTTAGGTGAGTATAGCATGACTTCACATTTTCTGGTGAAAACTTAAATCCACACCTAAACTTTTTCACTTACACATGTGGCCTTAGGAGCACTTAGGAGTTAAATAATCCATCCACTCTCTTGTTTTTTTTTCCCTTCCCCATCGCTTAACATTTTTTGAATACCCCCTCTGTCTGTGCTGGACACTGTGCTGAGGGTTAAGTCCACAAAAGCAAAAGGACCACAAGACCTAGTCTCAAAGGTCTTATTCTTTTTCAAGGAAAAATAAGCATATAATATGTCTGAATTGAGGATTAGAGTGCCGAGGGATCCCTCAGGTCATACACAAAAAAAGAGGGTCAAGGTACCCAGTTGCTTAATTTACTGATTAAAAAATTGTAATGCTATAAAATCAATGTTTATCTAGTAAAAAGGATTTGAAGAAATTTGGAAATACAAATAGATAAAAGAAATGGCTTGTGAGTCTGTGGAGAAGAATCACCACCATCATCTGGTGCACATCCCTCCAGACTTCTGGATTGTTTTGTGTATATATGTTAGCAACACCTGTCTGTGCCATCCTCTATCCTGCAACAGCATGATTTTCAATGAATATGTAATATTCAAGTCTATGAAATTTATGCAATCACTGATTAGCTACACTTTTGTACTATTAATAACACAAAATGTGGACATCTTTGTACGCTGATCTCTGTAGCCATAATTTATCCAGTTTCTTCAGGATAAATTACTAGAGCTATTTTCTTTTTCTTTCTCTTTCTTTCTTTCTCTCTTCAATTTGAAAATGGGTCAAGAATCTGATTATTTTAATTTGCATTTCTGTGATTACTAGTGAGACTAAACTTCTTAACCCTTCCTGGTTTATTATTCATTCATATTTCATATTTGTATACCTTTTGAATCTTAAAAGAAATTAAGTCTAATTTGTCACCAAAAAATGTTAAATCATATTGCATTTGCTGTGTCCTTATTTATACTTCAACCTAATTACATCAAGACTTCATTATTATCACATTGATTAATGAATAAAACTTTGGATTACATTTGAATATATGACAGTGCTAGTCTCCTCTTATTTTTCCATATATTTACATATACTTTTACCAGAACTTTTGAATCACTCTGTCAATTATTTCCTACCAAGGCCACAAAATCAAAATTTTATTTTATTTATGAATTAAATTGGACAGAATTGGAACTTCTGCCATAACCAGTCCTCTTGTCTAAGAACATGGGCCAGTTATCTCTTATTTTATGTTCTGTTAGAAAGCTTAGAATATCTTCATATAGGCACTATATATATGTTTCCCTAATGATTGTAAGAAAAGGTATTGATATTTATGTATTTATTTTTTAACTGGTCTACTCAATTAACTTCTTTATTTTAATAGTTTTCCCATTGATTCTTTAAAGTATATCCCAGGTAGAAAATAAAAATTTGAAAATATTAGTTATTTAACTGTTCTTTAATAGTCCTATCAATTTCATTTTCTTGATTTATTGCTTCAGATGAAACTTCTGAAAGTCTATTAATTAACAGTGGTGATAGTAAGTTCCTTATTCACAGTTTGTGGGATTGCCTTTAGTGTCTTACATCAGAGATGCTGATCTGGAATAGGTGTTCTTAGAGATGAATTTATCATGTAAAACAAATCTGTTTAAAAATATGCTTTCTTTTAAATGTCAACTAAGGAATAAAAAAAACCTTAAGCATCCTGGGTTGTGTTACCTGGTAAAATACAAGTTCATCTCTCTTCTATTCAACTCTGAATGCAGCCCCAAGTGGATTCAAGTTTTAAAATGACCTCATTTTTTCAATGCATTAGGTTGAAACCACGTGGGAAACACCAAAGTCTACAGTAGGCTTTTTCAACCAGGCTAAAACTTTTGGGCTGCTTTAAAGATATGGTCTCCTTCCATTTCCATGCAATATCCCTTCTCTCTCCCTTTCCCTCCCGTTTCTGCAATCTGTATATGGGGGGAAAAATGGGAGTTCATAACCCACTTGAATCAAATGTATGAAATACGATATGCCAAGAGCTATGTAATGTTTTGAACAACTAATAATAAAAAAATAAATAAAAAATAAAAATAAAAAAATAAGGATATGGTCTCTGAAAGATTTTCATTCATGGTACAGTCATCTCTTTAGAAGCTGAATTTCTTATCCATGCTTAATGTTTTTACATAAGCATGTCTGAATGAGATGAAAATGAAATTTGATCATTTGAGAATAGGGTCAGAAAATAGACAGAATGAGTCAAAAAAGGAAAAGGCACAGATATTCTGGCAAAATAAGTAAAGAGAGAATAAATTGTGGATTCCTAAAAAAGTGCTGCTCTCTCCTAAATATAAGTGCAAACTTTAATTTGGGAAATGAATATCCAATCTTTGGATCCCACCTCTGTATTAGGGAAGAAAATAGTCTTATCCCAAATGATAAGTAGACACAAAGAAGTCTTCATAGTCATGCTGAATTATTCTAATGGTAATCCTTACATGAGAGTTATCATTGCCCATGTTCTGCCAGGTCAGGGAGTCCTGAGTGGTTTATTATGTGCTAATTATTTCATATTTAAAGAGCATTTTAAATATCATCTACTCTCCATGATAATTATTGTTCTCTAACAGCTCTTAAAGGTCATTAACCAAATATTCAAGGGAGCCTGAAATTTTAAAAATAATTCTCAAATCTAAAAATATGAATTTCATTTCAAAAGGCCCCATTAATGTCTTTTTGAGTCTTACTCTAAAACGGGTACACATTTAAAATATATTTTAGTTCTCTAACTTTCAAAAATATAGAAAACTGCTGAACTAACAAAGAACTAATAATATCCAAACCCCCATCTTCCCAGCATATGTTACATGGACTGTTTAAAAAATTCTTAGAAAGGAAAAATGTGAATTTATTCCTAAGAGAGTAATGATTTCTCATATGAGTCAAAACACACACATACCCAGATACCCAGTATGTGTCCATTTTCAATCCATCCCTTCTGTACATCTTTGCACTTTAAATGGGAACTTTCAAAATGAAAAGCTTCCAAGGACATTCACAGATAATTTTTTTGGCTTAGTGGTATCTATCCAAATCTTGGCAATTATTTTCTGTGATGTTGCCAAACTTTTCATAGGCAGATACCATAACTCAATTTTTTTTAAATATGTTTGTTAAGTCCTCTGGGATTTAGAGTATCTATTTTAATCATTCCAGCCTCCTGTTAGCAATCTATTAAACAAATGAATTCCAGCTTAGTGTTTTACACCACCTTCCTGTGAAAATGCAAAGACATAACAGTAAGTAGACTATTCAGCCATTTACATATATCCTGAAAATAGCATTAACTGCTATCATTAAACATTATGCTATAAAGAGATATTTATCAAATCTCTCCAAATAGTTCACTTTTATTTTTATGTCTTTATGAAAGCAACCTACGTGACTCAAGTAATTTCTGGTTTGGGATTCAAATAAAAGTTATTACTAGGTTTACATAGACTTTAAAATTAATGTGACTATTAATTTATTAATAGGGAGAACTCAGAAAGAGAATGAGGTCTAGAATGATAATGTAGAGTCTTATGAGTTTATGTACTGTATTATTACTAAGTAGACTTACTTAAATATTATCCAACAGCTGGCAACCAATGACATTTCCAGAAAAGGGATTGAGTAAAATGAACCTTCTGTAACCACATTTTATGCATCCTTTCATTCAAACAACATAGGATAGAAAATGTAGGGAAAAAATTCATAAAGTTCCAAAAAGCAAAACTTGAGTTTGCATCTTGCTGAGTATTACACTGGCTTTGTGCACATGAAGTGATATGTGGGCATTGTATTAGGAATTATGAGTCATCCAGAGATGATTCAAAGTATGCAGGAGGATGTGTGTAGGTTATGTGCAAACACTAAGGGAATCCTGGAACCAATCCCCTGAGACACTAAGGAAAAATGATATTGATTCTGTGCATGATTTCTTCTCTCTGTAATTTCCCAGATAATGTCATTAAGAACTAAAGATAAACCTATTTGAAATGTCAAAGTCTGTCTTTACATGTAATTTGGGAAAAGCACAGAATATTAAGAGAAATAGTTTGATTATACATTTTGTGTTCAGGGATGCTTCCAACCCAAGAGGCAAACAATACACAAGCTTGTTTATTCATTTGTCCTCCACTGCCCTATAGGCCTCCTTGACCATTCAGGATAGCCACATTGAGATCCACAAGCTGATTTTCCATCAGGAGAGCCTGGCTCCCAGCCACTCTTTGCGAGGTGGCTCCTTCCAAGACCAGGAAAAGTCCCGCAACCTGGAGAAGCAGCGTGAGGAGCTGGCTAACATCCATAAGCTCCAACACCAGTTCCAGCAGGAAGAGCAGCGCTTGCACCTGGAACCGCAGGTATGACCAGCATCAGCAGGAGCAGGAGGCCAAGGAGAGCTGGCTGCAGGCGAGGGAATGGGAGTGCCAGACACAGGAGGAGCTTCTGCTGAAGAACTGCAGTGAGCTGGACCATCAGCTCCAGGAGTACTAGAAAAACCTGGAGTGGCTGAGTGAGGGCCAGAGGGTGGTGGAGAGGGAGAGAGAGAGAGCATGGGCACCCAACAGGGCCTGCAGTGTCCAAGCACAGCTGGCAGAGTAGACTCCCAGCAGCCTTTCCACCAGGAAGCAAGGAGGTATGGCTCTTCCAGGGTGTCAAAGCAGCTTTCAAAGGCAAGCTCAGTCCTCCTGGGATGCTATACAAACACTGGTGTTACTCATTGTTGTGTAAGAGCTCACAAAAGCATCTCAAATTGGTATATAATAAAAGCTAGGAGCTTTCAGAAGCAATGCATGTGTCTTGACTTAAAACATGGAAATTTTAAAGACCAAGGTTCTATTGGATCATTGTATTGAGAGACACCTTTCCCTGAGGAAGGAACATAGAATCAGATTGACCCAGTGAGGTGAGGGCAGGTTTGCCTTAGAAGCATGTTCACTGTGACCATGCCATTTCTCCAGTATTTTAAGGACCCTGTTTATATAATCTATTCTTATAGGATAATAATTCTATGATTCATATATTTGTCAGTAATTATTCATTTTCTACTTTGCTGGATTCAATTTGTTCCAGGTGTGGAGGAGAAACTGACCTGAGGATAAAAGGTGAGAGGAGCTTTCCCATAGGCTCTGGAGTTAAAGATACAGTTTCTTTTCCTCACCCTTTTGTTTCCTTTCTACCTATCTTTTCTATCTTGCCTCAATGCTAATTAATGACATAGGATGTGTCTGAGTAGGATGAAATCTTTCTCAGAAGATTATGTGTTTTCTTTGCATCCTCTCTGACAAGGCTTGGCAATTCCATTATCCCAGGAGTTTAGTTTTCTGTGCTATATGTGTTGCATGTATGCTTTTTATTGATAGTGCATGAAGTTGTAAAAGCTAATGAGTATAAAAGAAAGAACTGTGTTGCATCTGATTTTTCTTTCAAGTTTGCTAAATTACATTTATTGCAAATTCCTTATGTATATATGGATATGTTTTCAATTTTTATTTAGTAAAAATTAAAATGTTCTGTCTTTGATTAAAATAAAGTAGAAACTCTTTAATAGTCTAGGACACTTCAGCTTTGTTATAAAAGACATTGTACATAGTGAGAATTGAAAGCTTTGGTTTCTAGCTCATTTAAATGGAATGAGAAGAAAGAGTAAATGGTGATATTCTTATTGATGTCACTCTAGTGAGGTCTTGATTGTGAGATTTTAGTAGAAATAAACACTTTACTACATTTGTTTAAGTTGCTGGATAAATTATAGTACTTTTTCTGTATTTCTTTACACAGGTAATGGAATTTAATCGATCTGAGGGTTTGTGTCATGAAAATTCACTCCTCATCCATGAAGCTTTAGTACAAATGTCACTTAATACTTTCAGTAAACCTAGTCCATCAGACATCCACAAGGATGCCACTTACCCCCCAAATATATCTAATTCTGATTTGGTGAGGACTAGTGAAAATCAAGTAAACCTCAAGACAGAAGTTTCTCAGCCTTCAGACGTCAACCATGAACTGTGGACAGCTGTTGGGCCCTATCATCAGATACCTCCTCTCCATGAAAGCAGCAAGGATTCTTATAAATATGGTAATTAACACCTTATACATCGCCTGTGTAGTTTCAACAAGAAATCGTATTCTCTGAATGATTGGCTCTTCTGTAGATTGAATCAAAGTGAGCCCTAATATGGGAGTCAATTGGTGATGACGAGCTGGAGTCTGTAGCACACACTTTTCTGTGGGGAAATCTGGGGATGGCCTTCTCTCAGAAGCATCGAGACAAACAAAGCCACGAATGTGGGGTTTAGGAAATGAGACAAACACATAAGAACCAGGTGGTTTTTAGACCCATGGCCCAAAGGGTCATGTCCCCTTAAAAGTGAAGCAACTTGTTCTTTATTCCCCACTGTAGACCCAGCTATATCCCAATACACATATCTGTTGACTCTCAGAAATAAAAGATATGAACAGTGTTTGCAATAAGACTTTATGGTCTATCACAGCAATTTCCTGTAATGTTAGAGAAATCTTCTGTACTGCTATTAAACACCCAAAATGAAACTGTTAACATCATTTGTCATTGTAAAAAAAGGTCTCTCCATAAGTACCTCATAATAACACAATTTGCTAATCCCATTAAAGCATTTGCCAAATATAAAGGAGGGGCAGCTCGAGTTTCCAACTGAACGTGAATCCAAATGATTTAAATCTATGTCTATCATAAATTGTTTTCTGTGGGATATGAGGTAGGGAATGAGAAGAACTTGAAACCTCTCAACTGAAAAACAGATGATATGCAATAGAATAAACAAACGGCTGGCCACATGGACCTGAAATAAATCACTGACAGTAAAATGTTTCAGGGTGCTTTTTTTCTAGGCACATGTTGCTTTGCTCTTCTGATTCATTAACTTGCTACTTACAGGGCTTTATGTTTTTGCCAGTGTGGTTTTGCCTCCTGGCTTTGACATAATTCAAAAACTAAGTTTAACCACATTCAGCTTATGTTTAAGAGAAGTATTTCTCTTTTACTTGTTTTGTGTATCTGCCTTCTTTTTCTATTGCCTTGTGCTTCAAAGTAGAAAGCTTTTAAACATTTGGCAGCATACCTGCAGTAGGTAGAAAATGTACCAAGGATTGGGTTGGGAATGTGGCTCAAGCGGTAGCACGCTTTTTATCCTTTTTTTTTTAATTATTCTTTTATCATTTTTGTTTTTTAGTTATGGACCTTTATTTTATTTATTTATATGTGGTGCTGAGAATCAAACCCAGGACCTCCCATGTGATAGGCAAACACTCTACCAGAGTCACAACCCCAGCTCTTTTTTTTTCTCCTGAACATCCTGCTGGTCCGTCAATTAAGAAAAAATCACTACCGTAATTTTAATTTCTAAGACATTTTCCTTGTTTCTTAGGGGTCAGTATTTTACAGAATCTTGTTTTGTGGCTGAAAGTTCTCTTAAATATTTCTTTGAAGATAATAATTATGATTTGGGGAAATTTCCTTTTGCTTTCCACATTCTTGAGTTGTGTTCTTGACTTTTCTAGTTGGATTTGTCTGTGTTTATTTTAGGCTTCCTCTGCCATGTTCCATAGTATACCTACCATTTGTATAAGAGATGTGTGCATGTAGAAGAGTGCCTGGAATTTAACAAGTACTCAATGATTTTTTTTGTCATTTTAAAGGCTTTTCACATGCCTGGATATTTATAGATCACTTTGAAGTACCTTAAAAAATAAATGTAAATACCGAGACTTTACAGGAGAAAAATGATGAAAACATAAACCACATTATCATTCTGAGAAATCTAAGAAATTTTTAAGTTCAAAATATATAAACCTTCATCTGTTTTGATCAGTTGTGAAAAGTAGACTGAATAATAATACATTAGAAATAATGGAGAAATTGCTTAAGTTTGTAAACTATTGACATTTGACATGTATCATTTTAAGTTGGAGAAAATTCAAGTTTGCCTTTACAGGAGCAGTTCTCACTTGCATCCTGATGTACTTAGTAGCTCAGGAATTACTAATAATTTGTGACCTATTTTATGTGTGGGACCCCCAATAATTTAAACAAATATGTGGTTGTGTGCTCTGCTGTGAACGTCATCCCGTGTTGTGGGGAGATTTGAGGTCTTCCACCTAGTTCACATGCCTCAGTAGAGAAATAAGGACATGAAAGTTCACTATATGCTTACCTAAGATCAAACAATAGTAGTAGCTTAGTGGGAGAAGCCTGGTTATGCAGTTCTAGCTTTGTTCCATCTCAGTTTGATTCTGCCAAGAGGACAAGGATCAAAGAAAATGAGATTTTAAGGTCTTTTCTAAGCATAATAATTCCACATTAATGATTCCTTGTGACTCTCACCACAGTAGATAGAATTTTTGAGCCAAATATTCACAACTCATTCACTCATTTGACAATATATATTGTTGGAACTAGCTGTACTATTTTATTTATTAAATGTTACTTTTTTTGGTACCAGGGATTGAACCCAGGGCATTTAACCACATTCCTAACTCTTATTATTATTATTATTATTATTATTATTAATTTTGAGACAGGGTCTCCCTAGGTTGTTTGTACTCTCACTTTGTTGCTGAGGCTGGCTTTGAACCTGTGATGCTCCTGCCTCAGCCTCCCAAGCCACTGAGATTACAGGGGTGCATCACTGCACCTGGCTCAAATGTTACTTACAAATTTTATTTTATTTTATTTTTTTTATTGGTTGTTCAAAACATTACAAAGCTCTTGACATATCATGTTTCATACATTAGATTCAAGTTGGTTATGAACTCCCATTTTTACCCCAAATACAGATTGCAGAATCATGAATTCAAACTTTAAAAGCCAAAATTCCAAAAGAACGTTATGAATTTATTGCTAAGGGAAAATACACCCAGGGTATAAAATAAGTTATTTTTAGAATCACCTAGAAGGTATTATTGTATTTTCTAGACAAGAGCAAGAACTATACCTAAATCAATATCATTTTTATCATAGCTATAAACTCAAATGAACCATATTCATTTTATACACTATTTGTAGTATCTTTCTACATAGATAGAAGCCTATAGACACACTTGCCAATGACTTGTCATACAGTTGCCTTAAAGTTGATACAAACATGCTCAGCATCAGAAGGAAGCCTCTCATTTATCACCACAGTGTTCCATTTATATCAGATGTATAGAAGCTACATTGTTAGAATAGCAGAGTAGCCTTTATAATATTGTAGTCCAAATGTATGGAAGGCCATTGATTTTAAAATGTTATCATAGAAAATTTCAAACATACAAAAGCAAAATAATTTAATGAATCCCATCTGCCTACACTGAACTTGACAATTATCAACTTGCAGCCAGTCTTGAGTGGATGTCCTTTTCTATCTCTTTCATATTGACTTATCTTTAAATGAATCCAGGGAATCTTTTAATTTAATCCCAAAATACTTCAGTATCTTTCTCTAAAAGTATGATTTGCTTTGTAAACATATCCATAATATTGTTATCATATCTAAAATGATATTGATAATTGCTACTTAAAATCATGCTGTCAGTACTTGTCTTCGATTGTTTCACAAATGCCTTTTCCCCTTGGCTTCTTTAAATTAGGATCCAAATAATTTCATACATTGTATTTGGTTGCTGTCTCTCTTAAGATACCTTTAATGTTCTCTTTTCTTTAATCTTATAATTTATGTGCAGAAAAGACCACATTATTCATTTGTTGAAAGACCAGGTTGTTTGTTTATTTTTCTAAAAATATTCCCAAACTCTGGACTTTTCTGGTTACATTCCCATGGTTTCATTTAATGTATTCTTCTCCTCCTTAGTTCCTATAAACTGGTATTTGGAAACAGAGATTGGATGCAATCCAAGTCTTATTTTTCTGACATGAAAATATCTCCATGGATGGTATTGTATGTTTCCTATTGCATTCTCATGTGACACACAATGTCTGTTCCTCTCTTTAAGATGTTAAGATTGATCCCTGGGTTCAGATGTTGCCAGCCTGATCTGTTATAAAGTTTGCCATCAGCTTCTGTCTTAATAGTTTCAGCAGCCATTGATGATTATTGCCTCAGTCTCCTATAGACATTATATATAGGGTTATGAGCTTATAAATTTAGAAAACTTCACCTATTTCCACTTTTCATCCCTAATTTATTCTAGCATCTCAATTATTTACTTTTTTTTCCTCTCTCAGTCTATAATGGACTTATAGTTCTCTATGACCTGGTCTCTAAAGGGTGTTACATGGAACATAATACTATAAGGTACAATATTGAGAAAAGGATTCTTGAGTGGGGGGTATGCCTCATAGTGTTTGTTTTCTTCCTTTGAGGAATTATAATATACATGAATGTACTCAAGTTCTGAGCAATTTGTCAAATAAGAATCTTGACTTACCTGGAGTTTCACCATCTTATATTATCACTGTTTTCTTTTATTATGAATGCTTATTGGTATCCTGCTTAGAAAAACACTTTGAAATGTGCCTCAAGGATGAGGTGAAAATGTTCCTCTCGGGCTTGCTGATTTTGAGGTCATGACTTAACAATGGCACCTTCTTGAGAGAAAGATAAATGTGAGAGCCATCAAAGTTCAGGTGGCAGATTCATGCGTTTCACTGTTTTTTGTTAATATGATTTCATCTTCAATGTATTGATTGCTTCAATTTCTTTGTTTCTTTTACTCTTTACTTATATAACCAATATAGAATATTCCAAATATGTTAATTATGAAGGAAATTAAGTCCAACTGTCACAATCACAACTTTAAAAAATTATAACACAATTTGCTTTCTTGACAAATTTGTATATGCACATACCACACACACACACACACACACACACACACACACACAAATGCTCCAAAGCGCATTTCAATGATTTTATTTCAGGTGTAATATTGGTACCCTAGGAATAGAAAGGGAAATCATAAAACTAATGTCGATTTTTTTTTTGCTTCAGATATCAAGTCCAGATTTGTTTTCATTCTAGAGGCTCACATCCTGTTTGTGGCTGTCTATGGAAAATTGAGTTGAGCAAAATTAGGGACAGAGACCAATTTTCCTTTGCTCTGAAGATACCTCAAGCTCTCTACAGTAAAAGTTTTCCACTAGATGGAAAATATTGTTAATTAATGCTCCTCAGAAAAAACAGTGATTGCCACTAATGCCATCAGGAAATAATTTTTCAATGTTTCAGAGTGTAAGCATGAATCAATCACTAAATAGGGAATACAACTTATTTTGCAGAGTTGGAACATTAATGATAAAATCATAGGTATTTCAGGTACAGTTATTCTAGGAAAGTGTGAATTTTGATTTTAGGAATGTGCACGAGGAATATAGTCATGAGAAGTACAATTTAGAGCACTTGATTAAAATAAACAAGGGCAGAGCCAAGACTGCGAAGGAATGAGGTTCTGTTCTGTGACCCCGTTGAAAAGGATGGAATGGGATGGATGAGACATGAGGGGCTTGAGTGGTGTGTTATCAGTGATTTTGATAGTAAACTAAACATGCTTTGGTGCTGGACTTCTGGACTCTTGGCCATTGGGTACACAGTTGAGCTAAATTCATACTTTGGCAGTTGTTGTTTATGATGAAAATTACACAGTGATTTTGAGTTGAAATAAAATTTTCGTTTAAAAATTAAAATGATCATGATTTTAAATGTGTTTCTATTCAGAAGAAGGCCAAGACTACATTAATTTAATATTTTTACATTATAGACAACACTTTCCTGCTTGTCACAAATTTATTCTTTATGAAAGTTGCTATGAGGTTTAACAAGAGGAGAGATCAAGTGTAGATTATGAGTGTGGATGTTATTTTCAACTCATTAGTTAGCCTTCCAAATTCTATCCTTTGAGGATTGTGTGTGGGCTTGCCTCAAATATGTTGGGAAAAGCAAAGATAGAGGGGTGGAAAAATGTCTGACTCCCACTATAAAAACATTATTTTAAGTACAGCTTCAGGTAATGAATTTGATTGCATTTCCTCAGTAAAAAAAGGAAGGGAAACACATTTTTTTTAACTTCTAGTATGTTACTTGATAAATCAATCTGCCAAAACACACATGTAAAAATTCACATGCTATGTGACAAGTTTGAGAGGCTTTTGTCATGATTTCAGTTCAATCCTTCATGAGCTGATGTTCAGAGGGGATGTGAATTGCCCAGGATTTTTTCATTTCACCTTATGGTTTAGGAGATTTCATTTGCTTCATAGTTTAGGGGCCACTTTCTTTATTCTAAATATGACACACAGTTGTATTTCACACATGGTGTCTTAGACTGATCTTTAAAAACAGCCAATTATTGAGTTGGCTCAAAATAATAATAATGATGAGCTGACGGGAGGGTGACTGATTCTCTTCCCTGTTAGAATTTCCAATTCTGAGTGAGAAAAGTCTGAAGATGATAAATACAAATGTCAACAAACAGGTTTCCACTAGGAGATAAAGATCAGGAGACTCAGGGAATTGCCCCTGATTATCATTCCTCCATGCATGCATGTCCCTCGGCAGTTTGGGTATTTTTTTGCCCCATGTATCCCCAAGAGAAAGCAGCCATGACAACTAGAATGTAAATAACTGTAATTTAAAAACTGCATCAGAAGACTAACTAGACCCCATAGTGGTCCTCATAAATATGAGGATGGAAATTTCGTGTAGAGGATGAAATTTTAGTCTGTGAACAGAACCCTCACTATGAAGCAGAAAAATCCCTGAAACAAGATTCCACTTTTTCACTTGCTATAGCCAGGTTTGGGGGGTTTTTATGTGCATCAGCCTATTTGTCCTTATTTTAAACTTAATAATACTCATTCTGTTTCATTTCCATAGATATGGTTAGGATCAAATTAGTTCTGTTATGTCAAGAGAGACAGTGTTGGTTCTTTGCAGTCTGAAGTTTTGTTTCATTATAATAGTATTCAATTTTTAGTGGACCAAAATTATGATTGTATTAATACTTCTCTGTTATTTAAAAATAAACCATTCAATTTTTATCTCTTATTAACAGGCATTTTGATCATAAATGGATGATTAATTTTATGCCCCAAGAATCCTGCTTTTGGGATCAGCAATGTTTAATTTTCACAAATGTTTCTTTCAGCTTGGGGTTCTATGTGATGATAGTATTCTCTAGGGTAAAATGTGTGGAAAAAGGTGGCTGGCCCTGAGAAGCCCACTATTGCTGTGCTGGAGTTCTTTCAGGGTTGAAAGGGAGTAATAAAGCCAGAAATCATGGAACGATTCCAATTTCAAAGACAAACTGTCTGACCTTGCCTGCATAGTTCAGGTAGAAACCAAGAAGGTACACAGAGAAGGAAATTGAGTTCCTGTCCAGGTGATGCACAACCACAACATCATCCAGCAATATATCTGAAATTACATCATGGGCCATTTTATCATCAGGCTCAACAAGGTCTTGTTAGAAATGTTTTCTACTATACTTTTGTTCTAATTTGAAAGCATTTTTATTAAATCTCTGCATTCTCTCTCTCTCTCTCTCTCTCTCTCTCTCTCTCTCTCACACACACACACACACACACACACACGCACACACACACACATACACACAGTTTCCCCACCCCACCATTCCTTCTTGTTCCTCTATCTTCCTAAACTCAAGCCTACAATTTAATTTAAGGTAATTCTTCCTATTATACATTTGGTTCCCTGGCTTGTTCTTTGGACAAGTCTCTTGTAGCCATTAAAGAGATTTCCTAGGTTCTCAGGCCCATCAGTGTTCAGGACCTTTTGCTACATGTTTCACCTCCAGAAGAAGGAAACTTACACATATTAAGGGCTTCCAGTGTGCCTGACATTGTCACAATTCTCAGCAGTCACCTCCCAGATCCTTGTTCAACAGATGAACAAGGATCTCAGTGTAATATTTCTTGCCATGGCCAGATTCTTTTTTGAAGAGAAGGCTGTGACTAGAACAGCTTTGGTGTCTGCTCACTCTGCTACATAGAAGTTTTAAGAGTTTTTTTCTTCCTTTGAAGTTGTGTGATATTTACATAAGTAGTTGAACTGGGGCTTTTTGTATTTAGAAGTGGCTCATTCAATGGCTGGAAAAAAAATGGAGCGTATGAATGTGTGGCATGGCCACCAATAGTCATACTCTGTCTCCTAATGAGTAAAAATGATGGGGAACATTCTAGATTGATATGTTCTGATAGTGAAATCTGTTGGGGATATTTGTGTTTTTTGCCTGATTAAATGGACAAGGTTTCTAGTTCTGTAATAACTGTTGTCAGTTTTAAAAGGCTCATGATGTCTTTGCTTTTGTATTTTTTTTTCTCTTTTGGTTCAAAATGTAGAACTTTTGGGAGGGCAAGTATTAAACATCCAGGTTCTCTTACCTCAGAAAAGATGCACAAGCCATTTCTGGCACACTGAGAAATAAGGACCCTGAGACTCTGGAGCTGCTTAAGCAAGGTGTCTTCACAGGTCACGGTCCTCTGAATGGAGAGCTAAATAACATCCTAGCTGTGTGATGTCCTGCTTAGAGTTTAGCCTAAGGAAAGTTTCTGCAGTCAGAGAGGGTCCTGAATGAATGATGGCAGTTAGAAACATCCTCTGTAGTTGTTTTCTCTGTTGTTATTGAGTTATTGGCATTTGAGGTAAGGATTTGGTATCAGGGGCAGGAGAATAAAGTCATCTCATTGTCGGTGGATTTTTTCTTCGTACCCCATGGGCATGTAAAAGGTCAGGGTCTGAGTCATGGCCAGGGCTGGCCTAAGTCTTTGAGCATTCTGTGGAGGGCAGCCTTCCTCCCTCCTTTCCTTTCCTTTCCTTCAGAGGCACAGTTCAGCTTTTGGCACTGCTTCTGGGGGAGTCCTGTGTCTATTTCTGTGGCCCTGCTTGGCCTGACCCCATCGGTCACCCTCCTATTGGAAATTTGGTAATCAAAGAAATGATGAGTAGCAAAGGCCACCACCTTCCTGAAGATAGATCCTTGTGGGGACAGTCTGCTGTTCATTTCTGCTAAGCCTTGTGGACTCCTTTACTAGCAACCAAAGATCTGTGTCAGGAGGGTAAAAGTCACAAGCATTTTTTGTCATTAGAATGCTAACAGGCATAATATTCATCCAGATAATAGATGCTTTGAATAAGATGTGGCAAGAATTAGAATGGGCTCTAGTTAATGGCTGACAATGAAGAAGGTGGGCCTCAGGGCAGTTCACCCTCCCTGCCCACCTGGATTTCCATGCCTGCTCTACTTTTGGCTCCAACAGAAGCTGGTTATTTGTAATATTGCCTTATGGCTGTGCCTCAGGGAGGGTGGTTAATGGAAGAAGTGCAGTGAAAATGATTTGCAGTAAGTGTCTTCCTTCAAATCAATCATCTCCCTTTTAAACCCTACTATTAAAGAGTTTTACCACAAAGGGGGTGCCGAACCCTGCTGTTGCTAGGTAAACAGAAAGGGGAGGGCAGTTCAATCCCAGCCATAGTTGATATTGGCTTGATTTTCTTCAAGAATCTGTCTACTCTTGCTATGGATTCTGAGTAGTGTTAACAGATCTGTGCAATGGTAAGGCCTGA
Organism: Urocitellus parryii; assembly: GCF_045843805.1. NCBI lineage: Eukaryota > Metazoa > Chordata > Mammalia > Rodentia > Sciuridae > Urocitellus > Urocitellus parryii. Next base: position 210,034 of record NW_027552341.1, read on the forward strand.
GGGTCTCTCTTGTTCCTCGACTTCTTTCTCCCCACACCTAGCCCATACCAGTGAAGTCTCATGTACTTTGTGATTTTAATATTGAGGTCATTCCTTAATTTTGAGGTATTCTGAGGAAAGGGGCTTTGTTGATAGAAATATGGTTTACTATGTGTCACTGGACTATATATTTTCAAGTCCTGGACCCATTAATAAAGTGGGGGTGGGCGACCTTTACTCAAAGGTAGCCATGATTTAACAGCTGTGAATAATAACCTCTTCATTCCCATGATGCTTCCCTAGGTGGATTTTGTAAAGGTGATTTGTAGCCACAGAGATATTTCTGCACACAATACAATATCTCTTAATGATACTGACAAAAATCATTAGATATCTATTATGTTCCTTTCTGCCTGGGCTCTGCCTATCTCTCTGTGGCTGACTTTCCTGGGTGCAGTGCTTCCTAATCTTTGAGATCTAGTTTCATGTGCTTTGTATCCCAAGCTGGCTGTCCTGTAACCTGTGCTGTCTGTCTGTTTCAGATCTGGACACCTCCCGAACTGAGTCCCCAACCCCACAGGACACAAATCCTCACTACCATCAGCCACAAACATTTAAAGCAGAGCAAAGTTAAATCTACAGATAGTGGCCAGACAAGATGGGGAAGTTGGAAATAAAGGGAGCTGAAGAAAATATTTTTTAGCTCTAATTGTGTTTTCATTATTTTTTCAAAAATGCAACAGACAAACCACTGGCATTTCTGATTTGTGTGTATGATTGTGCCCAAATTGCTTTATGAATATTTACCATTTCATGCAAGTTGATTTTTTTGCATGAGTCTAATAATTAAGTTATTGAGAACAGTTCTGTTTGTATAATCTTTAACTTATCACACCTACTTTCAACTTTCTGGAGGAGAAATTAACTTGAATAAGCAGAGTATATTAAAATTGTTTTGACTTTAAATTCCACATTGCATTTTTTGCACAGTCATCTGGATTTTTGAAATATCCTTTAAGATCAGGGTGAAGCAACTTGGATTTAAAGATTGATGTTCATAAGGGGTAAACTTTCACTGTCACAGTGATGTAGGGACAAACGAGGCAAGGCACTGAAGATAGCAGGAAACAGTTTTATTTGGCTGCAGCCAGGTTCAGAGGGTACAGCCTTTGCTGTAATCAATCAATCCCCTCAACCCCGAGTTCAGGGAGTTTCAGAGTTTTATATTGAACGTGTAAGGGGAGGGGTGAAAGAATTCCCCACGCAAAGACACTTCGCCGGGAGAATTCCAATTTTATTGTAAAAAGCTGTGTGCTTATATAGAACTAAAGGGGAGATGGTAGGCCTTAGATAAATGGCAGGCCACCGGTTTTTTGGCAAGTTCTTCCAGATATCAGTTCCCGAGCCCAGGAATTAGTTCTCATTGGGGCTAAGGTTCCCCGCCAGCAAGGTTTGAAAATTGGCGCCGAGATTTGAAATTGGCGCCAGTGGGAGAATTCACAAGGGCGGGAACTTTTCGCGCCACTGCAGAGAAGAAGAAGGTAGGAAAAAGAAGTCCTTAGGCGCCATGTTGGGGTTTTTTCTCTGGGGTACGGCTGCCGTTTATACTTTTCCCAACAAGGGGCTCAGAAGTTCACAGTCTGCAGAAATTCACATAAAAGCAGCTTTTGCTTTCACTGTTCTGGGCAAATTAACTCTTCAAGGACAACACCTGAGAAGGGGAGAGCTTCTTCTCCCCTTTCTTTCCTCCCCTGCCAGCTGTTACCATGGAGCCCAATTGTAACTTATCTTAAAAATGTAGACATCTCTGTGAAGCCCAGCTCAAGGCCAGAGGCCTTGTTTGCACATTTCTTCAAAGTACTATTCTTGATATGTTTATGAAAACTAGTAAGGGGTGTCCAGCACCTGGAGTGCTGGTATCTTCTCAGCCAGTGGCCAAGTAAACAGGGTGACACGAAAACAGGAAGTTTATCTACAATGGACTCTTTTGTTGACAGTCCTAAAATCAGCCATGGTGAAAAGGGCTTTTCTGTGGAGAAAGGGGGTGCCACTTCAACAGAAGTTGCTTATTAAGAGTGGCCTCAGTGCCCAAGAAGGCAGGGGAGGCTATGGGGAGGGCTTTGTATCAGCTAGCTTGTATGTGTTCATTTCTCTTTGGAACATCAAAGGTGGAGATCTGTCTTTATCACCATTTAACCAATGTGTCCTTCTTGGGCACCTGTTCTGACTCAGTGACCACTGTGCCAGGGACATAGTGTAAACATACCTAGGACCTAAGCCACATGCTCTGTGACATATTTTCTTGGTCCTGATACTGGTAGGGTTTCAAGCCACAGTTCATCAGCATCTTTCAGCCCAGCTCAGACCCCTTCACCTGGGCATTTTTATATAAATAGTAAAATCCTCTCATCTATCAGCTAGCCTGTCCCTGGGGCACTTGGAGCACCAATGACTACCACTTACTGGAAGGGACACTTCCCTTCAGTTCTTTAAAGACAGAAATGGCTCACTCTTGATGAGACATGTTGCCAGATAGTCTTTTCCATAGAGGACAACTGGGACATCTTGCTTTCTGAGTAATATGGGTCTGTGTGAGAAAATAACCAGGAAATATTTTCATTTTGTTCTTCAGAAATATTTGTATGTGTTTTGGTCAGCTTTTTCATGCCTCAAGTGCAAATTTTTAATCAGGTAGCCTGTTAGAATTGTTCCAACCTACTTTTTCAGAGCAACATTATTTTCAATGATAATCTCTTCTTATTGCAAGCAACGTTTTTGTGTTCTATGAAATTACCATTGAGATTCTTTCACTTTGAAATTCCCTCTCATACCTCTTCCCGCTTTAGAGTTCATTTCTAATGCTTCTTCATCAAGAATGCTCTCACTGATCTTTACTCAAGTCAGCTGACTGTTGTTTGTTTTTTGTTTGTTTGTTTTAATACTGGAGATTAAACCTAGAGGCACTTTACCAGTGAACTACATTCCCAGCCCTTTTTATTTTTTTATTTTGAGACAGAGTTTCACTAAGTTGATTAGGGCTTCTCTAAGTTGCCCAGGTTGGCCTCAACATTTTGCTTCTTCTGGCTCTGCCTACTGATCTGCTGCAATTACAGACTTGCACCACTGTGTTCAACTAGGTACCTCTTTTCTTATTTTTTCTTTCCTTGGTATCAGGGGGATTGAACTCAGGGGAACATCTCCAGCCCTGTTTTGTATTTTATTTAGAAACAAGATCTCATTGAGTTGCTTAGTGCCTCTCTTTTGCTGAGGCTGGTTTTGAACTTGTGATGCTCCTGACTCAGCTCCTGAGCTGCTGGGATTACAGGCATTCAGCACATGCCCAGCTACTACCTCTTTTTCAAAAATTAAATTATATATATATATATATATATATAAAATTCTCTTCTATGTGTTTATATGAATATTACCCATTCAGAACATACTCGTTACATGGATTATCTAAATTGTGTTTAGGGAAGAGAAACAAAGAAGTTATGAGTCATGAAACTTTCACTATTGAAAATATTTGCATTATGAATCATTTTTAAGAAGGTATATATTATATTTTTCCTCAGGAATATTTAAAAATTACTGTCACATGACTTTGTAAAATCATATTTTGGTTTTCTTGGGCCTCGGTTTTTCAACTAATTTGCCTTGGTGTTGCTTTTCTGAAGTGGGAAGAAAACTACACACACACACACACAAAAATTAAAGTTTTGTCTTTCTTTTTTTTTCTTTTTGCACATCATTTGAGCTTGATGGATACCAAGAGACATATATCAGACCCTGAGAGTTTCACGACACTCAGTCATTTAGTAATGATCTATGCTCTCAACAGTTGAAGATAATGACTTCAGGAATAATCTTTACGGGTTTCATATTAAATGAGATGAAAGTGCAGGCACGACATTAAAGCACCTTTTTATTTGCAGAGTACTTAGGGTAACCTTAAATATGGAGATGATCAAATTTCATGACCTTTACTTTTAATTCTTCCATCTCATCTTCTTGTACAGTTAGTATTTTTAATAAAGATGAGTGTGTGTGTGTGTGTGTGTGTGTTTCTGCCTAAATTAACCCAGACACTGAATACAACATTAACACTTTAGATTTAAATACAGAGGCCGAGAAAAGACAATATAAATATGATTATTTTTTATTGTCAGCTTATCTATATTACCTCTATGACTATATATTTTTAAGGGACTATTATTTTTAAAGCATGCTAGGGGCACATTACAATGAAGAGTCTCCATCTTTGATTTTCTTTCTACTGATTTGCATATTTCAATTTATAATAAAATTCAGTTTATTAAATTCCATTTTTGACAAGATGTTTTACTTTTAACATTTGTCATTAATAAAAACTCTACTGTGACAACAATGGCAGAGTTTTCTCCAGAGTATAAATCAACCCCCATGAGGTGGTGGGAGAATTTGAAAATCACACATAATTCGAGAATGAATACATATTTGCCCAGAAAGAACCATATATCCCTGTTACAATTCATAAACATAAACTGAAATTTGTATTTATTACTTCTGATGAGCTAAACCCGTAGGTTAATATAAAGTCCAAAAGTAAAATATGCCACAAGTTTCATTCCCAGGGAAAAACAGGAAACTAGTTGACTCATGAAAGTTCTAGAAAAAGTAAAATTCTCAAGACTGAAGATTTCTTTCTGACTGCATCTCCCTATCTTGCATAACCCATGTCCTGCCTATTGCAAGTGGGCCCTGCATAGCATTCGAGTTAGTAGAGTGATCCTTTTTTGACATTTAAATAAATGAGTGAATAAAAATGAGAAATAGACAGAAAAAGAAAGCAAGGGAGAGGGAAAGTGCAACATACTTGGGTTGACTTAAAGAATAATGTTTTAAATCATCTGGATGTAGAAACTAGTTTGGCTGTCTTCTTTGCTTTTTTTTTTTTTTAAAGACATTATTGGTGTAGAACAGTTTTAGAGACACAGAAAACAGATTTTCCTTACACCTTACCTCCATACATGCTTAGTTTCCAATTATCAACCTCACATGTAAGAGCAGTGCTTTCGTCACACAAGATGGACCTACTGTGACATCACACTCACCCAAGGTCAATAATTTACATTATGGTTCACTGTTGGGTCTTTTACATTCTATGGGTTAGAGTGAATGTCTAAAAACATGCATCCATCATTAAACCATCATTTATAGTAATTTCACTGTTCTTAGTCCTCTGTGATGTGCCTAATCATCTCCCAAGTCCCCAGCCCTGGAAACTGCTCATCCTTTCACTGTTCCAACAGTTGAGCCTTTCTCAGAATCCTATGGTGTAGAGATCATGCAGAATTCCCAGGGTGGCTTGTTTCAATTAGTAAGATTATTTCCTCCATGCCTTTTCATAACTCAATAGCTAAATTTTTTAGTGTTGAATAATATTTCATCATCAGAAGGTACAAATTTATCTAGTTACATACCATTATCTTGTTGTTTCCAGGTTTGGAGCAATTATGAATAAAACTGACACAAACATCTATGTGCATATTTTTTGGTGAACATAAGCTTTTGAATACTTTTAGGGGTAGATTCATGATGACAATTCATATTGTAAGAGTAAGCTTAGTGATCCTTTTTTGACATTTATATAAGATTCAAGTAAAACTCTCCACAACCAAATATCTCATTTTTTGCTTTTTTTTTTTTTTTGCATGTGCAGTGTGGCTCATTGTTTTCCATCTCCATTTTGTGCTGCCAGGGATGACCTGATACATCTGTTTTGCTGCTTGGCTTCTTCTAAGTAAATCAATGGTAGGAGAGCACAAGCTGTCATTCACTTTCTTGGAACATCTGGCTGTTTTGAGAGAGACATTCCAACCTGCGCTTGCTTGTACATGGACTTTACAACACCATTAGCAATACCTCTCAGCAGTTTGCTTTTGATTTTTTAAACTTACTTAGATTTTTTTCATTGTGTATGCACGTGTGTGTGTGTATGTGTGTGTGTGTTTGTGTACACACACATACACACATGGTACTGGGAATTTAGCCCAAGGGCTCTTCTCTACCACTCAGTAATACCCCCACCTTTTTCTATTTTTATTTTGAGACGTGGTCTTGCTAAGTTGCCCAGACTGGACTCCAGATTGCATTCCTCTTGTCTCAGCCTCCTGTGATTACGAGTGTGTGCCACCATGCCTGGCTTTTCACAGTGTTGCCGTGTCTTCCTTTCATGTATGTTTTCTTGTTTTGCTATTAAAATAGTATGCTTTTTGATGAAAATCATTTCATTTTGTCTTTCTTTTATTATCCTTGGTCTTATCAATTGAAGTTTGGTAAATATATCATTTGCCTGAAATAAGTGTTGTTGATTGACTGGCAGGCATTTATTACCTAAATAAAAATGTCACATTCAGAAATGGATTTTGAAAGATTCTGAAGATTACTGCTTAAACTCGGCAACTTCTCCAAGCTAAAATAGTCACATCAATAGGACTACAGGTACACAGCTAATAAAATGCCCAGCTTTCATGTTTTGATTTAAAGATCTTCCAAATACTGGTTCTCTTTGGGTGACCACACTTGCCAGTTTGGACTTTTGAAACCTACTAATATGGGCTGACATAACAAATTAGCAACAAGAAAAGTTCATGGAAGGACAAGTGTGAGAAAGTGTGCCAAATATATTAGCATTTGCTTTGCAACCTTGTCTCCAGTTTGTGTGAAGTTGAAGGTTGGAGGTTATGCTTTCATTAAAAAATTGACAACATTTTAAATGCTAATCAAAACTGCTTGTCCTTTCTACTTCTATTTATTTTGGAAAGAAAAAAAGAGAAAAAGAAGGCGAGAGGAAAAAAGACAGACAGAAAGGACAGGGCGGCTTGCTTTGAACTGCAACAAATATTTTATCCAAGAGCCCCCAGCCCCATTGCCTCCTTCTGTGTAGAACACACTTGAAGATTGCACATCAGTACCTCTGCCTGAAGTGTGAAGGCCCCACACATACGTTAGAAGTGTGTTTCCCCTAGGAAAAGAGAGCACTCACTCTGTGTGTGTATGAGTGCACACACATGTGTGCAGGAGTGGCCTATTCTAGTGAGTCTTTATAATTGAATATTATAAAAGAAGTGTGGAGGTGTAGTTGGCTTTGCTATGCGTAAAAGGAAAAAGGAATATATCTGAAAAAAATGGAGAGCCATATGGTGTGTGAGCAAAAAAACATAATAAGAAATTATAAAATTAAAAATTTTTTAAAAATGGGGAAAAATGTTTCAAGAATGCAAAGCAAAACAGTATCAGTGATCAACCAGTGGAGACATAATACCTTCCTTCAGGCCTTTGTGAAGAAGCTCAAAAAAGAAAAAGAAAAAAAAATGCTTGGCTTGATTTTTAATGTATTGCAAGTTGAGAGTATGCAGAGTTGCACTTTCCAGTGTTTTACATGGAATTACTTTCTTTCCACTTACTGTTGTCTGGTTCCAGTAGCTCCCATTGTCAGAGATCCAGTACCAATAGAAAAGGATGAAAACAAAGAAAAACTCTTTCAGATTTTTGTGTACACCAAAAGATAGTTTATATTTAAAAATAGAAATTGCTCAATTTCATGGAATTTCATGGTCATATCCAGCTATAAACATAACTGTTCACATTCTTAAAAAAATGAGGATTCATTGGACCAAAAGAGTCAAGGTGTGGGTGAATATTCATGCAGTGTGTGAGCTCATGCACGTGTTTGTGTGTGTCAATAGAACTTAGAACCCATAATTAAGATAATTGTGAGTGGAATCATCTTATGCACTGTAGATTTATGGTCTAAATCTGTATTACTCAAATGAAGTCCTATTTTCATTCTAAACCATATAATTCTTTGTTGGGTAGGATGTCCTAGAAATGTCAGGGATATGCTATTTTGGATTCAGCTGAGAATGGTCAGATATCAACCTGAACAGATTTTAACACCATCATTCATCTTTTCCTTTTTCTCCTCTTCTTCATCTCCCACTTCCTTCTCCTCCTCTTCTGCCATCTCCTCCTCTACTTTGTCCTCCTCCTCCTTATTTTTCTTCTCCTTTTTTCTCTTCCCCTCTATTGTTGGTTTCCATCATCTTCACCATCATGTACCATTCTGAAGCTAACTTGCTCCATCTCATTTAACTATCACAATAATCCTAAGGTGTATTTCCTGTTATTATCTCTACTGCAAAATACATACTGGGACTTTGAAGGTTAAGCTGTCTCTCAGGTAAGGGCAGTACTAGAACTTAAACCAGATGTGGATAACAATAAAGCAAAAGCACCTGACTAAAACCAGACCTTCCTTAGTAATGTAATACTGATCTTTATTCAGATATGGCTCTTTGCCTGAGTCTATTTATATTTTTAATGAATAGTAATAGTTGGTATAATGAGTTCCATAAATTTATCCCCCACTGTGTTAAAAAAAAAGAAGAGTTCATTCCATTTATCCTAATTCCTCCCTTTTCAAGCTTCAAAGGGGGCCTTTTGTTCTGGAATTTGATGAATAAGTCCTTCTCAATCCTCTCTCTATTCTTTTCAATTTTATAGACTTGTAGACTTTGAGCCTATTCAGCTTTGATTTTTACAGACTGAAGAGCCTGATTATATGATGTCCCCAAAGAAAATATTTCCATTCATTTGGTCACTTTCAATTCTGTATTCTCTAAACTTTCTCTAGCTATCTTTAAAACAAAAGACAATTCAGACATAACACAAGCAAGCAGAGCATGACTAATTTCTGAAGTGGAACCTGATGAAGTGGAATGGGCTGAGCTTTTATCTACTTTCTCTCATAATGCAATATCAGAGCTGACCTTACACATGAGGTTAGATGTGTGACTGCAGAGGAAGTGTGATATTTAAATATATGGGGATACTCTACTGCCTCAATAAAACTGTCCCTTTCCTCACGGAGATTTTGAAATCAGGCTTCAAAAGTTGTTCATTTATTTTTAAAAATACAAATGACACACAAGAAGGGTAATACATTCTTTTTTTAATAAAACAGTCTTTAAAAAATTATGAAAGCCTCAATATGATTTCAGATTCCTGAAATTAGAGCCCTGAGTCATATCGTAATATGAAAAATGGCAAAGGACTTGGAGCTCTTGGCCCTGCTTGGGAAAACTGGGTGGAGGAGAGACTACACAGGCCCCTTCTGGAGAAATAGAAGGTGATACAATGCCATTACATCTGACAGTGGAAAGAAACTGTGGAAGGTGTCCTAGGAGTAGAGGAAGGGCCAGTATAGGTGAAAGGAAAGACGGAGTCCACTAACATGTTTCCCTTCAGGGAAACTGAAGATACAAATCTTGTTCTAGATTTGCTTCCATTTCTTTTAGGCTGCTTGGCTATGAATTGACCATGCTTGAGTTTTCTGAGCTCAAAAGATTTGTACAAGGACAGCATCTTGCAAAAATTACTGGAAGGTGCTTTGCATCAATAAATGCAATCTATTTGTTAAATAATCATACCACACAGAAAGATAAAGCCCCCTTACAGTTTCTCAATTCTTTTATAATGTTTAAATATCAGAACAAAAATCTGGTGAAAAGTACTTTTTAGTTTTTTTTTATGGAGAGGTGGTCTTACAAAGCATAACAGGCATTCCTTTCCTGAAACTACAATTATAACAACAAATCTGTACTAATGTAATTAGTACAGATTTTTACCCTTCTCGATGATATTATATGTGTTATCATTTCATTAATATAATTTTATAGATAGGGAAACTCGGGTACTGAGGGGTGAGACCATTTCTACAAGGTCAAACTGTGTTTGGTATGAAGCCAGGAAAAGACAACAAGTTCTTAACTCAAAAAACACTGTTTAAGCTGATGAGAATTTCTGTGATTGATAAAATGGGTGCCCTAGCTCAATGTGGACAACCAGAGTGTCATGGCAAGATGCAAGCAAGAGACACAGCAATGAAAATACCCTGCTGCTTCTGAAAATAATGGAGGGCAACATCAGTATATTTTGTAACTGAAAACTGTTCAATTAAGTATTCATTTAATTTCACAGTCATTTTTGAAAAATAAATCTGTGTATCTTTATACCTTTAAGCTCAGTAGTTTTACACATTAGTTGATGTGCATAGCAAAATGTGGACAATTTTTAAAATTGCCAGATAAGAGCTAGTAAGTCATTACTATTTATATTTTGAAGTTGTAAAATCATGTGCTTTCAATTCATTTCACCTGCAAAGATCCCAATGTTTCCAGTTTGTAATATATTGCAGAATGTATTAGGTACACTGAGTCTGTATGATTCAAAGCTTTCTAATTGGCTATTTAGAGTTTACACCAAGCAGAAAATCAATGTATTCAAAATGTAGTAGCTCTCTTGTTAACTCTAGTCATTTGCTTAAAGAGTAATGTCAAGCTCATAATTGAAATATGACTTAAACTGTGTACTTTAATTCAAAACAAAAAAAAAGTTTGATATATTACTCATTTGATCTTTCTCTCCTCCAACCCCAAAGGACATATTTTGCCTGCCTGGCTTGATAATTGCACTCTAGGAGAGCAAGGCCTTGCACATATGCCTTGTAGTGCTAGAGAGTGGAATTTATTCACATCTCAGGGATGACTGGGCCTTGCTGAAAAAGTATGAGACTTCTGAAAAACTGGTGGTTTGCCTCTCTAGGCACTCTGGTTTTGATTCTGCTCACTGGTGGGGATATTGCTGCACTGTGTTTATGAAGGTGGTCCCACCCTCTGCACCCATCTCCTAGATCCTTTTTGCCTTAAACAACACAGGGTGTTAGTTGCTGGATGGTGACTGCAGTCTTGTGTTGGAATTTGAGCATGCCACATTTTAGAGACTGAAAATGATCTTTGAAGTAAGACCTTCACTACATGTAGGGCATTGAGTCATATTATTTGACAAACGGTAGGGAGTAAACAACATTTTAACCTAGAAAATTTTGGAGGGTACAAAAACCATAATATGAATTCAAATATGTCTGATGTTAGTATCCATAGAAAAGACTGGATGCAATATTGGAAGTTCAATACCAATAAGAGTTGAAAATTTGGCAAATAAAACAGTCATGCAGAAAGAAGGAGCTTTCTAGTAATTAAAATAGCATGTAAAGTAAAATGAAAAACTCAAATGGTAATATTTTACTTTGGTGGTAGTGCATGCCTGTTTCCCTGATAGATAGGATGCTGGGGAATTGTTTTGAAGACTTAATTCAAATATAACATGATGGGAGTGCAGGTAACAGCTGGTATGTGAGGTCTCACCTGCCTTTGCAACTCTTCCAAAGTCTTCTGCTTACTCTAGCTCCCTTCCTCACTATCTTTTAATGACATTTTTAAAGATTTCAGTGTGCCTTGCACACTGCATCTACCCAGTAAGTGTTTATTGACCTGACAATTGGAATTAAGGAGGTAGAAAGGGAGGTGCCATTGATAGCCAGACAAAAAATTAAGTCATAGAGAAACTATGGTCTCCTTCATAATTTGTCTTTAGGTAAACCATTGCTCAAGTCATAGCAGAAATAGCAGAATCTGCTCAGATTTGTCAATATTTCACATGTTGAATGTTAGCTGGTTTTAAAGTCAAACAAGAGGCTACTTGATGTGAGTTGAAAGTGGGTGCAGGAGCTGCAAAGCAAAAGAAAATAAGAGGCCTTGTTGGATTTTCAGAGAGAAAACCAAAGATGACAGAACGCCATTATTACATATGGAATATAGTACAAATGTTAAAGTGAAAATTTTCACTCCCATTCCGAAGATCAGTGGATCTGCTTTCTGTAGTAAAAAATAAAATAAAAGTCTAAGCTACTTTTCTAGCCCATTTGTAACTTTGGTAAATACATTTAAAATTCTAATTTTCATTTAAAAAGAAAAAAGAACATACCAAATACAATGTAAGTAAAGCAAGCAAAAAAAATTCTTGCAGGTCTGATTTGTAATGGTTCTCAAGAAGGCAAAGATTTTTGTCCCCAGGTAACACTAGACAATGTGTGGACAAGTTATTGATTGTCAAGGCTATGGGGGACAGGATACTGGCATGTAGAATGCAGAGAGGATAGGGTTACTCATAACATGCTACAATGCACAACACAGCCTCTTTCAACATCAACAAAACCAACAAAAGACTCATCCAGCATAATTACCCTGTTTTTTTCATAGTGAAGAAGCATACAACACACTCTCCATATAGCTTAATTATTGACTTTGCTTGAAAAAAAAAAGAAAGGAGAAAAGACACAGTTAAGTTTGACTTTGGTCTTATCATATAGGAGTATGTGACCTATTTTAATTTTCACTTCTATCTAATGCTAAAAATGAATAAACTAAAGTCAAATAGAACAGAAAGAAGGGCTAAAGGGGCATTGGAGGGAAGAGGACCAAGAGAAAGAAGAGGAGTGTATAATGGAAACAGAGAAGGAAAAAAAAGAATTAGAAAAAGGAGAAGAGTGAGATAAAGAATTGGTGGAAAAAGTGAGTTGATGGCATTACTTACTCTGTAATATATTTTTATGATAAGGAATATTATGGGTAAATATTTAATTCTTAGAATAGTACTGTAGTTTTCCTGTTCTCTTATTTCCATGGATTCCTCAGAGAAGCCAATTCCACATATGAAAAAAGGAATGAGAAGAGATTTTCCTACAGTGAATAGTAAGAGGACAATGCTAATGTATATTAAAAATATAGTGCTTCACTCAATGTAAGCATGTCAGAGCAAGTTCTTTCTGTGTTCCATATACATGAGAGCTCTTCTCTGTTATTGTCTCTAAGACTTAGTTCCACCTAACATGGTTTTTATTTGTTTGCTTAGAACCAAACAGCTTTACATTTATGCACAGATTCACAAACCTTAAAATTCACCCACTTAAAGTGTACAATTAATTGTCCTTGGGGAAGCTATGTGCAAGCATTACTACAGTCAATTTCAAAGTAGTTCCATCATCTGTAAGGAATCCCAAGACTTGAAGCTATCTCCTTCCTATCACCCCAAGTTCCCCTCTCCAACCATAGCCACAACTAATCTAGTTTCTGTCTGTATAGAAATTGCTTATTTTTGATATATGTTTTCTTCTGAGAGTTTTATGTTTTAGATTGTATAATGAGGGCATTGATCCATTTGAGTAAATGTCTTTATACAGTGTGAGGAAAGAATTCAACTTTTATTTGTGCATGAGTAGCTAGCCACTTATCCAAGACCCATTTGTTGAAAAAAAGCTCTTTTTTTTTCCTCCATTGAATAAACTTGCCACAGTTGCTGAAAATCAGTTGGCCATGGACATATGGATTATATCTGGGATTAACTATATTCCATTGATCTATATGTTTATGCTTATGTTAGTTCCACACTGCCATGATTATTATTTTGTCATTATTATTTTGTCACCAGTTTTGATATAAAGAGGTGTAAGTCTTTTAGTTTTGTTCATCTTTTTTGGTACTGTTTTGGCTATTCTGTGTCATTTCCATTGTATATGAATTTTAAAATTAGTTTGTCTAATTTACAAATAAAATACCTGGAATTCTGATAGGAATCATGCTGACTTCTTAGATCAATTTGCAGAGTATTTTTATCTTGACAACATTAAATCTTCTGGCTCATGGATATGATATATTATTTTTCCATTTATTCAGATTGGAGTTTTTAAAGTATAAATATTTCACTTTCTTTGTTTACTTGATTTATAAATATTATATTTTTTTACATTATTGTAAAGAGAACTTTTTATATGTTATTGTATACATAACTTTTTAATTTTAGTTTTGCATTTTTGTTGGCACTGTATATTAATATAATTGATTTTTGTATATTGATCTTATACTCTTCAACCCAGCTGAGGTCCTTTTGTAATTCTAATATTTTTTCTTAAATGTATTTCATTTCTAATTTGGAGGTACTTTTTTATGTTTCTTATGTAACTGCCATAGATAGTATTTCTACTGAGATATTGATTAGAAGTAGTGAGAATAAGCTTTTTTTGTGTGTTTCTGATTTTGGGGAAAAATATTCAGTGTTCCACTACTGATAATGCTATTATTTGTGTGGTTTTCTCTAAAAATATCAGTGGAGTGGCAAGTTTTCATGACATATTGCTAGGAACCTTGTCCATTCTATGCTTACAATCATGTTATTCTTTGCCCAGTGCAGGCCATATGGCTTGACAGCATACTTGACATTTTTAATTGGAAAGCATTGTATCTTAAAAATCTTTCCAAATAACTATGTGATTATGTGATTGGAATGAACCTGAGATGTAGATGGTATATTGAAGATTAATTGTATAAGCTAACAAAGTTTTAATGCAATGATAGGAATTCAGATGAGATATCATAAATTATCTACAGAGAGAATACTATTAGCTAACCATCACTGTGTGCTCACAACTCCAAAAACTTCGAGTGCCATAAAGACAGCAGCAGAGTTATCTCACAGGCATTGACTGAGGGATATTCTGAAATAGGTGACTAGAGAAGGGTTTCCCAAAAAAGAGGGTGTTTGAACTAAAGTTGAATAAATGGGGGGACCAGAAGGGTTAAAACCACAAGGTCTAGGAGTGAAACTGATGTGTTCTTTTGTAATAATACAAAGAGAGGCAGAGACAGTGCAATACGATGGAAAATGTAGGGGATTGTTCGCTAGGAGGCTTGAGAGAGTTGACCAATGCATCAGATATGGGATTAGATTTTATTTTAAGGAAAATATGAAGTCACTGATGAAGTTTAAACATGAAAGTTACATATTTCTAAGTAGCTCTTGTTATTGAAAGTCCTTAATAGGATGGCAATATTGGAATTTGGTAGACCAGCCGAGTGCATTAGCATGCACCTGTAATTACAGTAGCTCAGGAATCTGAGACAGGAGGATCGCGAGTTCAAAGCCAAACTCAGCAAAAATGAGGTGCTAAGCAACTCAGTGAGACCCTGTCTCTAAATAAAATGCAAAATAGGTCTATGGATGTGGCTCAGTGGTTGAGTGTCCCTGAGTTCAATCCTTGGTACTAGGAAAAAATTTTTAAAAAGGAAGAAAGAAAAGAAAAGGAAAGAAAGGGAGGAAGAAAGGAAGAAAGAAATTGGTAGAGTGGTTGGAAGGTCCTTGAAGTTCATGCAGATGAGAGGTATGTGATGGAGATTGAATGATCATCAGTGAGGTTGAAGTAGCCAGAGTCAGAACAAACTGTGTAGATACAGCAGAAAAGATGGTGCAAATATTGCCTAAATAAACATAGAGTTGTTCCTCTTGCAAAATAAAATTCAGTGCCTTTGTCAGTCTTTTTTTGGCCTCTTGCATAAACCTTTCTTGGAGAAAAAATGTGATTAAGAATCCACATTTTTCTTCTGTCTTCAAACAGAATGAAAGCAGAATCATTCCACAAAGATAGATATTTTATTCCAAGATTGAGATTGCTTCGGGATTTTGTTACCATAGGAACCATAGTTTTAAATGTCTCACTTCCATAAATTTTACATTAACAATTGGTGAGCTTATGAATTGCTGGAATTGATATTAAAGATCTCTGGGGAGATGAATGTTCTTGAAGCTAACCAAGGAACTACCATAACTAGTAGTTGCAGTAACTAAATAGAATATAAATAAATAAGCATAAGAGTTAGTTCAACCCCTTTGATAGGTTGAAACTGGCTCTCAGGAAGGACCTCTTCCCTAATTGCCATCAGCCACAGGTTCAGAGGATTTACCTGGCTTTTCTCAGTAGCCAATGAAGATTTATATTTGAAATAATCTATGATATTTCATGAAAACAGGAAAAAGACTGGCTGGAGTTTATGTCACTAGTACATAATTCCTGGTTAATTATTAATAATTTAATCCATTTCTAGGCCATGAAGGAGGAAATAATTTTCCTTTTTTTGTGTGTTTGACTTTCCAATCTTTCTTCTGCTTAGCCATTGCCTGGTTATATAAGTCTTAGGCAGGTGTGAAAAGTCAGTCCATTGAGGTTTTTTCCTGTACACTGACATTATCTTTTCCATGCATGGGGCTGTCACAGGATTTTAATAGAGCCTTGTGGATGGTGAAGATAGGAAGCTATTAGATTAAAAAAAAAAAAAAAACTTATTTCTTTTAATTCCTTCCTTTTACCAATGATTAAAGATAAGTAGATATATTTGCTTTGTGTATATATGTGTGTGTGAGACAGAACCCAGAGAATTTCTAAGAATATATCTGACATTGCTTCCTTGTGTGTGTGTGTGTGTGTGTGTGTATTTTATTGCTCATCTTTTCCCCAAAGCCTTAGCATCTTCTCTTACACTTCTCTTGTTCTTCCCCTGCCAACTGCACTGTTAGTGACACCACCTTCAAATCATGGATTACTAAGCCTCTGATATCTAAACAAAAATAAATGATGAGATTGGATAAGTGCCCACTAGAATTTATGTCCTCCAAATTTGTACCCCAAATTAAGAAGAGACACTTCTGTGTATTTCCACTGCTCTTTTTTGTTAGACCTAAAATTTGAAGAACTAACCCCCATCTCCCAAGAAAAACATTAGAATTGAGCATACCAAGTAGCTCCAATGGTACTGCTAGCCATAAACTAGACCAGCTGCTTCCTTGTCTCTAGTATCATTCAAAAGTGTGCCTAAGTTCTGTAAGGACATCTTTGTGACTGCTGAGTGGGAAGCTGTCTTTAGACATATATGATGTGATTCAGCACATGTGGTCTCTGTCTCATTAACAGAGTTCCTGAAAATACCACCCTTAATCAAATAGTTAGGGATTCCATGGGCCATGGGGTCATACATAAATTTTTACTCTAAAATGTGAAGTAATTGAACAAGTAAAATTGGTCGACTTTTAAGTGTCCTGGAGAAGATGGTTATTTTTCTCAAGAATGGAAATGGCCACATTCTCAGGAGTGAAGTTCATATCCTCAGTTTCTCTGGGTGCTGGTATACTCAAACTCATGGAGACATTTTCTCCTCATTCTGTTTCTAAAGATCATCCTTCCCGCAGAGATGGCTTGGCACCAATTCCTTTGTCTGACCTTGAGAAGTGCCAGTATCTGATTCAGAGAAATCCAATGACTTCTGGAATGAACTTTGCTCAGCTCAGTGACTCAAGGTACAAGCCGGAGCAAACTGAACATGAGCAAAATTCTGGAGAGCACACACACACACAAATATTCATATATACACTTATCTACATATATGTGTTAAAAATTCTCAGTACCTCCAGCTTTTACTAAGAGCTGAAGGTCTCAAACAGGAACACAGTTTGAAAGTAGAAATTAGAAGGTGTCATTAATCCCAGCATAGTCAAGCTGCTCTCACAGAGTTCTGCTGGATTATTCTGACAGTGTCTAAACTGAAACCTGAAATAGTTTCTTAAATATTTTTTTCTGTGCAAATTTGCCCCAGAGTGTGAGCTTATAAAGGGTGGCTGTAATCAGTGCAGGCTCTGTGACACCACACCATGTGTTTTTTACTTCCTACCACCCATGTACCTGTCTTTGCCTCGGTTCATGGGCAAGCAAGTGTTTTTTTTTTTTTTTTTTAATAAAGCTATAGAGGGTCCTGAGATGCAGTGTTCTTTCCTGATCCTTGGAGTTCTCCTCTGTTTTCAAGCAGTAAACTGTATCTTTCTTTATCAGAAGCACTAATTTCAAAATAGTGGAATGCTTGTTTCTCCCAAGGGTCTGGAAACCCCTGGAAGGCAGGAATTTTCACATTTTTCTAACTAGTAAGTATTTGCATGCTGAGAGCCATCGCCAAGTAGGAATGACGCATGGCAATTTCTTTGTCAGCCTACTCCATGCTGCTTAGAGGAAGGACTCTCCATTGTGGGCTTGCCTTTGGACTCAGGTCATTTGCAGTGACACTGCATGTATTCTTGAGTAAGGTGACCTTGCTCAAGGACCAGGGCGGATCCGGGTTTAGGGCGGATCAGGTTTTAGGGAGTATCTTGCTCCTTGGGTTTAGGGCGGTTCCAGGTTTAAGGTGTACCCTGCTGGGAATAGGGCATATCCTGCTGCCTCAGGCACGCCCACTCCTTGAGTTCCCGTTGAGTTCTCACGGGATTCAGAGAGTATTTGGGATTCAGAACATGGATTTCCCCAGAACATGTGTAGAGTGCCAGTGTGAGTTCAGGAATAAAGAATTGCTGTTTGAATCTACAAGGCTGTGAGTGGCTCGTGATTTTGTGCCACATTGACTGGAACAGAGTAAGTTATCAAAAGTTTCTAAATATATGACACACATTTGATCTGGGGCAAAATCTAGGTAGGAAGAATAAATTTAAAATATCTTTGAGAGACATACAAAAATATAAAAATTTAGGTGTGATTTATTTCCCATGAATCTGAGCAAAGCTTACACGGAAATGCTATAAACTTTCCATGCCTTGGGTGTCTCAGGATATATGGGCTAAGTGTATGATAATGTTTTTTGTCTGGCTGTCTAAACTTTCGAGGTCTGTATCTATACAATTTAAAGATAATTAATTGACTTACAAACTTATTTAGTCAATGATTTTTCGTATTTGTGTAGGATGCTCAACAATGATTCTTTTTTCCAGTAGATAATTATTTTAAATTATAGAACACATGGTTCAAATAAAAGTCTGATTTTTGATGCCTCCAGGCTTATGTTTCTATGAGTCAATATTTTCAGTTGCATAGAAGAATTTCATGATTTCTCAGACATATGCACAACATAAAAATTCCAAAGAAATAGTGGGAGGTACTTTTGAAAAATGCAATATGCTAGCTTGTAAGGCCAGTCTTAAAATTTGCCTATTTATTTATTTAACAAATATTTGGGGGATGGTAGGAAGCGCCATCTGTGTGACAGAAGACTTAACCTTGACTACAGGAGTTTCTTCAGATCAACCAAGTTACCAGAGCCCTATCTAGCTACATTTTGAATACTTCATAGAACATTGCCTTGTTATGCCAGATATGTTTCGTTTTCTGCATGACTTCATCTGGATAGGCATTTCAAGCTGTGATTTCCAGATTTGAATTCCCATTGTAGACCACTTTATCACTGAAAAGGAGGTTTTAAAGTTCAAAGTCAGTTAGAATGAGCAACGTCTTAAAAGTTCATATCTTTCTGATCCTTCCTGGCTGTTTGTTGCTTCAAAGAATGTCAAATTATTGTACATGCGTAGCAAATATCTCCAATGGGCATTCTTTAAAAATGCACTCAGGAAACCAGTCTTCCAGCTCAAAGGTTTTATGGTGAAACCCTTGTTGTTGATATGAAAAGTTGTTCTGTAAGCAAAACTTCAGCAGCCACGATTCTCCCAGATGGCTCCCAGCTTATTGTTCTTGTCCTGGGATAGTGACTGAAGTGATATGATAATTCCTAGATTCCTTGAGGTAGCAATTGGATTCTGCTATCCACATGCATTGTGTTTCCCACCACCCCCAGACACCAATAAGGTGCCTTTGTACACTCTCTCTATTCAATCCTAGGCATGTCTTTAAAACCAATGAAACAATTACATCTTCTATATCAAAGCATACACATTCACCAGTTCTTACTCCTCCAGAATGCTAATCACAATCTGTTCTTGAGGGAATGTCAGTTTCTATGGATCTAAGCTAAATAGATAATAGCTAAATTGTTAGATAAATGTTTTGTGTAATTTAAAATGACACAATAATTCCTGTATTTTAAAGCTTTAATAAAACAAATTTAAGAGAATTTGAAGATAGAGGCAAAAGAAAAGTGTTTGATTGACTCTATAAAATTAAAACTATGTTTTTTTATGATTTACTTTATTAATTTAAAGAAAGTATGTTATATTGTATATAATGTGTAGCCAACTTAAACATTCACATCATATTATTATTGCATGTGAAGTTAAGATTCCTGATTGGAAAATAAAATATTTTTTACATGCTAGTATTACAAACTAATGTGAGGAAACATAAGGAAACAAGGAAGCACTAAATGAAAATATGACTAAAATAGACAGGGCAAACTTTATAAATGAGGATCTAACATTTTTAAACATATGATTATATAGAAACTGACTACATGAAATTGGCTATTACAATATCTGAAAAAAAAGATTTTATTTATTCCCAAGATTTCACTTATGTTTCAGGTACATATGAACTAATTTCAATAATTTGTTCATGTCTCATAGTATGTGCCCTTAAGAGTGCTACTGGTGTCCTAGGCCAGATGCCTGGCTCTGATTCTCAAGAGACCATGTTCACTCCAAATAACCAGACAGGAGACAAGTGGTGAATTCAGGAAAGGTATTAATTCTGCATATGGCCACATGGGGATAATTGATCAAAATTCTGTCGTCAGGATGAAACAGTAGCTTTGGGTTTACATAGGAAAAAAACAAAGGCAAGAATCCAGAGGATTTGCACAACTAGCAATCTCAGTCAGGCTGTGGTATGGTTGACCCTAGAACTGGATGTGCAGAATCTTCTTGGCACCAAGGAAATTGCCCCTACTGAGTGAGAGCAATTTTGATTTATGTGCCAGGATATTCTTCTATCAGATCTGGGATCCTGGAATTTAAGATAAAATGTGGGAAAAATAACTCAGAAAAGAATAGATCAGAAGAGACCAAATTGAGTGAGTTAGGTAAAAAATGGCTTCTTCCCTAAAGGAGGCAATATTTAACTTAGGATCCAAGTTCAAGTGCTAGGTCAATATGTCTGGATCGTGTTTTCACCGACATCATGTGTAAAGAACTGCCAGGTGGCACAACTCTGGAGAATTTTTAGGGACCACCAGAGCATGGTATCCTTTGTAATGACCCTGACTATGAAATTATTTCCATAGCAAAATAATATCCTCACCCTATTCTGCACACACAAATTGCTTGAGGTACATAAAGTTTCAGTAATAAGAAAAATCTATTAATTTAATTCAAGACCCTAATCTTTACCTGAAATGCCAATTTTGGGAGAGTTAACACTCATTCAAAACTATGGAAATGCTATGCATCTTAAATAATGTCTGACCTTTTAGGAAATTTATTATGTTTTATTTGTTTATCAAGATAATAAAGATATTACTTATCTACATAAGAAGAACCAAGTATCTTGTTTGAGTAAAATAGTATATATAGAAGGTGAGTACATAAATTCCACACCTATTCTCTTTGGGTTTGAATTATTTCTGTGCCACTGAAGAGCACTCATTTGGGATGAGTTTCCTGTCAGTGACCTTATTTGTAAAAATAAGAGTTGAAAACTGGCACAGGAAGTAGAAGGTAAGGATGGAAGAAATACTCCTGGTCATTACCTCTACTTTGGAAAGTTTGACAAGACAAGAATGTAAAATGAAAAAAAAAATGGGATTCTCAAGACATTTTTTGTTTTAAGTTGGTTAAACCTCAAAGGAAAACCAAAATTGTATTAAAAATATGAAAATGGTAAGAAGAGTAAAATGAAAAACATCCATTTGGATAATTATTTTACTAAATGTAATAGAGGATCACAGCATTAGTGTATATACTTTAGGAAAATACTATCTTAGATCATGTTATTATTCAAAATGCATTGAGGTGAGTATCCTAAAAGACCTGACATTCTTCTCTCTATAGGGTTTGAACTTACTTGAATAGGACATAAAAGGTATTTACTTCAGCAGGTAAGAAAACCATAAATCTTTATTAAATGAGATAATCCAGGAATACTGAGGAACCTACAGATGAAGGGATTGAATGTCACAGAAGAAGGATTTTAGTGGAAGTTTGAGACCATAAGAGTGAAGCTATGGTAAGAATATGCTCTAATAATAAACTCAGTTCCCGGAGAAGGCTGGGAATAAACTCAAACAGAATAAGCACATGAACATTTTAGAAGTCAGAAAGGAAACAGATCAGGAAGGCAGTGAAGATAGGAAGGAAAGTCCACCCTTCACCTGGTGCCAGTTTGGACTCCAGGAAGATGATTTTTGTAATTCCTATTAGGATCAGAAATAGCTTCTGGGTATGAGCAACCAGAAAAGCAAAAGTAAGATAAGTGTATGCCTCAGTGTGAGAATAGTCCCCAAAAGTGAGTGGTATGGGATGGCACATAAAACTGATATGCATCTTCATAAAAGAAATAACTTGTCCTCCAGGGAAAGATTGATAAGCAACCATGGATTGTGATACACTCAGATAGGAAGAAACAAACATTTTTTCCAAGAGTCATATTGAAAATACATTTTTTGTTGTTTTAAGTTGGTTAAACCTCAAAGGAAAACCAAAATTGTATTAAAAATGTGTATGGACTCTTATTTCCATACAGAACATGAAGGATGGTAATTTTGAGGGCATCATCAGAAGGACCCCCAACTGAGTTGGTTTATTTTTAGACAATAAAGGGTTGAACCTTCTTTCCTGGGATTTAAAGACAAGGTTTCACAGAGTGCAGCTATTTCAAACCCACAGCTAGCAGGCCTTGAAATTGATACAGTATAATAACACTGTGCTTAGAAGCCCAGAGTTCCTATGGATGGGAATGATACCATTGTACCCTTAAACGAGAAGCATAAAGAAGATTTTAGTAATTCTGAGCTGCAATTGTTCTGTGATCAAGGGAGTCTCTAGCTATTCTTCTGACAGGGTTCAAACTCATGAAGGTACAGTTCATAGGGTTCAGAAAATAACACCTACTTCTCAGTTTGGAAAGGTATAACATACAAAATCACAACCCATTATTGGGGAAGTCTGAATGACAGATAATGTCCAAAGGTAGAGCAAAATGTCATCAAGTACAAAGCAATCATCTGAAAGCCCTTCTTAAACAAATTGTGTCACTGTGTGTATTTTCATATTTCTCTTATTAGACTACTTATAACTTTATATATGGTCTTTAGGGCATGGGGATTAAAGAATATTTTAAAGAAAAAAAATATCGATTGCTTAGCTTTGTCTCTCAACTCTTTCATGGAAAACTTCTGAAATTAAATCTCCTAGTTAAATAGAAAGATATTTATTTAAGGAAAAGTACTGCTTTCAAAATTTTGAAGTGCCCTAGGGCTCATTCTAGGGATCCTTTATCTCCTCTCCATAGGTAATCTCATCTACTCCCATGGCCTAAAATTCATCTATATGATAATGACTCCAAAACTATATCTCTAGCCTTGACCTCTACCCCTATCTCCAGGCTAGTATCTCTAAGGAATGTCTAATATGCATCTCAAATTTATCATGTTCAAAACAGAAATGTTCACTACCTTCCCCATCCCTCATCCTCAATCTCCTCTTTACTAAGTGTGTTTCATTTCCACTAGATAACCACTCCACTAGCCAGCCAAAACCACTGCTTAAGCTAAGCAAAATGTCTTCCTTGATAACCCACCCCCCCCCCAAAAAAAAATCACAAGTAGGACCTGCCGATTCTGCCACAAAATCATAGCTCAGATCTTCCTCACTCATTCCATCTCTGTCTCTGTCAGTGTCATCTCCTTGTCCACTGCCATCTGACTCCTGACTGATCCTCCTGCTCATTTCTGATCTTTCATCTTTCTAAGCAGAGAAAATAAACTTTTAAAATCATAATTTGCATCACATCTCCTCAACATACAACCTGAACAGCTTTTCAGTGTATTTATAATAAAGTCTAAATTTCTCACCCTGGCTTATGAAGACACAGACAACTTGGTCCCGTTTATCCCTGACCATATCTAACAGCATCTAACCAACACACATAAGCCATAGAAGGAATTGATTCTGCTTCTGCAAAATGCCAAACTTGGTCTCACCTGAAGACTCATTACTATCTTCCAGAAATGTTTTTACCCCTTATTTTTATGTGATCAGTTTTTTCTTATAATTTAGGATTTCTCCATTTTGATGGAGAAAACCTCCTGCAGAGGGTTTGTCAGTAAATCATAACTTCTAGTACAACAGGACCATTGCTTTTAATGTTCATTGTTATATATCAAAAGCTTTAAAAAGTGTTGGATCTTAGTAAATATATGGGTGAGTAAATGGGCTGGCTCTACTACTGTAGGAGTCACAAGTTGGAAGTAATTAGCTTTTTTGTAAGTTGACCTTGGTACAATAATCTCACCTATTTGGGGGGATAGGGTCAGAGGCAGAGCTGGGGGTATAATGCACAAGGCAAGCATTCTACCACTGAACCACACCCCCGCCCAGTGATCTCATAATTTAAAGAACTTAAAGATTTAAGACTGCAGGATTTTGTAGTCTATAACAATGCTCTAAACTATTTTTGATATAAATAACTGGGTTGAAGGAAAGAAAAATGATAGTAAACAGGGGATATCAATGTGCTTACATTTTTAATCTTCCAATTTGATTGGCAATTAGATAATTCTGCTGCTGGGCCATAGGAAATATCTTAGATATGGTTGTATAGCCCAAACCATTAATTTTTAAAAGTTTCTCTTTAATTTGGAAATAAAGATTAAGTTGCTCATTCTGTAACAACTGAACTTATATTAAAACAGCAAAGCATATCTGTTAAGAAGTTTTAAAATGCACTATATGTGAATAGCATATGGGAAGAGGAGACATGAGCAGGTCTTGCTTAAATTCTACCTTTTCTTCTCAGTGGTGGTATGACTTCAGGGAAAATTTTAATCTTTCTGAACTTCTGTCTCCTCTTATTAAAAATGATATGATAATAGTTAAATCACAGGATTGTTATAAAATTCTTAAGTAGTTCCCCACACAAGATATAAACTGAATTATATTCAAGTCTCTTCCTTCTTTTATTTCTTCTTGTTCATTGTGTACACTTCTATTCAAATAAGATGACTTTATTCTTGCTTGCTTAATTGTGCTTTGTGACTTATTATTCCAATTGATATTCTGTAACAGGGTTGAAGGAGTACTACCACACAAGAGGTATAGATGAAATCTCTTTGGTGCTTTGCTCAGAAATCTTCTAGTACCAGATCTTCTCTACTGCATCACCACAGGCTGTATTTTCTAGCAAGGAAGTGTAAAACTACTTTAAAAGCTAAGGAAGGAATGGACTCCTATACTTATATTTAGTTTCTAGCAGGACAAGAAAATAGATAAAAAATTACACATAACCATAGAACCCCTTATCTGTAAGAAATCCTATTGCCTTTTGCCCAGTGAGGATGAGAGTTTTCTTAAAATTGATTGCTTCTCTTGTCTTATTATTTTTCTTCTTAAGGCATTCAACTCTCTCAAATCTACTCTATGTATTGTATTTGCATAAATTTGCTCCTATACCAATCCCCCAGTTCAAGGATTCATTTTATAGCTCCTTAAATTCACTTTTAAAATGATTTTAAAGTTTAAAAAATGTCAGTTATATCAAAGAGCCATTTTTTAATGGACAAATAGAATATTGAATTTAAAATATATAATAGAAATAAAATGGATAGAAATAACTCATTCTTATTTCCCATGTATGCCCACAAAACATGAGTTACATGGCACAACTAGCTAATGACAAATTGAAGAGTAGAATCAAGTTCTACCAATTCCAACTTAATGTTTTTAATCACCAAATCACGGGATGATCTATGCTTATGAAATATAAAATGTCTGCATGTGTAAGTATTGCTGTATGTGTAACTGTGAGAAACCATGGGGCTTTGTATCCTTATCTCACTGCTTTTTGAAGAGGTCAACATGCTGCTCTTGGTGAGGGATTGCAGGAGACAGTTCACCCACTGAGTGAGCAATGACAGTTCGGAAATTAGCAAGCCAGAAAAAATTATCATGATCAAGTATATATACCAATCATTCATTTGAGGTCAGCTATTTAATTTACTATGAAACATTAATATCAGCAATAATATTTTGTGCATTCAATTCAACAGATAATTATTTATGGAGCACAATATGATTAGTACTGTGCCTAGCTCTAATAAATGCTGAATAAATGTTGGTTATCATAAATGCTTTAATTTTTTTTCATTCCATACAATGTATAATAATATTTAAAAAACATTTTTCTCATTTAATTCTTTTTTTTCTTTTTTATTAATTGCACATGACATTACAATGATCTTGACATATCATAAATTTGAATCAAATGGAGTATAATTTCTCATTTTTCTGAGTGTACAGTTTGCAGAATCACATTTGTTATACAGACACATAAATACATACAGCAATACTAGTGTCTATTTTATTCTGCTGCCCTTCCTATCCCCCCTTTCCCTCCCCTCCCCTCCCATAACTTCTCTCTACCCAATATTATGTGACACATTTCTTTTATCCCCCATCACATCATCATACATGTATTTTTCTCATTTAATTCTATCAGCAATCCATAAAATAATGATTATTAGTATCTTATTATTAATGGTACTATTATTTTTATTGTTAGGGTTGAATCTTTAATGTACCTCAAATGCCATGGGCTTAGTCACCGGCCTGCAGTGCTCTTGGAAGGGTTTGGAATTTTTAAGGAGGTGGGGCTAGTAGAAGAAAGTTAGGTCATTGTGGGTGTGCCCTTGAAGGGGACATTGAGACTCCATTTGCTCTTTTTCCTCTCTCTCAATATGCTTTCCATATGTCATGAGGTGAAGAGCTTTGTTCCACCATGCATTTCTTGTCACAGACCCAAAACAACAGGGTCAAGTGACTAAGGACTAAAACTTCTGAAACTAGAGCCAAAGTAAATATTTTTTATCCTCTGTTTTGCTTATTTCAGTTTATGTCCCCGTTTATAAAAAGCAGACTAACTCAGTTATTATTTCATCATTCATATTTTACAAGTGAGAAAACAAAGCAAGGCATAGATACCACCTCTGCCAATATAAAACAGTAAGAGTTTAATGAAGAGTCAATCACCTATTTGCATGATAAACCAGTTCAATGCTTCCCTTCACAATTTTTAGGCAGAAGGTCATAGGGTCCATTTATGAATGCTTCCAGACTCAAGGATCCCAGAATAAACAGAACAGCCTGCTTAGTGTTTTACTTACTCACTATAGGCTGCAGAAGGGTCTTACTATATTCAGCCCAAATCTGTGTCCGAATAACTTCTTCTAAAGTATGGGAAACTCTTTTTCAATCTCCAAAAATTGTGTAAATCTCTCTTCCCTATGGATAAAATGTTATTACCTGTCTACTTCTCTTCTTCGGGTTAAAAATCCGATTCTTTCAACAATGCCATGTGTGATACAATCTGCAATATGACATTTGGTTAATTTTCAGAGTGTGCTCAAATTTATCAATGTCTGTTTTTATAGGTGGCAGTAGAATTTTATAAAATTCTTGAGTCATGGTCTGGAAATAGCAGGACATAGTGGGACTATTAGTTTCTTTGAATTTGAGCCTATAAAAATCTCACTCCACTTTCAAATTTCAGCCCACATGTCACCATTCTGTTATAAAAATCATCTTCACTGAGTTGGACAGTAGAAGTATAGATATCAACATTTTTATATTCATTCATATATGTTACTTACCATATATGGAGAACTCGCCCAGCTGTTGGACATATTATGAAAAGTAAAACAAGTGGGTTCCCTGACCTCTTTAATCTTGTGGAAGCCAGGTAACAAACAAACAAATAGAAATCCACGAATGATTACAAATTCAATTGAAGTCAAAAGGCAGAGTATCAGGAGAGTGATTAGTAGGGGTACTTGAGTAATAGTTTAGGTCATCTATGGAAGATAGCTTGAATAGCTCTGAATCATTTATATGAACATTTCTGAGTATTTTTGTCTGTTTCAGGTAGTGGTGGGGTTAATAGAGTATAATGAGTGTTTTGAGAAAAAGAAAAAAAAAGTTCTAAAATTCTTGAGTTAGGAAAGTGCTTGACTTTTGAAGAAACTATATGATGTGTATGGAAGGGGTTAAATTATGGGTGAGGAGGCAAGAGAAAGAAGACCTTCGAATGACATGATACACTTTGCTTTCTGACACAACTTATATCTGTTTAATTAAGGTATCCTCATTCAGGTAAGTAGCCATGTGCTGTATTTGGAGCCCTCACATGGTCAACTTGGAGCAAGTTGTTGTGACTTGAAATGAAGAAATATTTCTAACCATTTCTCACAACTTTTTCTATCTATCGTTTTAAGAAGCTATTCATTAATACACTGATGAGAATATTGAACACCAATGGCTAAGTGTAAAACTCCATATTTTAATCAAGTGACATCACCTATGTTGAAAATCACTTATTGATGAACATTTTTGGGATCTGGATATGATTCAAACATTTTTAATTACTCTCAATTTCTCCCATTTATATATTTAAAAGAATTCTAAAGAATTTTTAATTTTCATTGTTAAAATGCTAAATATAGTAGTTTTTCAAGGTTTTGTGGACATTAAACAATTTTTAAAAAATCAAAAGATTAAATATTTGACTCTATAAGTTAAACAATGTTATTTTGATTCTCTAGTATAGAACTTGTCAAAATATTTAAAAGAATGCCCCTCTCCACCTTTTCCACCTCTCCAACTCATAGATCACCCATAATTCACACATAAATGGAGCATAACTTCTCCGTCTTCTGATTATACATGATGTAGAATTACACTGGTCATGTAATCATGTATATACATAGGGTAATAATGACCGATTTGCTCTACTCCTTCTTATTCCCATACCTCCTCCCCTCCCTTCACTCCCCTTTGTCTAATCCAAAGTACCTGTATCCTGCTTCTCATATTGTGAATTAGCATGCCTATATCAGACAAAACATTATCCTTTTGGTTCTTTGGTATTAGCTTACTTTGCTTATAATAATGTTCTTCAGTTTCATCCATTTACACTCAAATGTCATAATTCTTTATGGCTGAATAATATTCCATTGTGTATATTTTCTTTATGTATTCATCTGTTGAATGACACCTAGATTTATTTCATAGTTTAGCTATCATGAATTAAGCTGCTATAAAATATTGATGTGGCTGTGTCACTGCAATATGCTGATTTTAAGTCCTTTGGGTATAAATAGAGGAGTGGAGTAACTGGGTCAAATGGTGATTCCATTCTAAATTTTCTGAGTACTCTCCATACTGCTTTTCATAGTGGTTGCACCAATTTGCAGTCCCAGCAGTAATGTATAAGTATACGTTTCACCCTACATCTTCACCAACATTTATTGTTGCTTGTATTCTTGGTAATTTCCATTTTGACTGGAGTAAGATGGAATCTCAGTGTAGTTTTGATTTGCATTTCTCTAATTGCTATAGGGATGTTGAACATATTTTCAAATATTTGTTGATTGATTGCATTTCTTCCTCTGTGAAGAGACTGTTCAGCTCCTTAACCCATTTATTGATTGTATTATTATTATTATTATTATTATTATTATTATTAGTTTTTGAGTTCTTTATCCTGGAGATTAATGCTCTATCTGGGGTATATGTAAAGTTTTTCTCCCATTCTGTGGGCTTTTTTTTTTTTTTTTGCTGCAAGGAATCTTTTTAGTTTAAATCCATCCCATTTATTGATTCTTGACTTTACTTCTTGCACTTTTGGAGTTTTTTTTAGGAAGTTCCTAAACAAATATGATAAAGATTTGGGCCTATATTTTCTTCTATTAGGCACAGGGTCTCTCTTCTAGTGCCTAAATCTTTGGTTCACTTTGAGTTGCATTTTGTGCAGGGTTAGAGATAGGTTTTAATTTCATTTTAAGTGCTGATCTGTTTCATAATGATCATGAGAATAAACTCTGAGAATTACTTTCAGAACTGCTGGTGACCAGTATCATGGCTCAAAGACAGTGATTGACATAAGCTTTCAAAATCAGCAAGTGGATTGGTCCCCTCTGTGGTGTGATTTGTAATTCCTTTTCTTCAGCTCTATATTCCACCACTCAAAATACATCCATTTGATACAGAGGACATTTGTGTCACCAAGAGGAAACATTCTTGATTTCAATAAATTATAAAAATGACCTATTCTACATATTACCAAAGAGTACATACTTCAACTTTTTGCTCTTTTCAGTTAATCAAACTACCCACCCAAACCCCTAAGAACATTTTTATTTGGGGTAAATAATCCCATTCAGTAATTTCTTAAGGGCATGGAGATTCATCCACCCAAACATTTCAATTCCTTTCAAAATGGCCAAGAAAAAATGGATTAGTACTCTTTTCATGGGTTTGTTTGTTTTAGCCTCAATATCACTCTGTAGGAAAGGACCTCTCAATTCAGTGAAATCCTTCAGGGTGATTTTGCAGCCCAGATCCTGTCTAGTCAGTAGAATTACCTTGTGTTGGGCTACTCATTCTCTCTCTCCCTCATTTTTTCCTTTCCTTTATTCCTTTCCTTTCTCTCTTGTTCCCTCCCTTTCTTCTAACTATATTATTTAATGTTCCAACATAGAGTCCCAGTGGGAAAATCAGGAATTCCTAAGAATCTTAGCCACTTAACTGGGGCTAGAACTATAGCCCAGCTTCTCTTCCTTGCAGTAATTTTATTTTGGAAGACAATGTACTTTTCTCTGTTACTGAAAGAGAGGAACAGTCTTATTAAATTTCCAGAAGCCACTGGTTCATTGTGAAAATCAATCCATCTCCCCATCCCTGCCAAAAGAAAGGCAGATTTGCTAAACTCCCCAACAAATCAGAAGCTATTGCTCAAAAACATTCTCTAAGAACAATCAATGACTACACTGTATATGTGCAGTAGTAAAAAGGAACATTCCATGTATTCTTTTCTGACCACTCCAGATGTGTACTACTAGGCTTTGATATGGCTTGTCCTCTATGAAAACTCATATTGAAATTTAACTCAATTGTGAAATGTTATGAGGATTAAAACAATCCATCTACGTGTTTAGAAGTGGGATTTTTGCAGGGTGTTCAGAATTAGACTAAATCATCAGGGTGGAGCCCTTGTGATTGAATCCTGGTGTCATTTTAAGAAAAAGAGAGAACATCATAAACACACAATCTCCTGTTACACACTACATGATTCCTTATACCACCTTGGGACCATGTTAGCCAGGGAAAAATCACTAGATGAAGCCTTTGACCTTGGACCAGAATATGAGCCAGAATAAACCTCTTTTCTTTATAATTTCCCAGTCTGTGGTATTGTGTTATTAGTGACACAAAATGGACTAAGATAGTTGGCTTCTTGGTGCTCTCTGTCCCTATCTGTTATATGGAGGTCCAGGGTGCATGGACTTTTGAAGGAGTGACTTCTAGGCTTAGGAAGTATCCTGCAGAAAATAAATAAATAAATAAATAAATAAATACTAAAGGAGTCATAGCTTTATTGTGTAAGAAAAAAGTCAAGTCTGGAAAGATTATTTCTGCAAGTTTAGAAGAAGGGAAGAGAAGGTACAACCAAAGGAATAACGGGGGCACCAGAGGTAAATTCCCCTCTTTGAAGTCAAACTAAAGCCCCACATCAGACTGGGAGTGCAAGTTTATTTTTTCTCCTTTCTCCTCCTCCTCCTCCTCCTTCTCCTCCTCCTCCTCCTCCTCCTCCTCCTCCTCCTCCTCCTTCTCCTCTTCTTTTCTGAAAAATCATTTTTCTCAAGAACATTTAAAATATTATTTACACAGGTACAAAACTAATCCTATAAAAAGATAATTTACTGAATCATGATAATGTTCTACTTATTCCTAAATATCCAGCTTGAAACGACAGAGGCATAATGTTATTTAGATCAGATGTGGATTTTTAAATCAGACAAAATAGGATCTTCCTAAGTAGGAGAGCAAAATATTATTCTACTGATCCCTCAGATTCCTCATTTACAAAATGATGATTAGTATACTATAAAATATAATTATATTACTCATTTTAAAAATTGCTATGAGTATTAGTTGAAATAATGCATGTGAATAAATGTGTATCCAGTGGGCTTCCAATTCTTAGCTGGGTAAATTAATCAATTTATTTAATTTTTGTGTCTTCTTTTTTTCTCATCTAGTGAGTTTGGATTATTGTAGTAACTACCACATGGGGTTATTGGGACCAAAATATGTAAAGCCCATTCAGTGTTACCTGGTATGTGCACATGATGATGATGAGGAAAAGCATGAGGATATATGACTAGCTTTTCAATCAAATGTGACCATTAATTTAAATGCTCTATAGATGACTCTTTAGCTTAAGAAGCCACTTTCTATCATGAATAGTTCATTGACTAATAAACCAGCTGCTAAGCTCACCATCTTGCCCTCTGTTTCAAAGTTTCACCCTTTCTTTTCTTCCTTTCTTTGTATTTTCCTTCCTTTCATTCATACTAGGTAAGACCTGGCTATTTGACACTTATCTTCATAATGCTCATCAGATTATACAAAGAGATGAGAAAAGCAGATAAAGTGGGCTCATAAGAGCTCTGCTTTTAACACTGAGACCTGAGATCCAGTCTGCATTCTGACACTTTCTGTAAAACCTTAGTTTAATTATCAGTTTAATATAATTAATAACATCTTCATTACTTCTGCTTTTCAGACTCAGTTCACTGAGAGGAGTATGATAATTTTCTGCCTTTAGGGCTCACGTTGTCTCTTTACCTTATAAATTTTGCTTCCACTGCCATCTTGTTCCTTCTCTCTATAGTATCCATTTCAAATTGGAAAATCTTCTTGACCACATTGTGTTTCACAAGAGTAGAGCCTTTTATACTAGTCCAGTGTTCTATGAGAACACTGACCATTTTGGCTGGGTAGCCTTAGAACTAGTACTCAGTAGTGCTCAAATAGGCAAAATGAGGAGAAGGTTCAGGTGACAAGAACACCCTTTAAAGAACTCTCCATTCTGCAGGGGTGATGTGAGAAAACAATTTTATTTGAAGGCAATAATCATAGGATACAATGTGGCTGATAAATGAAGCAAACTTTAATACTATGTTTCTGGGTCTGCATTTTATTTTAAATATTCCATCGAATTCAAATGCATGATATGTCAAGATCATTGTACTATCATGTGTAACTAATTAAAACAAATAAAAATTATAAAGATGACAAAGACACAGATTTTGCGCTTGAAGAATTCATAGTGTAGTGTATTAAACAGAAATTGCACATACAAATGAGAAAGAAAGATTGTGAACTGATATAGTAAAGCTATGTATTCCCTGCAAGGCAAACAAAATACCTTATTTTGCATGTGAGTGAAAGTGTACTCTACAGGACACAGTCCATGAGCTGATATTTGGAGGATGAGAAAACATCAGGCGGAAAAATAAGTATAAGAAAGTCATTCTACATCACAAAGACATGTGTGAACAAAGGTACAGAAGAAGTGTGGTAGAGCATTGGAGTGTGTAGTGTGTGTGTGTGTGTGTGTGTGTGTGTGTGTGTGTGCCTTGACATACAAGTAGTTCAGTAACACTGAGCTTGTAGAGAGCTTGACAGATGAATTATGTAAGAATAAAAAGGGAGTAAGAAGAGAGATTTCTCCATCCTAGAGGAGAAGAGCAAGGTTATGATGAAGAGAATTCCTGGATGGGGTACCATGCATTAGAAAAGGGGCCTCTGTCCCTTGAGAATACAAGAAAGAAAGTGAAGAGGGGAGCTCAGGTAGATAAACATTTATGTGAGGTGCAGGGCTTCAGGTCTACTCTTTCTAATGAATTCTATTCATCTTGAAGCAGTGGAGAGGCTCATCTGCTCTGCAGAAGGGTATATATTTGGTGGTGAGAAAGTTGAGAAAAATGACAAAGTTTTGGTACCCTCAGTAAAGATACTCAGAATAAAATAATTAGTGTAAAATAGCCAAAGTATCTAATGATAAGAAAAAAATAGGAACCAGGTACGGTGGCAAACACTTGAAATTCCAGTAGCTTTGGAGGCTGAGGTCGGAGTATTGCAGGTTCAAAGCTACCCTCAGCAACTTAGAGAGACCCTAAGAAACTTATCAAGACTCTAAGCAACTTAGACAGACACAGTCTCAAACAAACAAAAAAAAAATAAAAAAATATAAAAGGGTTGGAGATGTGGCCCAGTGGTTACATGTCCCTGAGTTCAATCCCTAGGACCTAAAAAATAAGGAAAAAAAGAATCAGAAGTAAATGAAATAGAAGATAGAACAAACTGTCCATCTAAGACTGCTTGTAAGGAATTCCATGAGAAGCATAGGAATGCTAGGTGAGTGCCATCAACATTGTCCTATTCCCTGGTTCTTGGTGGAATGAATGAAGATTAGTGTTTTGATCTTTTTTTCTAGGCTTTCTACATGAAGTTCCCAGTTAGGTATATACTTTTTCCAGAAGAAAAGATACAAGGAATAGAAGGTCTTAGTAAGACTAATTCAGGTGATGCACCGTGAAGTTCAGGATGGCAAGGTTTGCAGGAACAGCTGGGCAGGGACCAATGGGGAGGTGATTTTCAGAATAGTGTGGGTGATCATTGAAGTGTAGGACTTCATGATGCTGAAAAATTTGTCAGAGAGAGACTATTAGAAAGCTCTAAGGATGAGATTATTTGGCAAGTCAATATTACAATATGAGATTTCTGGAATGACTGATATGATAATATTGCTGGGGCTAATGTTATAGGGGTCAAGTTATAGGTCTAAATACTCAAATATTACAGGAAGAACTCAAATGATAGAAAATTTTTTACTTTTCTTCCTGCTCCATGATCTTGCATAATCTTTTAAAGGAAGGATAAATGTCACTGACTTTTATTTAACATCTTATCGTCTCCCACGCTGTATCACTTTGGAACAGATTTAAGTTCTGTAAAACCCCAAGTAAGTAAAGTGATAGGTTGCAAAACACTCTACTCCCTTCAGTGTAAATAATCAAGGTTACTTACATTTTGCATGTATTATATGATTCCTGGGGTTGAGGTTTTGAAGGAGGGCTTTCTATCTGTGGTATGTTTGCTGAAATTTTAGATCAGAAGAGAATGAAGGAATCATAACCCCAGATAGGACAAAGAGATGTAGACATCTGTCCCCCTGGCCCTTTTGTTAGGGACATTGCAGTGGTGCAAGAAGGGGATAGAACTCACAAAACAGGAAGGAGACAGGCAAGTGTACTAAAATATGAGATAGTTGGATCTTTTTTTTTCCCCCTCTGAGTAAGCCTTTGTGGGAAATTTCCATAAATCACACAATATGTCAGATGCCATGTCAACAGTAACTTTTACCAATATAGCATAAACCAAAAAGACCAGTTTCTGATTTTCCTATGTAATCCTGGGGCCCTTGGAGATATAGCTGTTGAACTGGTTCAGGTAGTTTCTATTGATAAAAGTTCTGATGCATAGTTTTCTAAGTGATGACAAAATCTGGGATGGGGTCTAGGTGTAAATAAAATAAGTGACTTAGAGATAAGACCCCCAGCTTTTAAGTTTTGAAACAACCTCCAGCCTTTGTTTTCAAAGAATTCATTTGTTCCTGATCAAAATAAACATTGAAACAACATTCTGATGCTTCCCCTGAAGGAAAATTCCTTTGCTGGGCCAAATGCTGCACTGGTGGGACTATTCCTGCCAAAGTGATTTTCCCCCTTATTTGTTCCAATTGATCATTTTAATAATTCATTGTATTTACACAGAAATGAAAGCTGTAATAACCCCAGTTTTACAGATGGGATAACTGAGGCTCCAGGGACAAAACTTCCCCCCAACAAATTCAGCAGCATGGCTGTGACAATGGAAATAAAATCTCATCTTCAGACCCTGCCATCTTCCTGCAGCCCCCAAGGCCTTCTGTCCCCATCCTCTGGCAGGATGTGTCTGCGTGCTTGTGTGTATGTGTGCGTGTACACCTCTGTGCACTCATGCCTCAGAGACTTCTGTCACTGTCCAGAATCACTGGTATTTACAAGGACATGGTCTCCAAGAGACCAAACTTCTTCCTTCCTTTATTTCTTTTTCTTTCCTTCTCTTTCTTTCTTTTATTTTATTTTTCTTTTTTTTCCTTCTTTTGTTTCACATTGCACATCTGTGTGTGGGAAGAGAGGATGTGATGTCTGGAGCTGCAGGATCTGACTTCAGAGGCCCCACCAGCTGTGTCTGTCTGGCTTGCTCTTCTGTTTGACCTGCACTCCAGGGACACACTGGGATGTTTAGCCACCTTATCCCCTGGCAATCTCTTCAGGAAAATAGACCAGAAAAGCCTGCCAAGGGCTGCACCAGCTTCAGAATCCTGCTGCCATCTAGGGATGAGATGAAGGTCTTCCCGAGTGCAGGAGCAGGTGATGGATGCGCTGCAGTCCACTTGCCATGGTCCCCGGCAGCTCTGCACGTGCAGCTCGCTGTCCACTCAGTCCAACCCCCATGTCACGGGACCCTGACAATGCCAGGGGAAGTGGCAGAGCAAGATGAGTCACAGACAAAAACAGTGAGAAGAAAGAGGGAGCCAGAGAAAACAGCTAGGGAGCGTGAAGAAGAAACACTGCAAGAACAGAGACACAAAGAAGAGAGGAAGCCCATTGAAAGGCTACATCAGCGAAAGCAGAGGTTCTCCTAGTAATGTGCAGTGTGTGTGTTATGGAACCTTGTCGTTGTCACCAGGCTGGTGTTCAAACACCGCTCAATGAGGTACAAAGCATCAAGTGATTTCGTTCTCCATATATAATTTTCAAGGATTTCTTTTGAAATGGGTTTTCCGTGTGGGGATATTGGCTTTGGTAAAGATCGCATTAAAATCTGGAAAGAGGAGGCTATGGAGTTAACTTTACTGTTTTACATTATGGTATAAGCATCACCTTCTACAAACAGAACAATGTGGCTTTCAAAGAAGGGAAGGGGAGAAGGTGGCTACATGGGAAAGGAGGAGGGGACATTGATTGGGGAACAGACTTTGCTGTTGACTGGGAGGCCCTACTGGGAAACTTCAAACCGAATTCTTTTTGAAAGGAAGTGTTATTAAAAGTAACTTTAATCCTTCCAGCCAGATGGCTCATAAAAGCACACAGTTAAGTCAAACAAATGACAAGAGAATTTCTCTCCTACCTGTTTCCCCCTTCTGAGAGTAATTACTACAGGATAGCCTTCTCTCATTTTGTGCACATGCTTTGGTAGGTGCCAGATTCTCTCTTCCTGCCCTAGCCATTTTCTTCCTCACCACCCCACCCCAAGCTCTGTTCAGCTTTTGGTACCAACCAGGCTGTCTGCAGATCCAGCCAAGAAAAAGATCAAAATAATTTCTATTAAATATTAGCAACAACTTATCACACATATTTGTTAAAATACTTGTGTTCCCTTATCATGCTGTAAACTTCCTGAAAACAGTACCTTATATACCATCTTTGTAACCCAATATTCAATATTTCCTCTTTGTGCAAGGTTAATTGAAAATCAAAGGTCACTTTACAAATGTCATATTAAACCCACCACTGCATCAAATTCCCTTTGGTTTCCATCTCCATAAGCAAGAGAAAAGTGTTTTGGGGGATGGTGTGGAGACAGGGGAAGTAGGAACACAATAATGGAAATGAGCAAAGAAGTAAAGGGATTAAATAAATCACAGATACACACAGACTTTGATTGCAGATACACTAACATGCAGTGGAAAATTGTTTACCAGACTGTGCTCAGTCAAGAGCAGCCTTTGCATTCAAGGCTGTATTACTTGATATTCCAGGGACAGAATTGCATCCTCACCTGGAGAGATAGACCTCCATATATTTATATTTTAGTAGATGGATCACAATATGATTGTCATAAATGCCACCATGTTTTAAAATCTTAAAGGGTAATGTGATAACCTGACCATCCTGATTCCCTCTTCTCACTTTCCATTCTACTTTGAAACACACACACACACACACACACACACACACACACACGTGTGGGCCATAGATCTGGGTAGTTTTGTCATAGTATTTTGGAAGCTTTGGTCTGGAGTTTAGTGTCTCAGCATTGTCACTTTTGCTGCAGCCCAGTAACTGTTCTATTTCTCTAGCTTCATTGAGACTCAGTTTCTTCATCTATAAGATAAGACATCATATCTGCATCCTGAAATTATTGCTCAGACTACATCAGGTGCCATAAGAACAGAACAAATACATAGTAATTCTTTACCCCAGCCTTAGGTTCCCTGGGTCTTGCCCCTGAGTGGGTAATCTTACTAGATTCATTTTCTGAATTCAGAATTTGTTCTTTTTCTTACCATTATTCCTTAGCTTTGCAGAATTGGCCTGGGGAAGGACTTTCTGCTGCTAGGCTTTGTCATGCCCATTGTCTATGTATCTTTATTTCCTAATACTTTGCTGCCAATTCCTCCTGAAGTCAGTTACTTTGCACCAAGTGGGTTTAATCCTTCTATGCAGTATCTATCACCTTGTTTTCCAGACCCTGGCTATGACTATACATATGTTTTACCAATGAATGTATTCCCTAAAATCGGCCTCACTATGAAAAGCTTGTCTAGGAGAAAATATTTGATTCACTGCAGATTAAACTTTTTAATATATCTAAAAGTAACTTTTTAGCTAGATAAGCAAATTGAAGAAGCAGAATTGTGAAATAAATTCACCCTTAAGATAACCCACCTGCATAAGTCAGGCCCCTAAACCTCCCTTACTTTTCAGCAATATTGTAATATTTTAGTGATAACAAATGTGTCCGTCAACCCTAAATGAAAAGGTACGTGATAAGAACATGGCAATTGTCTAAACTCATTAAAATGTATATTTAAGATGAGACACCCTACAACATCAACCATCTAACTTTGTCAAAACTTTCTCAATGGCATTTTTCAAAGGTGAGTTTAAGTAGATAAAAACTATGCTTTCTCCTTCTAGATTTCTTCCTGTTCATACCTGTAGAAATACATGCTGTGCCCTATTGGACTCCTTTCCAGGTACACATCTTAGTTAAACTACTGGGACTGTATGAGTTTACTTAGTATGCCCAGACACAATTGACTGCTGCTGTGTGTGGCACTGATTCCAATATAAATGTTTGTCTTTGTCTGTTCAGGCTGCTATAATGAAACACCTTAGAATGGGTAATTTATAACTAATAACTGGGAATTCCAAAATTAAGTTACCAGCATATTTAGTGTGTAGTATGGGCTCCCTCTGTGCTTCATGGAGGATGATTGGCAGAGTCCTTACACTGTAAAGGTAGAAGGAGGAAACAAGTTTCCTTGGGTCTCTTTTGTAAAGGCACTAATTCTATTTATGCAGTTTCTGCCCTCATTATCTAATTACTTCCCCAAAGCCCTGCCTCCTAATATTGTGTTGGGGGACACATTCAGATTAAAACAATTTCTATTAAATATTAGCAAAAACTTATCACACGTATTTATTAAAATACTTGTATTCCTTTATCATGCTGTAAACTTCCTGAAAACAGTACCTTATATGCCACCTTTGTAACCCAATTACTTAAGGGCAGATACATACTAACTAATTGTTGGGATTTAAGAAAGTACAAAAAAAAAGACTTAAGGTATATCAAAATAATATTTAGATATTTCCCAATGGAATTTAATGACAAAAAATTGATGTCTGTAGTGAGGTAGCAAAGAAGTCAGATGATTAAAGGTAAATTAATACTTTTAACAATAATATTAATTACCTGTGATGGTGAAAACTTTAAGTCAGAGCTACTCAGGAGACTGAGGCAGAAGGATTGCAAGTTTGAGGCCAGTCTCAGCAACATAGTAAGACCCTATCTCAAAATAAATAAATGAATAAATAAAATAAAACAAAGAACAAACAAAAATACACAGTTGTGTTAGAATTTGCAGATATAGTCTAAGCTGACAAAATATGTATTCACATTCTAAATGTTCCTTTTGGTGAGGCTGTTTACTTAACACTTTTATATTGAAAATTTGCTAGCATGACTTAATGTGTTCCTTCATCCACCTTGCCTTCATAATCTGATCTAGAACCTCCTACTACAAATACCATAATCAAAATGAAAGACATTGAAGGAGGGAGAGGAGACAAAAGGAAAGTTATCTGTGATATTTAATTGCTAAGTCTACTTTGGAGTTGGAGTGGAATTGTGGCTAACACATCTCTACTGTTAAAACACTGGATACTTACAATAGTATGTTATTGTTGCTATTACTATTGTGCTGTGTGTTCAGAAAGATATTATCCAGGATCTGTACCAGGAGAAAGAAGGGACAGTGGCAATGGGAAATTCTACATGACAGTAGAATGAATTGGACATAATTTTCTGTGTTCATATATGAATACATAACCAGTATAACTCCAAATCATGTATAATAACAAGAATAGGAAGTTATACTGCACATATGTATAATATGTCAAAATACATTCTATTTTCATGTAAAACTAAAAAGAACAATTTTTTTTTTATTTGTTTTAATGTTGGTTGTTCAAAACATTACATAGTTCTTGATATATCATATTTCACATTTTGATTCAAGCGGGTTATGAACTCCCATTTTACCCCGTATACAGCTTGCAGAATCACATCAGTTACACTTCATTGCTTTACATATTGATAAACTCATGTCTGTTGTATTCTGCTGCCTTTCCTATCCTCTACTATCCCCCCTCCCCTCCCCTCCCCTCTTCTCTCTCTACCCCCTCTACTGTAATTCATTCCTCCCCCTTGTACTGTTTTTCCCTTTCCCCTCACTTCCTCTTGTGTGTAATTTTGTATAACCCTGAGGGTCTCCTTCTATTTCCATGCAATTTCCCTTCTCTCTCCCTTTCCCTCCCACCTCTCATCCTTGTTTAATGTTGGTCTTCTTCTCGTGCTCTTCTTCCCTAGTCTGTTCTTAGTTACTCTCCTTATATCAAAGGAGACATTTGGCATTTGTTTTTTAGGGCTTGGCTAGCTTCACTTAGCATAATCTGCTCTAATGCCATCCATTTCCCACCAAATTTTATGATTTTGTTATTTTTTACTGCAGAGTAATACTCCATTGTGTATAAATGCCACATTTTTTTTTATCCATTCGTCTATTGAAGGGCATCTAGGTTGATTCCACAGTCTTGCAATTGTGAATTGTGCTGCTATGAACATCGATGTAGCAGTGTCCCTGTAGCATGCTCTTTTTAGGTCTTTAGGGAATAGACCGAGAAGGGGAATGGCTGGGTCAAATGGTGGTTCCATTCCCAGCTTTCCAAGAAATCTCCATACCGCTTTCCAAATTGGCTGCACCAATTTGCAGTCCCACCAACAATGTACAAGTGTACCCTTTTCCCCACAACCTCGCCAGCACTTATTGTTGTTCTACTTCATAATGGCTGCCAATCTTACCGGAGTGAGATGGTATCTTAGGGTGGTTTTGATTTGCATTTCTCTGACTGCTAGAGATGGTGAGCATTTTTTCATGTACTTATTGATTGATTGTATGTCCTCCTCTGAGAAGTGTCTATTCAAGTCCTTGGCCCATTTGTTGATTGGGTTATTTGTTATCTTATTGTCTAATTTTCTGAGTTCTTTATATATTCTGGATATTAGGGCTCTATCTCAAGTGTGAGGAGTAAAGATTTGTTCCCATGATGTAGGTTCCCTATTTACCTCTCTTATTGTTTCTTTTGCTGAGAAAAAACTTTTTAGTTTAAGTAAGTCCCATTTGTTGATTCTAAATGTTAACTCTTGTGCTATGGGTGTCCTATTGAGGAATTTGGAGCCCGACCCCACAGCATGTAGGTCATAGCCAACTTTTTCTTCTATCAGATGCCGTGTCTCTGATTTGATATCAAGCTCCTTGATCCATTTTGAGTTAACTTTTGTGCTTGGCGAGAGAAAGGGATTCAGATTCATTTTGTTGCATATGGATTTCCAGTTTTCCCAGCACCATTTGTTGAAGATGCTATCCTTCCTCCATTGCATGCTTTTAGCCCCTTTATCAAATATAAGAAAGTTGTAGTTTTGTGGGTTGGTTTCTGTGTCCTCTATTCTGTACCATTGGTCCACCCGCCTGTTTTGGTACCAGTACCATGCTGTTTTTGTTACTATTGCTCTGTAGTATAGTTTGAGATCTGGAATCGCTATACCACCTGATTCACACTTCCTGCTTAGTATTGTTTTTGCTATTCTGGGTCTTTTATTCTTCCATATGAATTTCATGATTGCTTTCTCCATTTCTACAAGAAATGCCGTTGGGATTTTGATTGGCATTGCATTAAACCTATAGAGAACTTTTGGTAATATCTCCATTTTGATGATGTTAGTTCTGCCTATCCATGAACAGGGTATGTTTTTCCATCTTCTAAGGTCTTCTTCATTTTCTCTTTTTAGGGTTCTGTAGTTTTCATTGTATAAGTCTTTCACCTCTTTTGTTAGGTTGATTCCCAAGTATTTTATTCTTTTTGAGGATATTGTGAACGGCGTGGTTGTCCTCGTTTCCATTTCAGAG
This sequence comes from Urocitellus parryii, assembly GCF_045843805.1. NCBI lineage: Eukaryota > Metazoa > Chordata > Mammalia > Rodentia > Sciuridae > Urocitellus > Urocitellus parryii. The sequence continues at coordinate 252,122 of NW_027552341.1, forward strand.
GATTTGTCGCTGATATACAGGAATGCCTTTGATTTATGCGTGTTGATTTTATAACCTGCCACTTTGCTGAATTCATTTATTATCTCTAATAGTTTCTTTGTAGACCCTTTTGGGTCTGCTAGGTATAGAATCATGTCATCTGCAAATAGTGATAATTTAAGTTCTTCTTTTCCTATTTTTATGCCTTTAATTTCTTTCGTCTGTCTAATTGCTCTGGCCAGAGTTTCGAGAACTATGTTGAACAGAAGTGGTGAAAGAGGGCATCCCTGTCTTGTTCCAGATCTTAGAGGGAATGCCTTCAATTTTTCTCCATTCAGAATGATGCTAGCCTGAGGCTTAGCATAAATTGCTTTTACAATGTTGAGGTATGTTCCTGTTATCCCTAGTTTTTCAAGAGTTTTGAACATAAAGGGATGCTGTACTTTGTCGAATGCTTTTTCCGCATCTATCGAGATGATCATATGGTTCTTATTTTTAAGTCTATTGATGTGGTGAATAACATTTATTGATTTCCATATATTGAACCAACCTTGCATACCAGGGATGAATCCTACTTGATCATGGTGCACAATTTTTTTGATATGTTTTTGTATCGGATTCGCCAGAATTTTATTGAGGATTTTTGCATCTAGGTTCATTAGAGATATTGGTCTGTAGTTTTCTTTCTTTGAAGTGTCTTTGTCTGGTTTCGGAATCAGGGTGATGTTAGCCTCGTAGAATGAATTTGGTAGTTCTCCCTCTTTTTCTATTTCCTGAAATAGCTTGAAAAGTATTGGTATTAGTTCCTCTTTAAAGGTTTTGTAAAACTCTGCTGTATACCCGTCCGGTCCTGGACTTTTCTTAGATGGTAATCTTTTGATGGTTTCTTCTATTTCCTCAATTGATATTGGTCTGTTTAGGTTGTCTATATCCTCCTGGCTCAATCTGGGCAGACTATATGACTTAAGAAATTTATCGATGCCTTCACTATCTTCTATTTTATTGGAGTATAAGGATTCAAAATAATTTCTGATTATCTTCTGTATTTCTGAAGTGTCTGTTGTGATATTGCCTCTTTCATCCCGTATGCTGGTAATTTGAGTTCTCTCTCTTCTTCTCTTCGTTAGCATGCCTAAGGGTCTGTCAATTTTATTTATTTTTTCAAAGAACCAGCTTTTAGTTTTGTCAATTTTTTCAATTGTTTCTTTTGTTTCGATTTCATTAATTTCAGCTCTGATTTTAATTATTTCTTGCCTTCTACTTCTTTTGCTATTGTTTTGCTCTTCTTTTTCTAGGATTTTGAGATGAAGTATGAGATCATTTATTTGTTGGTTTTTTCTTTTTTTAAGGAATGCACTCCAAGCAATGAATTTTCCTCTTAGAACTGCTTTCAATGTGTCCCATAGATTCCGATATGTTGTGTCTGTGTTTTCATTTAACTCTAAGAATTTTTTAATTTCCTCCTTGATGTCTTCTAAAACCCATTGATCATTCAGTAACCTATTGTTCATTCTCCAAGTGATGCATGATTTTTCCTTCCTTCTTTTATCATTGATTTTCAGTTTCATTCCATTGTGATCAGATAAGATGCATGGTATTAACTTTACACCTTTATATTGACTAAGAATTTCCCTGTGACATAATATATGATCTATTTTTGAGAAGGATCCATGTGCTGCTGAGAAAAAAGTGTAGCTGCTTGATGTTGGGTGGTATATTCTATATGTGTCAATTAAGTCTAGGTTGTTAATTGTATTATTGAGTTCTATAGTTTCCTTATTCAGCTTTTGTTTGGAAGATCTGTCCAGTGGTGAGAGAGGTGTGTTAAAGTCTCCCATGATTATTGTATGGTGGTCTATTAGATTCTTGAACTTGAGAAGAGTTTGCTTGATGAACGTAGCAGCCCCGTTGTTTGGGGCATATATATTTATGATTGTTATGTCTTGTTGGTGTATGGTTCCCTTGAGCAGTATGTAGTGTCCCTCTTTATCCCTTTTGATTAACTTTGGCTTGAAATCTATTTTATTTGATATGAGTATGGACACTTCTGCTTGTTTTCGCAGTCCATATGAGTGATATGATTTTTCCCAACCTTTCACTTTCAGTCTATGTATATCTTTTCCTATCAAATGCGTCTCCTGCAGGCAGCATATTGTTGGGTCTTGTTTTCTGATCCATTCAACTAGCCTGTGTCTCTTAATTGGTGAGTTTAAGCCATTAACATTTAGGGTTATTATTGAGATATGGTTTGTTCTTCCAGCCATAGTTTGTTTATTAATGCTATTAAACCTGATTTGTTTTCCTCTTTTATTATTTTCCCCCCTTTAATGTCCTACCTCCCACTGTTGGTTTTCATTGTTGTTTTCCATTTCCTCTTCCTGTAGTGTTTTGCCAAGGATTTTTTGAAGAGATGGTTTTCTAGCTGCAAATTCTTTTAACTTTTGTTTGTCGTGGAATGTTTTAATTTCATCTTCCATCCTGAAGCTTAATTTCGCGGGATAGCCGATTCTTGGTTGGAATCCATTTTCTTTTAGCGTTTGAAATATGTTATTCCAGGATCTTCTAGCTTTTAGAGTCTGTGTTGAGAGATCAGCTGTTATCCTGATTGGTTTACCCCTAAATGTAATCTGCTTCCTTTCCCTTGTAGCTTTTAAAATTCTCTCCTTATTCTGTATGTTGGACATCTTCATTATAATGTGTCTAGGTGTGGATCTCTTATGATTTTGCACATTCGGCGTCCTGTAGGCTTCTAGGATTTGGGATTCTGTCTCATTCTTCAAGTCTGGGAAGTTTTCTTGTATTATTTCACTGAATAGATTGCTTAATCCTTTGGTTTGGAGCTCTGTGCCTTCCTGTATCCCAATGACTCTTAAGTTTGGTCTTTTGATATTATCCCATAGCTCTTGAATGTTCTGCTCATGGTTTCTTAGTAGACTTGCTGAGCTATCTATGTTCTTTTCAAGTTGAAATACTCTGTCTTCATTGTCTGATGTTCTATCTTCTAAGTGATCCACTCTGCTGGTAGTATTCTCAATTGAGTTTTTAAGTTGGTTTATTGTTTCCTGCATTTCTAGGATTTCTATTTGTTTGTTTTTTATTACCTCTATCTCCCTGTGAAATTGATCTTTTACTTCCTGGATTTGTTTGTCAATGTGATCTTTCATTGTCTGATTTTGCTGTCTCATGTCTTCCTTGAGACTCCAGATCATCTGAAGCATGTATGTCCTGAGCTCTCTATCTGACATTCCATCTGTTGCAGCTATTACCTCTTCTAAAGTTGAGTTGACCTGCATTGCCTGTGGTCCTTTCTTTCCTTGTCGTTTCATACCGCTGGCGTTTCTTTCTGCTTGGTGAAATTGTTGTGTCTTTGATATTTTCCCTCTATTTATTTATATTGCTCTTGTATAGTTGAAAAATCACCCTTACAGGGCAGGTAGTGGCTGTGATCCTCCTCCAATTAGTGTGATCCGTCTACCATGCTGGCAGGCCCTAGGTCTGCTTTGCTGGTCGGTCAAAGGTCCACCTACCCAGCAGGCGCCAGGGGCACCTGTGTCACTCCGTAGGTTGCTGGGCCTAACCTCCCGATGGGTTGCAGGTTCGCCTAGCTTGCAGGCACTGGGGGAGGGGCCGGTTCCGCCCCTCAGCAGGCTTTGGGCCCGCTCTGCTGGTGTTCACAGTCCCCCGCCTACCTGCAGACACTGGGGGAGGGGACGGGCCAAGCCCTCAGCCGTCCGCCGAACCTGTCCCAGTGGGTCCGGTGCGCGTTCCCCGCAGGCGCGTGTAGCTGCTGTCACTTGGCTGGTTGCTGGGCCTCAAGAACAAATTTTTAAAAATTAAAATAGAGTGTGAATTGAAACATAAATGTATGAGTAGAGTTTATTTACAAGGGTAGCATTAGGAACTGGAATTTATATATGCATTGTGAGGGGAAAGTAGAGAACTTGGCTAAGTAAAACTGGAATTTTGCCCTGACACCTCATTTAATCTTCTACATAACCTAGGTAAAGAACTAAATCCCTCTGATACAGGCATACCTCAGAGATACTGCAGGTTTAGTTCCAGGCAATCTCTATACAACTAATCCCCCAATAAAGCCAGTCACATAAATTTTTTGGGTTTCCTGTATATATAAAAGTCACGTTTATATCTTATTGTAGTCAATTAGTGTGGAATAGCATCATCTAAATGGTATATATACCTGAATTGAATAATAATTCATTACTACAATTGCTTTTGCTTATCTCTGCCTTTCAGTGAGTTATAATCATTTTGTTGGTGGAGGATCTTTCCTGGTTAATGTCTGCTGAATGATCAGGGAGAAGGTGGTGTGTCGTTGGCCTGGCCATAGTAATGACATAAAATGGCTAACACATTACTACTGTTAAAACACTGCATATTTAGAACAACAACAAAGTTTACCAAATCAATGAACTTTTCTTTTACATGAAATATTTCTCAGTGACATTCAATGCTGTTTTATAGCATTTATTGCCTTACAGATCTTATTTGAAAACTGGAATCAATTATCTCAAATCACGTCACTGCTTTACCAAATTTGTTTATGCAATATTCTAAATCCTTGTTTGTCATTTCAACAATGTTCACAGCATCTTCACCAGGAGTAGATTTCATATAAAGAAATAATTTTCTTTCCTTTTGAATAAGTAGCAATTTCTCATCTATTAGTTTTATCATGAGATTACATGAATTTAATTGCCTCTTCAGTTTCAACTTCTAATTATAGTTTTGTGGCTATTTTCACCACATCTCAGTTTCTCTCTGACGTTAAAGTCTTGACCCCCTTAAAGTCATCCATGTGGACTTTGGAATCAATTTTTTCCACACTCCAAACAATGTTGACTTTGTGACCTCTTCCCATGAAACAAAAAAAAAATTCTTAATGATGAATAATTTCTAAAAGTTTTCAGTTAACTCTGCCTGCGTCCATCAGAGATATCACAATCTATAACAGCTATGGACTTACCAAATAGTAAACTAGAAAGTAGAAATAATTCTTTAGGCTATGGTCTACAGAATAGATTTTGTGTTTATGGATATGGAAATAACATTTGCCGCAGTCTGGCTGGGCAAAATAACGGGGGGTGGTGGTGGTGAGAAGCAACTTGTGAAGGTTGAAACAGTGGGAGCCGCTTTATTGTAGGACAACAGGGGTATGTATACATAACTGAATACACAGCTTGTTTCAATTAACATCATCCAGTTACAGCAATCAGTCATTAAGGAATCCTCATCATCTTAATAATTATACACAGCTTAACTTAATTGACATAATCTAGACACAGCAGTCAGTCATTAAGGAATCTCCATCATCTTAATGGCTCGCTAGCATTACTTCTCAAACCACTCCTCCTGGCAAAGTGCCAGGTGCCATCTTGACTTAGTTGTGGCTCTCAACATTTATCTCATTATACATTTTTATCACAGATTTTGGAAGGCTGTTAGGCATTGTCAATAATTTTTAAAGACTTTTTTTTCCCTGAGAAGTGGGTCTCAACAGTGGACTCAAAATATTTAGTAAACCACTTTGTAAATATCATTGTTGCATTTATAGAGCACAGGCAGAGGAGACAGTAAAATTCTTAAGGGCCCTGGGATACTCAGAATGGTAAATGAACACTGACTTCAACCTAAAGTCACTATCCACATTACACTCTAATAAAAGAACCATTCTGATCTTTGAAAATAAAACCAGGCATTGACGCTTCCTGTTTATCTATGGAAGATTTGGATGGTATCTTCTTCCAATGTGAGACAGTTCCGTCTACAGTGACAATCTGTTGCTCAATGCAGCCACCTTTCTTTGTGATTTTAGATAGATCTCCCCATAAGCTGTTGCATCTTCTATATCAGTACTTTCTTCTTCACCTGCACTTTTAAATTACAGAAACAGCTTTTCTCTTAAGCCTCAAGACCCAAACTCTACTAGCTTTGAACTTGTATTCCTTGGCTTCCTCAACTCCCTCAGCCTTCATAAATTGAAGAGAACTAGGTTTTCTTCTGGATTAGGCCTTGGCTTAGAGTGAATGTTCTGACTGGTTTGACCTTCTATCCATACCATTAAGCCTTCCTGCATCAGCAATGATTGTGTTTCACTTTCTTATCACTCATGTATTTACTGGAATAGCCCTTTTGATTTCCTTCAAGAACTTTTCCATTGCTTTCACAATTTGCCCAACTGGTATACACATGAGTCCCAGTTTCAGGCCTATCTCAATGACAACATAGCCTCTGTTTAAACTCAATGATTTCTATTTTTTTTTTTTTAATTTAAGGGTAGATACACATGATTCTTCCTTTCACTTGAACACATGGAGGTCAGTATAAGGTTATTATTTTTTTCCTAGTTTCAACATTCTTGTGCTTCAGGGAATATGAAGTCCTGAGATGCGGTGGAAATGAAGAAATGGCCAGTCAGTAGGTAGAACAGAAAGAACACATATAATATTTACTGTTTACAAGTATATATGGATGTGGCTTGTGGTTCCCAGAACAATTACAATAGGTGTCATCAAGGAAAACTGTTCATAAAAATTACTGTAACAGATACAATAGTGGTGAGAAAGTTTGAAATACTGTGAGAATTCCAAAATGTGACAGAGACACAAAGTAAGCACATGCTATTAGAAAAAAAATAGTGTCAATGGACTTGCTCAGCACAAGGTTGCCACAAACCTGCCATCTGTGAAGTGCAACAAAGTGAGGCACAAAAAACAAGGTATGCTTGTACTGATTTGGGGTAGGAGAAAGGGCAGGACTTTGGATGGGATAATCTTGTTTATCACATTAATTATTATAATTATGGTAAAATTCATAAGAATCAATAACAGTGAAATTATTGTGAAAAACAATTTTATGTACCTTTTAACTAGCATTTATTGCTTCTTAAAGTTTAGTAATCTATCTGGATTTACTAAATGCTTGCTCTAAGGTGTTTTTTTTTCTGTTCTGAAGCCAAGAGCTGGCCTGCAGTTAGCCTGGATCCTTAAACATCAAAGATACTGGTGTAGAGTTTGTCATATTACAAATAATTTTTTATTGTGTTTCAGTGGTGCACACATAGGCTAACATCTCACAGGAAAGATAGATGTAAATCCTAACCTTCAGGAGAAATCACATTAAAGAATTATCCATGACAATTATTACAATCAAGTTGGGTATTATGAAAATGATAGGTCTACACTTGCATTTTGAATATCAGGTAATATTTGAACTTGTAGAAATAATAAAATAATCACCCAATGAATGTAAAGAATAACATAAGTCACAAAGTCATATATTTGTGTTGAATTAGGAGAACCTAATTCAATTACAGTCATGATGCAATAGGGATGTTGATTTACTGAAATTTGTAGCTATTTGATGACAAGTGTTATTTTAAGTCAATATTCATCAGGGGTATTATTATCATATTTTGGCTTTTAGATACAAATAAAGCCATAGAAACCAATTCTCATGTACCTGTGGTTCCAAATATGGTTGAAGCATATATCTACTACATAGTGATATGTATCATTACATATGTATAAGAGAACATACAATAAAATAAACTTAATAAATAAAATTTCTTGCAGTTGTATGACATTTTATATTTTCTTAGCTAACATGTATGATTATTATCCAACCCTGGGAGCTGTATTCCTTTTTTTAATGTAGCCATTTCCCTTCCCTCCATTCTTCAGGTAGGGATCAAAGCAAAAGCTCTATGATTGTGAAGTAAAGCCATGAATTCATAAAACGTCTGAAGAAACCCAGTTGAGCATTCATTATATCCAGCATGCATTACATCCTGTATTATATATTTTACCCTGCTTATAGGCACAGTGCAGCCCTCCATTTAATCCCAGCTTGCTGCTGCCACTGAACACAAAAGAAAATATGCAAAACTTAAAAGATAACAAAATACACACACGAAAATGCCAACCTACATTGACATTTGTTTTTTGGTTATCAAATAATAATAAACACCTACTAAGTGCTGAAAAAATTTGTTTGTTTGCTGAGCTACAGTAGCCTAAATATGACCATTGAAATTGCTAATTTAATGTTTTCTTCTGAAAATGTTTTATACATACAGAATCAATTTCTAATTTTGGAAGTTCTAAGGTAATATACACCGTTTCCTGGCACTGGCATCTTGTTACTTGACTTCTCTCTACTTAATTAAACCATCTTTTCTCTGTTAAATAGCATTTCTGGTAGGGTATATTTCTAAAGAACAGAAAATAAAAGCAAAGGATTTAGCTGAAAGTGGCACATTTAAAGCCAAATGAGCTTGTTTTTATGTACTAGACATTTTGGATTTTAACCACTTACAACATATCAAATTGCTAACACACATATCCCACCCTTCAAAAAGCACTCAGTGTGCAAAACAAAATTTGATGAGCTAGAGCAGAGAGGATAGGAGTGATATAAGGAAACAACAGAAATTCACCAATATGTTCTATTATATCCAAATACAAACATCGAATGGTTTCTCCACTTCCCAATCCACTATACTCACATACCATGTACCCCCATAGCTTTATAACATTAATATTTTTTAAGAACATTGAGAAAACTGGTGAATGTGGACTTGATAGTGGATATAGAGTAACTTATATGTCAAACTAAATGTTTTAAAGCTGACTTTACACTGTAATAGCTTTTTTGCAAGATTTTCCATCTAAGCTTCTTAGGCAGGAAAATGTTAATCCAGTGGATCTGAGTTGCTCAAATCTTGGACTTTCCAAATTAGGGACTATCTTCTTTCAGGAGTGATCACTGGCCATCTCTGAGAAGAGGCCTTCTAAGTCTGCAGAATATTCTGCCTGAGAAGGTTGATTCTGTATGCCTGAGGCTTTGAGCCATGCAGACCAGTGTGACTATGTAAATTTATTCTGACAGTGTGATTTTAATAAAAGTTTGTTTTCTCTCTGGGTGGGAGGGGACTGGAGTCTGTGCAGCTAAACTTAGATGTGGGAGCCACATGCCTGTGTCACTGAATTTCAGTAAAATTAACCAGATATTAAGGCATGAGTTGAGTTTACCAGTACACATTTGGTTTCCCTGGACTTCAGACGTTTGATTTTTCTTTCACTGATCTTTTTATCTGTACCTACAACAACTTTTTTTTTTAATTCTGTGGGTCCTTTTAGAGAGTAAATAAGCCCAAGTAAAATATTGGAGACATCTAGTTCACAACTCTTTCCTTTTTCTCAATAAAGTTTTCCTTAATTTAACCCTCACTTCATTTTTTCTACTCTGAATTTCACCAATATCATCAATAATGAATTCAAAGAGTCAATATTTGGATTGTTTATGATTATTTTATGTATTATTAATGTGTCAGTTAAACTAATAACTTCTTTTAGCATAAAGGTTTGGTTGCTATTTTCTTCTGACATCTTGTTACTTGACTTCTCTCTGCTTAATTAAGTAGGTTTTAATCTACTTAAAATCTTGTAATGCCTTCATAATACTCAGCACTGACTAGACACTTGTCCATATCTTTACATTAATGACTTGCTAAAAAACCAATGGAATTAATAGTGAACTAGAAACATCCATTATCAAAGAATTGAGCCATGTGTGGAAGTTTATGAAAATTGTTCAGAAGTTCTAGGTTGCCATTACTGAACAATCTAAGCATCCATACAGTCTGTTTTAGAGAAACCCCAACTGTACCTAGCACATAATAAGCACTAAAATATTTGTGGAATGAACAGATAAGAGGAAAATCTTGTATTGGATTTTGAAGAACTTTGATTACATTTTCTATTAAGAATCTTAAGAAGACAGAGGTATGGAAATTCTACACTTGGATTAAGTATTTTATACAAAAGGATTGTTTTGTGTATTGGAAATAAGTCTGAAGCTTACCTTGATCATTTAATACAACACAAAATTTAATGGTTGTTATATATGTTAAAGTTTCTGTGCTATACTGGGAGTACTCTAGAGTAGTTTTTAGTATTAATGAAAGTTTCTGGGACTGGAGTATGTGCAGCTAAAATTAGATGTGGGAGCCACATGCCTGTGTCACTGAATTTCAGAAAAATTAAGTAGATATTAAGGCATGAGACACTCTGTAGACATTATACAGAGTGATATATGTTTTGCCTTTGTTTCAGTCTCTTGAGAAGTATAAAATCAAAATCAGGGTATATTTTATCCTACCAATTCATCTCCTAATTACAGACAAGCCCATAATTATATATACCTTAAGCAATCAAGCTCAGTAGACACTCTGGGATATCCTCTTGGGTAATGGCTTGGCAAAAACATTACAAGGAATAAGGGCAAAATATGTCAATAATTATATGGTTTCTTACTTATTTTTCTATTAATATTTAATATCTATCTCCAGTCCAAAAAAATAGTCTAATAGTTGACTGATGCCTTTATTTACCAGAAAAGAAGCATCAACCTATTCAATATGATGAGTGTGTTTAATGTATCTGGATCAAATATAAATAGTTAGCTATCATCTATGGAGTTGATGGAAAAACATAATAGACAACTATACCTTCACTTTCCAAAAAACTTACAAATGCCTGATCAGCAGAATTCTGAAATCTGTAGTTCAGCTTGTGGCCACCAGGCTTCAAGTCCTCCTCAATGTCACAATGTTCTTAGTAACATACAAATAATTAAGAACAAATTTCACAAATATTTCTTAATTGCATTATCATTAGATATTTTTAAATTATCACTTCCATATTAGGTTTTATATTTGTCCCTCATTTATGGAGCTCACACAAAAAGAGAAGAACATTTAAAGAGAAGGAAACTGAAGGAGAAAATAGCAGATATACATGATTAATGTCCATCTGTTCTGGCTATCCTTTATGTTCTTCTCTTTGAAAGATGCTAGAATTTATGTCTAATTGATCAATAAATCCCCAATCCATGGTTATGTATGTAGAGAAAAACCTAAGGAAACAGGAATGAACAACATAGATGGACAAAATACATCCTTTAAATGGGAACTTCACTATGTGAATAGAATAAAATAATATGCTCTCAGCAAGTCAATGATCAGAAGAAACACATCTGCTCTATTGACCAGTTTGTTTGTGTATTGGATGTACAATATGGAGAAATACAGCCCAGTAATTGACACAGATGAATTAAAACCTTGCATCTATGTGTTCAGCTTTCTTTCAATTCAGTTTATTCTTAGTTTTTCAATTTTGTTTCCCATGAATAGTTCAACTTGTCAAATCAGTTCTCTTTCCCTCTAATATTCTATGATATTTTTCATTGTCTTAAAGGAATAAATTCCAAGCTCAGAGACACATGGTTAATATTAAAAACATTCTAAGTATACTTGAAAATAATGTGTACACTTCAATTTGGGGGTATAGAATTTTACAAACAACAATTAGAGGTGTTCCATATTAATCAAATAATTTGTTTGCTAATTATTTTGTCTGATTTTTCTGTTAATTCCTGAAATAAAAGTATTAAAATATTTTAAAACTGTAATTATATGTATACTAATTAATTTTATCCTTGTTTACTTCACATATTTTGAAACACGATATCAATGTTTATGTCATCTTGATGCATTGACCTTTTAACTTTAAGATGTGTCCCTTATTTTTCTGATAATATTATTTGCATTGAAGTTTATCTTATATTAATATATCCTTTCCAGTCTTTTTTTGTTTTTCATTGAATGTCATATATAATACAATTATTGATATGACTGAATTTTGTTATTTCTTGGTTTCTGGTTATCCTTGTGTTTTGTTGGCTTAGTTTAGTTTCACTTTTATTATCAGCAATATTTTTCCTAACTTCCTTTGAAATGTCCATATATTTTTCAGAATTTTTCTTTAATTTATGTATGGATTTATTTACATAAGGCTGCATTGTTCGTAATTTTTGCATTGAGTAGTGCACCATGCATCTTTAACTTGTCACATTCTTCTTTAATACTGCACTAGTTCTACTGAAATATGAAAACATTGAACTCAATTATCTCTCTTCACCATTCTCTCTCTCTCTTTCTCTCTCTCTCTCTCTCTCTCTCTCTCTCTGTGTGTGTGTGTGTGTGTGTGTGTCTTGCTTTCCTGTGCATGTATAGCATTTTTTATAATATTGTAATAATGTGTTTTGAATGATATATAGCATATTCTTCTGGATTTTATTCTATATGTGTTAATACATGTGTATGTGTGTATATGTATACCTTTAAATGTGCTTTTGAAATTTAGGTTCAAAAAATATAAATATTAGTATGTATTACTCAGTTACTTAACTAGGCTTCAATTCATCTTGGAAATTTTGGTTTCCCTCATGTATTATTTCTCTTTCAGCTAACTAATCTTCTGATAGCCTTTCTGTAGTGCAAGTCTACTACACAAGTATAACTCTTTTTATCTGAATATGTCTTTATAGAATCTTTTTTCTGAAGTGGTACTTTTGCTAGATACAAAATTTTGATTGACAGATTTATTATTTCTTCTTCAATTGCTTTAAATATTTTATTTTGTGTTCTTCTGGCCCCACTAGTGATGATAATGTTTACAGTCATTTTAGTTATTTAACTATATGTAATGTATTCTATTCAGTTCCCATTAGCTTTATAATATGCCTAATCATGGCTTTTTTATATTTATTAAACTTGTATGTAAGCTTCAAATATCTGAAAATTTATTTTTTCCCCAAATTGAGCAGTTTTGAAAATTATATCTTCAACTACTTTTATTTCTCTTTTTTCTCATTTCTGCCTTCAGGGGATATGAGTATACATGCTTTACATTTTTTCCTTGAACTTTGTTCTTTTTTACTATATTTCTTACTATTTCGGATTCAAAATTCATGCAAGTTAGACATTTCACTATTAAGTCAAATTTATTTTATTTTAGATATAGTTTACCTTTATAATTTTTTATTCCTGCATTTTCTACATTTTTATTCAGTCCCAGAATATGTTTCTTATAGTTCATTGGACATAGCTGTACTAGTTTCTATAAAGTCCTTGTTAAATAATTCTAATCAGTGTCATTTAAGGGCTGGGATTTTTTTCACTTAAAATGTGCTACTGGTGCTTGTCTCTTTACCTTTCAGAAGCTGGTTAATTTTGCACTATATGCTGGACATTGTACATGCTATTCTGCTAAGAAAATATTAGTTGGAAATATTTAGATAGATGTGAATGTTTTCATGTTTTGCTTTAGAAGGGAATTAACTTGATGAGTACACTAAAAACTCTATTTGAATTAGGTGGCTATTCAACTTGAAATTTACTTATTTTAGCCTCAGCTCTAATATGATTTTTTTTTCTGCCTCCACAACTTCACATATGGCTCACGATTCCTTCAAGTACTAGGAAAGAGTTCTAGAATATGCTTCTAGGTCATTGTTCTCCAACTTCCTTCTTCCATGAATTTCTACTTACTTTCTGGGTGCTAGAATTGCTCTGAGTTATCTCCTCTAATTTTTAACAACACAAAATTTCAGGGTTTTTAAATACATTTGGTTATTCTGGTTGTCTTGTGCTTCTCTGAAAAAGAAAAACAGGCTTTCTAAAAGTTAGTGCTGGTTCCCTTTTCTAGATTTTAACCCTCTTCAAAACTACTAAATCTTAAGGATTTTATTCATGTGTATGTGCAGGTTTGTGTGTGTTCTTGTAAGTGTGAGTCAAGACACTGCAGTTGTTACCTTCATGACCATCTGGAAGAGATTCATTTTATCATACTGAGTTATTTTATACTGGATTATTATTATTGGGAGACAAATTTCATATATCAATTTGATAGAAAAATTATTAAAGCTATATATGGTATGTCTCAAAAAAGAAATTTAAAAAGTTCTGGAAATGTTTGAGTTTATGGGTCATTCAGTATTAAGCAAATATTTGTTAAGTAAACTTAACTAGTCAGGCAGTACAATAGTAGAATGGAAAGTTTTATTATCATGCCTGATCTCAGAGACAAAACACTTAAGAAATCACATTCAATATAGGTACTTTTGCTTAAAAATTATTTAAAATGCAGTGCTACATCCACTGAATTCAATGAGCATAGTAACTTTTAAACATAATATAATAATGTGTTAATTGCCAGAAATAGTTTCTCTTTGATAATCTTTAAGGTAATTCTAGAGGAAAACATACTTATGCCTGCAGAATCAAGTGCATTTCAAAGTCTGTCATGATATGTACCTTACTTTAGCCATTTAGTGCAACTAATTTCAGCAGACAAAATTGAGTGAATGACCTATATTCTCCCATTTTTGCCTGCTAAGTTTCTTTCCTTTCCTCTCCACACTTTCCTACAACAAATATCAAATACCTGTTATGTGGATGGCAGATCCCAAAGCAGTGAAGAAGAGACAGCAAATATATTAAGTTACCAATTAAATGAGCTTATGTTGTATCAAAAAGGAAGAGAATAATGAGTGAAATATAGAAAATATTGAATTATGGAGGTTAATGGAGATATCTTCCTTATAATTAATGATCAGGGAAGCTACTTTTGAGCAAAATACCATTTAAACCAAAACTGATTCATAAGATAGAGCTAGCCGTGGGGTTGGGGGGACCAAGAGGTCATCCAAAACAGATGACATAGCCAGCTCAGTGGCCCTGGGAAATAACAAGCATGAGGTGATCTAAGACCTGACTGAAGACCAGTGTGATGTTGTCTGGAGAGGATCCAGCAAGGAAGAGTGAGACATAAGATGATACAAAGAAAATAGGCATCATCTGGTCACAAAGCCCTGTGCATTCTAAATATATTGAATTGAGTTTGAGGGCTGGGATTGTGGCTCAGCGGTAGAGCACTCACTTAGCATGGGCGGGACCCCGGTTCAATTCTCAGCACCACATAAAAAGAAAGGCATTGTGTTTTGTCCATCTACAAAAAAGATATTTCTCTCTCTCTCTCTCTCTCTCTCTCTCTCTCTCTCTCTCAAGAAAGAAAGAAAGAAAGAAAAATAAGCCAAAGTCAGAATGTCAAGGGTCACTAGTTTTTTTTTTCTCATATATGGAAGCTAGATAGAAAAAGGAAGAGAAAAGATTGTGATTAGGTCTCATGAAAATCTAAGAGAGATCAGTAGAATAGTGGAAAGAGACCAGAGGAGGCAGTTTGGAAACATAAGGAATGATATTGATAGAATTATATTGTTATATTGTGTGCATGTACTTGACAACCAATTCCACCATTATGAGCAACTATAATGCACCAATAAAATATGAAAACATTTAAAAAGAGTATTCACAGTGTATTTAAATCAATTTGTTGCACAATATTTTCTAAAATCTGAATATAAATATCAAATAGAAGAGAGAATAGACTAAATTTTGAGGTATTTCAGCATTTAGATGCCCACTCCAAAAGGTGTTCCCAGAAAAAAAGAGTTTCAAAATATTAGTCAGTGAGCTGTAATAAAAACCAAGAGAAGGATAGTCATTAATTGGAGAGAATAAAGATCTTTCAAGTAAAAGGGAATAGGGAGCAATTTTAAATCCTACAGGAGGCCTAAAGTGAGTGAAAAGAAATTGCCATTGGAATAGACAACAAGTGATTTGTTAGGAACCTTCATAGGAGCAGGTTCACTGTCATAGAGTGGTATCAGTTCCATAGAGTAGGTTGAAGAGATAAGTTAAGAGAGAAGAGGAGGAAGAAGATATTTAACTTAATTATTTTAAGAATTTTGTCTTATTAAGAAAGCAGAGAAATTGCTGGGAGGAGTATTATTTTCATTTTTCACTTTATCTCTTTTTTTCTCCTTCTTTTTTATTTCTTCCATCCTTGATGGAAGGTATGAAATACTAGAGTATGTCTGCTCAATGATATAACACAAACCTCAGGATTCAAGTAATGGCTCTGGTAATGCTGGAGGGGGAAGGCTAATTACCAGGGAAGAATTCTTTGGACAAAGAGGGTGTAGAAACCAGAACATAAACTGGCAGACAGAATATTTATTACAGCATAGGAAATTGTGCTTTAATTTATTTTTGTAACACACTTTATATTTTTAGATCATGTAATATGATTAAATTATTTTATTGATGTCAGGAAGACTCTGTTATGTACTCTAGATTACATTTACAGTCCCAGTGTACTGACAGAGCGTATAGTTCTCAGGTTTTAGCTGAGACTCAGTCTTTGGATTGCCAGGGTCTTGAGAGACCCATACCACACAAGGACTTAACCTTTCTATGTTGACCACTTGCATCCAACACCAGATCCAAAACACTATCTCTTTTGCCCCAAATCTGGATAACTCTGTAGATAAATTCCATTTCCAGAGTTTATAGGTTCAGCTGAAACTTGTTAGTAATTCCACTACAGACCACATTTTTTAAAATCCTGATTCCTTCACTCACCAACAAGTATTGACCTGAGAATATTTTCCAGTTCAGAATCTGTTTTTCTAAAAGTCAACCTCTTACAGTAAGTATTAAGAATGGCTTTAAAAAAGAACATCCTATGAAATAGATTTTGAATCTGCAAGTCATCTGGCAATAAGGACACCACCACTTATAGTTAGCTATTGGGATACTAGAAACTTCTGGTACAGTAGATAGGGCAATAGTAATACTTTCATTGGTGTTGATCTAAGATTAACGGATACGGATAGAAAGAAATGAAGTAGCAGAACTTGAAAATTATCATTGTATAGGTTATGTAATTTGATGGCTGATTCTGGAGTGACAACAATGGATGAAAGTGATTTGTCACCAAAGGCAACATATAATTCCCAGACAGCTTCTGTTAACAGCACAAATATCTAAGGATGAAGACCAGGTATAACTTAATTATAAGCCTAGCTGAGTAGCATTCTCAACTTCAGTAGAAAAGTAGTAGACCTAGTATAGTGTTTCCATAGAAAGAAGATTGGGATATCCTAACTGACTCAATCTTGAATCCTCAGATTCCTCTAAATATTCTGGGTTGCAGAAAGTGTCTACTCTTCTGTGTTCAAAGCTATCACTCCTCCCATGCCTGACAATGATGCAAAAGCTTCTATCTTAAAATATCTTATTTTGTTTTTTCTGACCAGTAGACATATTAAATCATAGCATAACCCATCAAGGGAATTGTTGTTAAGAGTGTACAAGAGCCTAAGTTTGACAAAAGCCTTGATGAATCTTGAAGGACCAGCCTCCCTATTCAGGCAGAGGTTAGGAAAGTGTGTATGGGACACATTCCTAGAGCAATGATCCTAAGGGAAGGAACATAAGCTTGGGTAAATGACAGTTTGTTGATAAGGTGGGATTTTCCACAATACAGAATTTAATACTCTACAGAAAACACTGGAATATAATACTTACATATTGCTATGATGACCTGTGAACACATGGAAAACAAAACACATATATCAAATTATTTAATAATGGCAAAGTTCCTGTGACAGCTGAAAAAGAGACTAAGAGACCAAGAATTTGAATGTACTGCCTAAAGTTGGATGGATTATAAGATGCCCATAACCTACAGAGAAACCCAGAGAGAAACACTGCTAATCTGAACAATAAGGAGCACACAGGTGAAAATAATGCCTGTTCACTTTCAACTTTCTGGTTCATTATAGAAGATACTATTACATAATTGATACACCTATGACAATAGTATCAGTAAAGTCCCTATAGAGTAAATGTCAGGCGGCATCGTTCCAACAGTCAGAAGTGGGGCAATCATCACAATACACAGCAATGTCACAGTAACAGCTGAAGAGTCCATACATGTGAGGAAGTTGTTCAGAGAAAGACATAAAGACATCCTAAGAGCAAGATAGGGGGCCAATAGCATGGTTTAATGTATTCATAAAGAGGAAAAAAACTCAGGAGTTAGGAAGGAAAGTCCTGCTAACTCAATGAAATCATTGTTTCCTAACAAAAATTCAAAATTTCATTCCAGTTTTCCTCCTATAATCCATTAACTGAAAGGATGTCTTCTTTCATCACTTCTACTTAACATCATCTTTGAAACTCTAGACAGAGCAATTAGATAGAAGAAATAAATTAAAGTGATACAAATAGGTAAAGAAGAACTCAAACTATCAGTATTTGCTGATGACATTATTCTATATTTATAAGATTCAAGAAATTTCACCAGAAAACTTCTAGAACTAATGAATTCAGCAAACTAGCAGGATATAAAATCAACACCCCTAAACCAAACACATTCCTACATCAGCAGTGAATCCGTTAAAAGAGAAATTAGGAAAACTACCCCATATACAATAGCAATAATAATAATAATAATAATAATAACAATAATAAAGTACCTGGGAGTTAATCTAGTAAAAGAGGTGAAAGACCTCTACAATGAAAACCACAGAACACTAAAGAGAGAAATTGAAGAAAACCTCAGAAGATGGAAAGATCTTCTATGCTCCTAGATAGGAAGAATTAATATTGTCAAAATGGCTATACTACCAAAAGATTTATACAGACTTAATGTAATTCCTACTAAAATCCCAATGACATTCTTCATACAAATAGAAAAATAAATTATGAAATTTATTTGATTTTTAATTCTTAACATGTAAACATTTTCTACTCTGGAAGCTTCTTGATAACATGTTTGCCTTTGTTTTTCCATAGTTCAAGGTGCTACATTTTTGAGTAAATTCACTTTGATATATTTTTCTGAGCCCTTTGTGAGCCCTTTCACTCTGGTAACTCAATTGCCTCTGTTCTGGGTATTGTTTTGTGTTAGTTTTTATTGAATTCCTTTCTCTGTTTACTTTTATTTCTTTTTATTTCTTAAACTCTATGATATAGACGTTGAATCTCCTATATTGGTTTTCTAATTTGTACATTGTTCCTTCATTATTTTAGCTCTGTTCTGTGGTCCTTCTTCCTGTAAAATTTCTTACTCAATATATTTTTATTAAATTCATTTCTTATATTGTAATTTTTATTCCCTAAACATTCTATTTGTTATATTAATGTTTCTTTTTATTATCCTCCTGATATTTGATATTTTTTAATCTCTCCACAGTTACCTGAACTCTATTTTCCTTTCTCAGAATATCAAATATTTTATTTTTTTATTTTTGAAATTTTATTTTCCCTGCTAATTCTCTGTTTCCACCTGTTTATACTTGTATTCATTTGGGATGACTACTCTCCTGGTTTCCATTTTTTTGTCTCCTTACTTATGAGTGTGTATTAAAACACTTGCTGGAACTTCTGAGTGCATGGGTGGGAGTCATCAAATGCAGTGTTCAGTGAGGAAAATCTCATTTAGCTGTTTCACTGAGGAATAATCCATGTCATCACTTTCAAAACTTTTCCCATGAGCTGGTTATATTTTCCAGAGAGGACTCTTGATTTCTTCTGTATGCAGAGAGCAAGAGGGCTGAAATTCTGGTGGTTGAGTTATGAAATGAGGCTGAGAGTTTTAACCGTCACTAACACCATGATCTGCAGCATGGAATGCCCTTCTGCAACTGTGTCTGACATTGTCTTGCCCAGAGACTACTGCTTAGGTTCTTCAGAGCATAAAATCCCAATCTTCTGACGGGGTGAGAGGTCACTTATCTATGCAAGGCAGGGGAAGGAATCTGAGAAGTCTAACTCAGTGTTTATCAATGGATTGTTCACTTATCTTTCCTGTTGTCTCTGAAAAGTATACTGCCTAAGTTGAGAAACGTTTTCTAAACAAATATTCATGTATTTTTCTTACTTTTAGCTTGTATGAAGCCATTCCCAAAGATACTACCAAGTTTGAGGATTTTTTAAAAGATTTATTTCACTAATTCTTGAGATAAATATGGTTTTAGCAGCCTACAATGAATTGATTCTGTACTTTATCCAGTGTCAGTTTTGAATTCAAGTTTTGAGAGTCAAGAATGTGATTTAATATCTGACAACTTTCTAGGTTCCAAATGCTACCACTATTGTTTCCCTTTCTATTTTCTCTTGGTGAATTTCTATGTTTGGAAAAGATCTCTTTATAACTATTTTAGTGTGGTTTCTATAGGGAATGGAGGTTAATGAGCACATTCTATCAAATGTCTTTAACTACTATAAATTCTTTTTATAAATTATTACTGATAAATTCTTTTCAAGCACTTTTTCATTTATGACCACATCAACCAACTGAGGAAGGAACTCAAATTATGCCCATGTGTTAGCCTAGGATAGGAGGCTTGAAGAGCTTGCATTCTTTCCTGAGTGGCCCAATTATTAGAAAACAGAGCAATATATTTTAGGCCAGCACTTTGACACATTGTTGCCTTCTTTCAGAGATTGTTCAAGGGATCCTTTTTGCTTGCCTGTGGGTTCAAGATGAGGAGAGTGGTGGAGAGAGGAGTAAGAGCAAGGAGAATTTTTTTAAAAAGGAGTATGGATGGGTTTCCTCTCAAGGCTTCATTGTGACAAATAACTGGTGGTTTTTATTTTGTCCTTTCAACACCGTGACCTATGCAAACAGATCCCCAGATTTCCCCAGAAATCAAGAGTGAGTTAGAAAATCTCTTCAGTTTGTGAATTACCCCTACCATGCTGCTTCTTCCATTCCCATTCTGTCCTTGTCCATTTTCTGCTGCTATTACAAAATACTACATAACCTGTAATTTATAAACAGAAGAGGTTTGTTTGTCTCATTGTTCTGGAGGCTATAAAATACAAGAGCATGGTAACAGCAATGGGTGAGGGACTTCATATTGCATTATAGCATGGTAGAAGGGCAAGTTTGCATGTGTGAGACATAGAGGAGGGTGGGCTGAACTTACCCTTTTAGTAGGATCCCACTCCTATTATAATTAAATTACACCTCTTATAAGGGCATTGATCTCACTGGACCTGATTATACTTAAAGGCTCCACTGTTCAATACTGTCACAATGGCAATTAAATTTCAACAAGGGTTTTAGAAGGGACTATCAAACCAAAGAAGACTGTATGCCTTATCTCTAGTGGTCACTATTGGACAGTAAATTATAAACATTTTTTGAGAAGGCTACAGACTCTTTAGAAAATCTAATGGAAATAATATACTATCTCCTTAATAGAATTCTCTCTCACATACACACACAAAAAAATTCCATACACTTATACGGAATTTTCAGATCCTTTTAATATAATCTGAGAGTTCTAGAAATTTATAGATTATTTTATTGCAGCAAGAGTAGAAATATATTCTGAAAGTCATTTTCCTTAAATTTTCCTTTTTTTGGTATATTAGAACTAAAATTACTAACATTTTTCCTCCAAACTTTTAAAATATCATTTTGAAAAAAGTTCCTGAAAGCTATTATAGGAAAAGTTATTTTAATTCTGTTACCATGTTTCTTTTTCTTTTTGTCCTAATTAATAAGTTAATTTCTAAAAATTTTAGCTTTGTCATACCTTTTTGAAAACTTGCCCTTTTTCTCAAGACTACTCAAGGTGTTCTCCATCGACAGAGAAAAACCATTTCAACACTGCTCAGCTGTCCTCCTCTTCTTATGGCTCAGGCAATTCTCCTTAGGCTTCCTTTTCAAGCAAGTTGGCATGGCTAATTTCATGTTTCCTGACTGGAATACTAGGTGCCCAGATATTCCATGGAGCACTGTTATGGAGTTTCTATCAGGGTGTTTATCTCCACATTGATAGACTGAATAATGTAGATTTCCCTCTTTAATGTGTGTGGTCTTTTTTAACAACTTGAAGGCCTGAAATAATGGAAAAGCAGAACTTTTTAAGACATAATTCTTCCTGCCTGCCTACATGAGAAGCTGGACTTTGATTATTTATTCATGCCATCCTACTCAGGCTGAAACATTACCTAATCCTGGGTCTTGAGCCTGCTGGCCTTTGAACTATAAATATACCACTGGCTTTTCTGGTTCTCAAGCTTTGGGATTCAAACTAGAACTATACCATCAGTTCTCCTGGGTCTGCAGCTAGCCAACTTGTCCTGCAGATCTCTGGACTTTGCAGCCTACAGTACTGCTTGAGCCAATTATTTAAAATAAATCTCTTCATCTATATCACATACATAGATGTCTTAGGTGTGTCTATATATATAGGATATGTGTACATGTATCATTCTTTCTCAGACAGATGAATGGATGGATGGATGGATGGATGGATGGATAGATAGATAGATACCTCATCAGTAGTTTTCTTTTCTGGAGAACCCTATTTATACATACAAGTCTAGAAGAGAGATAATTTAATGGTAAGAAAAGGAAAAATGCTTAAAATGTAAGGATAGTATTTATTTTTTCTTTTAGAATAAAAGATGTCCAGTTTCATGATGCATGTTCCTCAGCTAAGCTCACATGCTCTGCAGAATCTCAGAATAAACTTGTTAACCACAAAAGTGATCGCTTCCTTAGACTCAACAAACAAAATATTTCATGTATTTTCATGTTAAATTAATGTCTTGAATCATCTAAATTAAGGTTATTTTATCTTATATTGAAACATAAATAAAGTGAGAATATTTCTTTTCCTTGAATTTTATCAAAGTGATTCTGTAAATTTCTGGAACCAGAGGGATGCACTTTAAACACAGAACTGTTTAAATTTTCTGTTTTAATTCTGGGTATAAGGTATATAAGTTAGTATAAGGAAATATAGATCAGAAAGGGCTAGGTTCAAGTTCCAGTTCTTCCTCTGATTTGTTTCATGAGAACAGCCAAATTAATTATCCTATCTGAATTTATGCTTTTGTTATAGTTTTTAAATAAAGAAATTATATCTTGTATTTTTTCCTTAAGGAGTTATTGTGAAGATTAAATAAAATGTGTTTATGAAAACATGTGTACTACATGTGTGATACTTGGTATAATAAATATAATGCCAAAAAAGAAAAGAATGAAATGCAGTATTATCTAAGGAATAAAACCTGTTTTGTAGGTATACACACTCAGAAAATAAGCTTCTTTCACCTCAAAGCCTTAACACTATGATATTGTCTTTTATATATGAGTGTACACATGCATCAGTGGGATTATCCTAGACATACTGAGAAGGAGATAATAAGATCCCAGAATGCTAGAGCTGTAAGAAATTATCAAATATAACCCTTCCATAGAGTTCTAATCATTTACCAAAGTTCATTGGAGCATCATTGAGTGACACAGCAGATTAGCCTCCCAACTGTGCCTCTCATTATACCATTCCTTCTCTCCATACCATACCACACCCCACTGGCTTTGGAGTCCAGTGCTTCTGTGTTGGGTGCTTCACTTTTCACAAAGGGAAATTACCCTCTAATCTTTCCCTGAGGGTTAAAGCACCTGCAAATACAGGGTTTTTTTTCTGTTGCAGAGTAAAGACATCTCTAAGTGTTACTGACTCACACACTACATGCAATTACATCCCCTCCAATTTCACTATAAGACCCCTTCATAAATTTCAGGACAAGGCAGTAACAGAAGAGACATACATGAGGCTTCTTCACCCAACATTGTTTTAGAGGAAAACCACTGGAATTGGTCCTGGGTGGAAGTATGGAATTCACTTCCTCTTTGCATACCTTCTTCCCTAGTTTTACAACTTACTTGAATTCTCAGGGTTCTTGTGCCCATCCAGGCTTCTTCATAGGGGCAGAAAGAGGTTGTTTGACTTTTCCAACTGTTCATAAATTCATAGGATTGCTTTGTTCCAGAGGGTTTTCA
This sequence comes from Urocitellus parryii, assembly GCF_045843805.1. Taxonomy (NCBI): domain Eukaryota; kingdom Metazoa; phylum Chordata; class Mammalia; order Rodentia; family Sciuridae; genus Urocitellus; species Urocitellus parryii. The sequence goes on from NW_027552341.1 coordinate 275,680, forward strand.
CTGCATGGTGTTCCAGGAAGATGACACTGTTTCCGTTGAAGGGAGAATTCTTTGGTGATGGAATTTTCAAGGGTGCCATCAGGCTCTGTGGGTGTTCAGAAGAGGCATACTAGTAAGAATTAAAATTCTGATAAGGAGGAAGAATGTATTCTATTAACTAGAATTTCTGTATCATTCTTTTTGCCATACTTTCTCATTTAGAGCCTCACAGTCCAAAGGCAAATACTACATTTTCTGAAAAGTCTGTGATTTTCTAATACTTAGAATATTTGCTATGTTTTACTAAAGTCTTGTGAATAACTCAGTGTTAAGAACCATGATACTTACTACTATCACCAGTAATAACATACACATACATAACATTTGGCAAATCTGTTGAAACACAAGTAATAACCTATTTTTCTTATTCTAACAATTATCAAGATAGTATGGAAAACTGGGACTTCAGGTTCCCCAAATTCTTGTTTGTTTTTAATGTTCTCTAAATGGGCTCTTATTCTTCTTTTCTTATTCTTTCAATGAGAAATATCTGAGTCCCTAGTGATCATACTGTGATTCAACACTTCCTCCATTTATTTTGAAAGTATATGTGAAACGTATTAGAATCAGCTGGCAAGTAGTTCCTAACTAATCCTGGAAGTTATTTTATCCAGTAAAATATTCTGATTCCTTGAGATTAATTTAATGTTTAAATTAATTAAACCTCTGATATTTCTACCTGCTAAACATCTTTAGAATCTGCACATTTGTCCCTCTGCTTATTGAAATATATTAAATTCCACTTACATGTCATACTTAAAGCTGATTTTATTCCTACTGTCTCTCTGACTTCTTCTCCCCTCTACTACATCACTCTCATCAAAATGGCAATATTTCTCCATTGTTTCTTGTTCTCTTTGGTAGCGTTTCCTGTATATAAGAAGTCTCTATTGATACCAGGATGTAATAATGTATCTATTGTCGACTTTGTCCTCATCTTGGAACAATCATTCCTAAATATCATACCCTACAGGTCGAAGATACAGGCATTGTTATAAGAATAAGTAACACCTCATTTCTCACTAAAGAATACAAGACTTCCTCATAAAGAAACACTGAGCAGTATTATCCTGTCGTCAAATGTATTTCCAGCTTACATTTTGGAGAGACACTAGAATAGAACTAAAACAATGTAATTATGTCTATCTCATGTTCTGAAAGTCCTCATATTTTTTTCCCTGATGCTCCATCATATCTAGCAGTCTCATTCCATTGATTTCAAAGCGTTTTTAGTTTGATGGCTCATGACCTCAGATCTCATAAACCCCTTCAGTACTGAGGAGTATTAATACTCCTATAATGAATGCTAAAAATGTGGAAATGACTTTGAAACTGGGTAATTGATAGAGACAAGAAGAGTTGTGAGGTTCATGCTAGGAAAAAATCCTATACCATGATGAATACACCATAGTGATTGCTTCTGTTAAGACTCAAAGTGGCAGTGATGTACAGAAAGTTTTAATCTTCTTAGAGACCATCCACATGGTCATTATCATGATTTAGATATGAGGTATCCCCCTAAAATTCAAGTGTAAGACAGCAAAAGGAAGTTTAGAGATGAAATGTTTGGGTAATGAAAGTTTTAACCTAACCAGTTTATTAATCCACTGATAAGGATTAAATAATTCACAGCCATAGGCAGGTAGGGACTGGCTGGAGGAAGTAGGTCAGTAAAGGCATGACTTTGGAGTATATATTTTGTGTCTGGTAAGAAGAAATCTCTCTTCTTCTTAATCATCTTTTTTTCTGAACTGCTTTCCTCCACTACACCCTTCCACTATGATGTTCTGCCAGCCTCTGGCCCAAATCAATGGAATTGGTCATCAAGGGATTGAGACCCCTGGAAATATGAGCTCCAAATAAACTTTCCCTTCAGTGTGTGTGTGTTTGTGTGTGTTTCCCAGACCTTTAGGTCACAGTGATGAAAAAGCTGACTGAAAGAGTCATGATAAAGAATTTCAACGATTTTTATTCTGTTTTATTGCTGACTAAAATTCCATTGTGTATATATGCCACATTTTTTTATCCGTTCAGCCATTGAAGGGCATCTAGTCTGGCACCACAATTTAGCTATAAACATTGATAAGGTTGTGTCCCTGTAATATGCTGTTTTAAAGTCTTTGGGGGGTGTAGACCAGGAAGAGGGATAGCTGGGTCAAATGATGAATCCATTCCCAGATTTCCAAGGAATCTCCATACTGCTTTCCATATTGGCTGCACCAATTTGCAGTCCCACAACAATGTATGAGTGTACTTTTTTCTCCACATCCTCACCAACAGTTATTGTTGTTTATATTCTTAATAGCTGTTATTCTGACTGGAGTGAAAAAATATCTTAGAGTAGTTTTGATTTGCATTACTCTAATTGCTAGAGATGATGAACATATTTTTATATATTTGTTGATTGATTGTATATCCTCTTCTGAGAAGTGTTTGCTTAGCTTTTTGGGTTCTTTATATACCCTAGAGATTAGTGCTCTATCTGATGTGTGAGGGGTAAAAATTTAAAATCATGACATTTTCAGGTAAATGGATGGCGTTGGAGAAGATAATGCTAAGTGAAGTTAGCCAATCCCCAAAAAACGAATGCCGAATGTTTTCTCTGATATAAGGAGGCTGACTGATAGTGGGGTAGGGAGGGGGAGAATGGGAGGAATAGATGAATTCTAGATAGGGAATAGGGGTGGGAGGGAAACAAAGAGAGCAGGGGATTAGCAAGGATGGTGGAATGTGATAGACATCATTATCCAAAGTACATGTATGAAGACACAAATTGGGGTCAACATACTTTATATACAACCAGAGATCTGATAAAGTATACTATAAATGTGTAATAAGAATTGTAATCCTTTCCACTTTCATTTTTTTTAAAAAAAATCAATTTAAAAAAGAATATTCATAGAAATGTAGATAAAATGATCATTATGATGAGGTCTCTGAGGAAAACATGAAGCTATTTTTGGAAACCAAAAGAAAATTGACTCTTGCCATGAACTGGAAAAAAAAAATTGGTTGAAATTTTGTTTGTGTCCTAGAATTCCAAAGAAAATATAAGTTGTGAGCAATGAAACAAGATGCTTGACTAAAGAAATTTTGAAACAAAGTATTGAAGGTGCCACATGTCTCATGCTGACTGCTTATAGTAAATTGTGAAAAGAGAAAAATGTTTTAAAGTGGAATTTTTTATTAAAACAGAAGCATAAATCAAAGATATGGAAAATCTCCAAACTGTCCAAATTTTAAAACATGAGAAAGCATGTTCAGGAGGAAGGATCAAAGTGCAGGACAGTGACCTTTGGATGAGGAGATGCTTATGGGTCAGCCAGATACTATTCTTCAAGGACAATGGAAGAATGGACCTGAAGGCATTTCTAAGATCACTGATGCTGTCACTCTCATCCATAGACATAGAGTGGAAAGGTCTTGGGGAAGAGCAATTTCAAATAGGGAGCACTTGCAGGACTTCAGTGCTCAGTGCCTGGCAACACCTCAAGGATCTTCTTGCTGCATTCTAGCACAGTATTTCTCTAATGCTCCACTATTGACTCCAGCCGGTTGAAGTATAGCAAAACCCAGAGGGCTGATTTCCACTCAAGAAGACACTGATTGTGGAGAGCAGTGTCTGAGATTGGGGTCCCTGATGACTTCATGGCTGTGGCATACTTGGTGATTGGGACAGTTTCTGTGAAAAGGCATAGGATACCCAGTTGCTATGGAGATGACCTCCATGCTAGAGTCTTATCAGACTCTACCTTATTCTCAGGCACAGCAGTTCCTGGGAATGAAGGAACTTCCTTGCTAAGATAACCACAATGCTTCACCAGTTCCTCTGCTCCTAAATCTGTCCAGGAATTAGTAACTTTAAACAATGGACTTTCTTGAGAGCCGCACAATGCTCCTAACATTGCACATGGCAACTGTAGAATGTGACTGAGGAAATAGTTGCATACTGTTGCTAACTCTGTAACTTTCATGAATACAAAGAATAATACTTGCATAGTCTTTCATCTGAGTTAGAGACATTTATAATAAAGATTGATGGTGTAATTCTTTAGACCTGCTTTTCCATCAGAGATCAGTGCTCCATCCAACTCCAGCTGTTTTATCTTCAAAATCTGCATGTGTTGACTCTATTTCTTCCAATATCCCATTGCTCCTTACTGGAAACCTGCTAGTTAGGCTGTGCTGGTTGTGGCATCTGGTGACTAAACTAGACAGTATCCATGTGGAAACCTTTCTTTTGGCATCCAGTGTGCACAAGCTGGAGCTTTGAATACTTCCACCTAGAATTCAAGCATGGCGCTCCCTAGATCCTGGTCATGAAACCCAGACAGAGACCAGGGGTAGGCCCACTGCAGAGAGATTTGACTGAAGCAATTCCTACAAAATCCAAGGGAATAAAACTCTACAACTCCAGGTAAGTAGAGCTATCAACTTATAATTTAAGCCTGAGAAAAGCAAAGGAATGCAACCACAAATCATGAGAGCTACAGTGGGATCTTTGGCAAGCAAAACCATAAGGCCTGGACCAACTGGAGTCTTCAGTACCCAATCCCTCCCTAAGAGTTGTTAAGGTGAAGCTCTTGCATCGGTGGGTCTGAAAGGCAGATCTGCAAGTGAAACATTGTTCTCAAACCTTAAAATTTAAGACATATTGGGACATTTAACTTTTTCTTCATTTCTATTTCTCCCTTTTGAAATGAAAATGTCTAACTTATGACTGTTCAACCATTATATTTTAGAAGCATCTAACATGTTTGATTTCACCAGTTCACAATTGGAGAGCAATCTGCCTCAGGATAATTTTTTTTCTTAAGTTTCTATTTATATATGACTTTGATATTTAGATAAACATAAACTTTAAATTTTGATACTGGAATGACTTAATGCTTTGGGTTTTAAGGATAGAATGAACGTGTTTTCCCTGTGAGAAGGAAATGAAGTTTGGAAGGCCAGAAAGAACTATTATAGTCTCAATATTTATGTTCCCCCCCAAAATCCATACACTGCAACCTAGTCACCAATATGATAATATTTGGAAAGTGATTAGGTCTGTAGTACAGAGTCTTTATGAATGGTATTAGTGCCCTTATACAAAGAGGTACCAGAGACATGCCTTGTCCTTTTCACCATATAAAGATGTTGCAAGAATTCTCACCTGTGAACCACAAAACTGGATATCACTGTATGCCAAATTCACAGGTACCTTGTCTTGAACCTCCCAGCTACCTGAGTTATGAGAAATAAACTTGTTCTTTTTATAAGCCACCAAATTTATGATATTTGGTTTTAGCAGCACACATAGATTGCAGAGAATCAGGGGTTTCAGGGTAGACAGATGATGCAGAGAGTGAGTTCCACTAAGTAGGCAGAAGGAAATAGATTCAAAGCTCAAGGGGAGGGAGGAGACTAGTTAAATATCAAGAGGACAATTTTGCCTGAGCGGGGACCAGAAGAATGCATGGTACTGACCAAAAGTTGACAGATAGAAAAAAGAGACTAATGGCTTCCCTAGTACATAGAAGGTGAACCTGTTGGTTGAGAGTTAGAAACTGGCATAATCAGGTATAAGATGTGGTGAAAAGATGACTGCATGTGGCATGTTAAGGTCCTGGTTCAGATTTCTCAGCTTTGATGATTTTCTAACAGCAACTCTAAGTCCAATTTTAGGTACTAGAACAGGCTCATGTCTGCCATCTTAGAGGTTGTCATGGCAATATCATTCCCAGAACCCACCACATAGTAGGCATTCCTAAAATTATAGTTAAATATGAATCTCCATTACCCTCCTCCTCACCATTTTAGCTTATTAAATTAGAAGTCAGTAATGAGCTGTTTCAAAGCTATCTGCCAACAGCCATTGTAAGGATAAAAGGAAAAAGGCAAAAAAAAATAAAGAAAACCTTTAATAAGCTGAGAGTGTTATTCTCTGTAGAGAGGAAGGGCACTTTGCTGAATTCATTTATTAACTCTAGCAGTTTCTTTGTAGACCCTTTTGGGTCTGTTAAATATATTACTATGTCATTGACAAATAGTGATAATTTAAGTTCTCCTTTTCCTATTTTTATGCCTTTAATTTCTTTCATCTGTCTAATTGCTATGGCCAATGTTTCCAGAACTATATTGAATAGAAATGGTGATAGAGGGCCTCCCTGTCTTGTTGCAGATTTTAGAGGGAATGCCTTCAATTTTTCTCCATTCAGAATGATGCTAGCCTGAGGCTTAGCAGAGATAGCTTTTACAATGTTGAGGTAAGTTCCTCTTATCACTAGATTTTCTAACGTTTTGAACATGAAGGGATGCTGTACTTTGTCGAATGCTTTATCTGCATCTATCCAGATGATCATATGGTTCATATCTTTAAGTCTATTGATGTGGTGAATAACATTTATTGATTTCTGTATATTGAACCATCCTTGCATCCCAGGAATGAATCCTACTTGATCATGGTGCACAATTTTTTGATGTGTTTTTGTAGCCAATTCCCCAGAATTATATTGAGGATTTTTGCACCAAGGTTCATTAGAGATATTGGTGTGTAGTTTCCTTACTTTGAGGTGTCTTTGTCTTGATTCAGAATCAGGGTGATGTTGGCCTCTTAGACTGAATTTGGAAGAGCTGCCTCTTTTTTTATTTCCTGAATTGACTTGAAAAGTATTCGTATAAATTCTTCTTTAAAGGTTTTGTAAAACTCCACTGTATACCCATCCAGTCATGGGCTTATCTTGAGGTCTATATTGTGAGCTCCATGTGTGTTTTGACTCTCAACGATGGCTGCCAGGTGTGTAAGAATAAAATCATGTGATATCCTGGCTGAGATTCCCAGTGCTCTGTGGAAAGCCAACCTGGGCCTAGATCTCAGTTTCCAAGGGCGACTCTCATGCGTGGCCTACTAAAATCTCAACACAGTTCATGGCAATACTTCTCTGAGGTCAGTTCCAGAACTCAGTCTCCAAGGGGAACAACACCAGAGTTCACGCCAAGGAGGACCCAGTCATCTCTTCCAACCGCCACACAAAGGACCACAATTCCAACCAAAACACTGCCACATGGCCCTCATCTTCTTCCATATACACACTCATCATAACCTCTGGCTGGAGGTTTCCATCAGGGGCGCAGCCCAAGACAGTGTCCACAATAAGCTCCCTTGCCCCTCATTTGCCTAATATCAGGGTGGCCTGGACAGCCTTCCTGTGCACCAGGAGTGATCAAATAGGCCTGCCTTTAATACTTCTCTGCTTCTCCAATTTGAGGCCTACTGACTGCGGGGTATAGATTCTTTGTGTGAATTGGAGTCAGGAGAAAACCCAAGCACCTATGGGCTAGCCTCTGCAGGGCTTTGAAGAACGCATTTGACCCAAAAGAATCCCTATGCTCTCTTGATGGAGGTCAGGAACCTTACAGAGGAAGGCGAGAGACTTCATCCCAAATGACTGCTTTTTTGCCATTTTGGCTTTGGATGCACACATGGGATCTTTCTTCAATCCATCAGGTGCTGACAATCTAAGCCACAGCCTCACACAGTGCCAAGAGGCTGATTCAGACACATCCCTTTGCAAAGCAATGAAGCAAAGAGCCACAGGTGATGCCCATTCATTTCCATTTGAAAACTGTTTTCTTCAGGCTTCACAAAGGGGTGCCCTGAGGCAAAGGCCTTCCTGACATTCAGGGCAACAGAACAATACATAAGCAAAAGGCCCAAAGCAGGCTTTCTCCACTGAGACTTTACTGGTCCCACTGATATCTGAGTTTTCTGACATGCTCACCATTCCTTTCAGCTATCCAGTACATGGCCAAGTCACAGAGCTTGGAGGTGGTACATATCTTGGACACAAAACCATGAGCCTATTCTGGAGAGTGGCCAGAATTCAGGAAGAAAACAGGAAGTTAGGAAGATAGTAGGTGTTGCCCATCCATAAGGCAAGCCGCAGTCCATTCATAAATTGGGCAGGATGAATACTGGGAAGCTTTCTACTAGACAGGACACATCCATTGATGCATTCTCTTTTCTAATGTCTACAACCAGGGACACAGTGAGATACACAAACTTAGAAACACTCACCTTGTCAAAAGACTTACTGGAAACAGTCCACTCCAAACAAACAAACCGCCTTTCCTACCTATTCTCAGAACATGAGACAAATCCACAAACTCACCCCCACACCCACAAAGGCACCTCCTTCCCCCAAGTAGGTCTGTGACTACCTGGAGTGTCGTCTGACTGCTGGGCCATACTATGTTGCCCCGAAATGGCCTGTCCTGTCTCAGATCTGGCCTCCTTGGCCAACTCTGTGTAGTTGTCAGGAGCCAGCGGTGAGCCACTACCTGCTTTCTCAGGCCAGGCCCTCTTCAGTGCTTTCCTGGCATTTGGCCATCCTCACATCAGTAGGGACCAAGGAAGACTGACTCTGTCCTTGGTAAATCCAAACAAGTGAGCCCACTGGGACTGGGACTGGGACTGCCACTGGGTGCCTGGCTTCCTGGATCCCAAGTTCAGAGAGTTCCATCACCAAGGAAGTGAGGTGAGGTCACTTCCTTCAGGAACTGAATGAGGTCACTGCCTGGCAACCACTGTGTCCTAACTGTTGCTTGCAAGGGTCCCAGGAGATGGAGGCTGCCCCTGCTTCCTGTGACACTTTCACAAGTTAGAATGGAATATCAACCATAGGCACCAAGGAACAGCTCTCCACACAGGCCTGGTTTGGTCCATCTTGTCTACATTAAGAAGAGAGAGGCTCATTCACACACATCCCTTCATCCTGACCAGGTTGTTTGCCATGGAAGATGACTTTTGCTCTCTCAGGTCCTTCAGAGCTGCCTACATCTTCTCCAGGGTTCATTTCTGCATGGACCTTTGAGGTTCTCAGCAGGTGGAAGATCCCCTCCATTCCTGTATTGTAAGACCAACTCTGTCCCTGCTCTTCTGTAAAGTTAGATTGAGGGAACAGTGTCTGGTTAGGGTTAAGAACATGTTCGATTTGGGTTAGGAATCATTCTGCTGGTTGTAGAATGGTATTGGGAACCTGTGATATTTATAATCATATATAGGTGAAATATATGTATGAAAACAGAAATCTAAGTAAGATTTGAAGGCCAGAAGGGCATTGGGCCCTTGATTGGGATACGTAGCTTTGAATTACATTCTGCACAGATGTCTCAGATAAATTGATATACAATGGCATAGGACCATGTACCTTGGATGATTGAATGTAGAAGACAACATCCAGTCAAAAAGGGATAGTAGGTAAGATTAGGAAGCTAGTTGGTAGGTTTAGGAAGAAGAGTGAGTGTAAAATTTGGACCAAATGTTCTTTAGCAATTGGGTGTCGGTTAGAGAGTGAATGTAAATGTCAGCACATGTGAAGAGTCAGTCACAATGATGAACTGGGGAAAAATAGGTAGGAAAGCAGATATCAATAGAGACATTAGGAAATCAGGCAAAGTATAAGGTGAGTGATAGGATTAGACATTTTCAACAGGGTTGAGGTTGAATATGTAATCTTAGGAAGAAACAAGTGTGTAGTCACCAATAGGATTGACATTGGAGAGCATTAGGCAACCTGGAGAAGGAAGTTTTTAGTAATCCATGCTCACTTTCCAATTAGGCTTTGCTACAATCATAAGTGTGACCTTTGCATTTTGTGTCCAGAATATGACAGTGATAAAATGTATATGTAGATCAGGTGAAATGAGTATTTCTTCCACCATTGCTGGGAGCAATATGTTGAAGACGTATTAATTAGTATTTGGGGGTACAAATAGGTGTACCCTGGGTCTATGAATATAGAGATAATGCATGAATAGACCATACTGTGAATAAATAATATAACTGCTTCCAATTTACATAATGGATTGAGTTGATATCTGAAAGTATATAGGAAATCTTATATTGATACACAATCATTCATTCCTACCAGTTATACACCTAATGGCAATATTAGGGTTATGGTTTACCCTGAAGGGTGTGTGAGTTTTGCTTCAAAAGTGATTATGGAAATGGAAAATCATGGGTTTGGAAAGAAGTCTCATGAACGAACCAGTCAAGAAACATGGAGGAATACATGTGTTCTGAAGCAGGAAGGGATTGAAAGTGAACCAAATGCCTAGAAATGTTTAAACTTGAGGATGAAATATACATCCTATGATGTGCATCAGCTGAAGAAATAGTAAGGTACCAGTGTTGAATAAAAATGAACGTCAAAATACACATCATGTCCCATAGGAATGTACTTGCATTGATGTTAAACTGGGTCAGTTACTGTAGAAAGATTAGGATTTCTATGAACCATCCACTGAAGTTAGTTTTCAGTACTAGGAAAAAAATATGTATTTCAGGTGGATAAATATTTCTGAGAATAATCTTGTGAAAAGTTGATTATAAATCCACATATATGAACATGAATGAATTTAGGGAATGTATCATAAGACACATATATTTCATATTTTGAAAAATCTGGAGAGAGTTTGTGTGTGTCTGTGTATATATATATATCTATATATACACACACACACAAAACACACACACAGACATTAAAAATTCGAAATATATATGCCATTCAAAATTCATGATGAAATATATATCATCCACAGATCCAAAAATATTTATTTTACTGAACATGGATTTTTGTATCCTGTTGTTCAAGTAGGAAGCTCACCCATAGGTTGAATTTTCAGTTCCAACAGCGTTTGGGAGGAGTGATCTCTTCTCACAATTTGTATCTGCCAAGTCAGCCACCTCACAAGAATATACGTGGGATACCAGGTAGGATTCTATATGTGCATGTAAAAATACATGTGCTGAATAGGCTACAGAGAAAGGGAGACAGGAATTCACATATTTGTTAACTTTGAAAACACATGGAGAACTATTTCTATTCAATTGGACTAGATTTATAACATCTACCCTTTATAATGCAAAAGGCAAGTGCAACTATACACCATGCCTCCTCTGAACTGCTTGTATTTCTATTCTGTTTGGGTTCTTTTTCTCCATCATATTAGGATTCATAGTCAGAGTCTAGTAGGGTATGGGTTAGTGTCAGGGAATCAGTATTTCAAATGGAAAATAGGAAATGAATCCAATGTGTATGCAAATACGTGCTACACAAAAATCTTCCCACTCTCATCCAGAACAATGCCTTGACATGACCTTCGCCCCAAGGAAGAAGCAACTCGAGGGGAAGAGTTAGAAAATCTGTGGATACATATGTGGAATGGAAAATGCTCAGGAGTTCCCAACCTTGGAGGTGGTAGAGGAGTTTCCATAAGTAAGGGACAGGGTAAACACTCCACAAACATGGAGCTCTGCTGGCCTAAAGACTTCGTGAGAAACTGCCTCTGAGGTTGGGCACTTGAAATATATGTTGTTGTCAGGAGCTTTAGCTTCCTTTGTAGTGAGACCATCAAAGCTGGGTCTGCATCTATGTGACCTGGAGGACATGGTTTCTGATTTTCCAATGAACATGAGGCAGAAGTGCTGAATTCTCTCTTTGTAGGTCCACAGTGGCCACTGGAGGCTAAGTGTCTCCCCGTGTGGACTGTGAAGCCATTTGGTCCTCCTCTACTTTTCGTGGTGTTTCTGGCTGCTGCACTGGGAGTTTGGTATTTGCTTCATGAAATACAAGGAGTTCAACTGGGACACAGTGCTGGAGGGAGTTCTGTCACTTGTGGTGGGTCAGGGTCCTAGGAGAATGCACCAACCAGTCTTCTATCCCACAGAGTTTGCCCCCTTGACCCTAGCAACCTGATTCTGAACATTGCCCTGAAACCTCTCCATATAACAAGATGCCTTTACATATAAGTGTCTGCCGGCTGCACCATGTCAGTCACAAGCCATTTGGAAGCCAATGTCAGATCCACATGGCCCTACCACAGATGTTTTATCACACTCCTGCACACCACTTCTCTAGGCCCACTACTCAGCAGGCCCCAACTTACTGGCATCTCTGTTCTACACCATTTTCATGAAACCCAGTCCATCAAGGCACTGTCTGTTACACTCCTGATCAGCAACAGGATATCTAAAGGTTCTCCAGTGCCACCTGGTCATGGGAACTTAAAAATTTCATGGTATTTATCTAGCCATTTTTCAAGGATGAAGTTGGAGGCACTGTGGGTTTCCATTCATTCAGGAACCATTAAATGGTGAGGAAGCTCATTTCAATGAAAGCTCTGGAGAACTCTCACAAACAAGGCTTCCCAAAGAGTGGCCAAAAGGTCGCATGAAGCCAGGCCCATTGAGGTCTACCATATGAGGTCCATGTGTGTTTTGACTCTCAACGATGGCTGCCAGGTGTGTAAGAATAAAATCATGTGATATCCTGGCTGAGATTCCCAGTGCTCTGTGGAAAGCCAACCTGGGCCTAGATCACAGTTTCCAAGGGTGACTCTCATGCGTGGCCTACTAAAATCTCAACACAGTTCATGGCAATACTTCTCTGAGGTCAGTTCCAGAACTCAGTCTCCAAGGGGAATCACACCAGAGTTCACGCCAAGGTGGACCCAGTCATCTCTTCCAACCGCCACACAAAGGACCACAATTCCAACCAAAACACTGCCACATGGCCCTCATCTTCTTCCATATACACACTCATCATAACCTCTGCCTGGAGGTTTCCATCAGGGGCGCAGCCCAAGACAGTGTCCACAATAAGCTCCCTTGCCCCTCATTTGCCTAATATCAGGGTGGCCTGGACAGCCTTCCTGTGCACCAGGAGCGATCAAATAGGCATGCCTTTAATACTTCTCTGCTTCTCCAATTTGAGGCCTACTGACTGCGGGGTATAGATTCTTTGTGTGAATTGGAGTCAGGAGAAAACCCAAGCACCTATGGGCTAGCCTCTGCAGGGCTTTGAAGAACTCATTTGACCCAAAGCATCCCTATGCTCTCTTGATGGAGGTCAGGAACCTTACAGAGGAAGGCGAGAGACTTCATCCCAAATGACTGCTTTTTTGCCATTTTGGCTTTGGATGCACACATGGGATCTTTCTTCAATCCATCAGGTGCTGACAATCTAAGCCACAGCCTCACACAGGGCCAAGAGGCTGATTCAGACACATCCCTTTGCAAAGCAATGAAGCAAAGAGCCACAGGTGATGCCCATTCATTTCCATTTGAAAACTGTTTTCTTCAGGCTTCACAAAGGGGTGCCCTGAGGCAAAGGCCTTCCTGACATTCAGGGCAACAGAACAATACATAAGCAAAAGGCCCAAAGCAGGCTTTCTCCACTGAGACTTTACTGGTCCCACTGATATCTGAGTTTTCTGACATGCTCACCATTCCTTTCAGCTATCCAGTACATGGCCAAGTCACAGAGCTTGGAGGTGGTACATATCTTGGACACAAAACCATGAGCCTATTCTGGAGAGTGGCCAGAATTCAGGAAGAAAACAGGAAGTTAGGAAGATAGTAGGTGTTGCCCATCCATAAGGCAAGCCGCAGTCCATTCATAAATTGGGCAGGATGAATACTGGGAAGCTTTCTACTAGACAGGACACATCCATTGATGCATTCTCTTTTCTAATGTCTACAACCAGGGACACAGTGAGATACACAAACTTAGAAACACTCACCTTGTCAAAAGACTTACTGGAAACAGTCCACTCCAAACAAACAAACCGCCTTTCCTACCTATTCTCAGAACATGAGACAAATCCACAAACTCACCCCCACACCCACAAAGGCACCTCCTTCCCCCAAGTAGGTCTGTGACTACCTGGAGTGTCGTCTGACTGCTGGGCCATACTATGTTGCCCCGAAATGGCCTGTCCTGTCTCAGATCTGGCCTCCTTGGCCAACTCTGTGTAGTTGTCAGGAGCCAGCGGTGAGCCACTACCTGCTTTCTCAGGCCAGGCCCTCTTCAGTGCTTTCCTGGCATTTGGCCATCCTCACATCAGTAGGGACCAAGGAAGACTGACTCTGTCCTTGGTAAATCCAAACAAGTGAGCCCACTGGGACTGGGACTGGGACTGCCACTGGGTGCCTGGCTTCCTGGATCCCAAGTTCAGAGAGTTCCATCACCAAGGAAGTGAGGTGAGGTCACTTCCTTCAGGAACTGAATGAGGTCACTGCCTGGCAACCACTGTGTCCTAACTGTTGCTTGCAAGGGTCCCAGGAGATGGAGGCTGCCCCTGCTTCCTGTGACACTTTCACAAGTTAGAATGGAATATCAACCATAGGCACCAAGGAACAGCTCTCCACACAGGCCTGGTTTGGTCCATCTTGTCTACATTAAGAAGAGAGAGGCTCATTCACACACATCCCTTCATCCTGACCAGGTTGTTTGCCATGGAAGATGACTTTTGCTCTCTCAGGTCCTTCAGAGCTGCCTACATCTTCTCCAGGGTTCATTTCTGCATGGACCTTTGAGGTTCTCAGCAGGTGGAAGATCCCCTCCATTCCTGTATTGTAAGACCAACTCTGTCCCTGCTCTTCTGTAAAGTTAGATTGAGGGAACAGTGTCTGGTTAGGGTTAAGAACATGTTCGATTTGGGTTAGGAATCATTCTGCTGGTTGTAGAATGGTATTGGGAACCTGTGATATTTATAATCATATATAGGTGAAATATATGTATGAAAACAGAAATCTAAGTAAGATTTGAAGGCCAGAAGGGCATTGGGCCCTTGATTGGGATACGTAGCTTTGAATTACATTCTGCACAGATGTCTCAGATAAATTGATATACAATGGCATAGGACCATGTACCTTGGATGATTGAATGTAGAAGAGAACATCCAGTCAAAAAGGGATAGTAGGTAAGATTAGGAAGCTAGTCGGTAGGTTTAGGAAGAAGAGTGAGTGTAAAATTTGGACCAAATGTTCTTTAGCAATTGGGTGTCGGTTAGAGAGTGAATGTAAATGTCAGCACATGTGAAGAGTCAGTCACAATGATGAACTGGGGAAAAATAGGTAGGAAAGCAGATATCAATAGAGACATTAGGAAATCAGGCAAAGTATAAGGTGAGTGATAGGATTAGACATTTTCAACAGGGTTGAGGTTGAATATGTAATCTTAGGAAGAAACAAGTGTGTAGTCACCAATAGGATTGACATTGGAGAGCATTAGGCAACCTGGAGAAGGAAGTTTTTAGTAATCCATGCTCACTTTCCAATTAGGCTTTGCTACAATCATAAGTGTGACCTTTGCATTTTGTGTCCAGAATATGACAGTGATAAAATGTATATGTAGATCAGGTGAAATGAGTATTTCTTCCACCATTGCTGGGAGCAATATGTTGAAGACGTATTAATTAGTATTTGGGGGTACAAATAGGTGTACCCTGGGTCTATGAATATAGAGATAATGCATGAATAGACCATACTGTGAATAAATAATATAACTGCTTCCAATTTACATAATGGATTGAGTTGATATCTGAAAGTATATAGGAAATCTTATATTGATACACAATCATTCATTCCTACCAGTTATACACCTAATGGCAATATTAGGGTTATGGTTTACCCTGAAGGGTGTGTGAGTTTTGCTTCAAAAGTGATTATGGAAATGGAAAATCATGGGTTTGGAAAGAAGTCTCATGAACGAACCAGTCAAGAAACATGGAGGAATACATGTGTTCTGAAGCAGGAAGGGATTGAAAGTGAACCAAATGCCTAGAAATGTTTAAACTTGAGGATGAAATATACATCCTATGATGTGCATCAGCTGAGAAATAGTAAGGTACCAGTGTTGAATAAAAATGAACGTCAAAATACACATCATGTCCCATAGGAATGTACTTGCATTGATGTTAAACTGGGTCAGTTACTGTAGAAAGATTAGGATTTCTATGAACCATCCACTGAAGTTAGTTTTCAGTACTAGGAAAAAAATATGTATTTCAGGTGGATAAATATTTCTGAGAATAATCTTGTGAAAAGTTGATTATAAATCCACATATATGAACATGAATGAATTTAGGGAATGTATCATAAGACACATATATTTCATATTTTGAAAAATCTGGAGAGAGTTTGTGTGTGTCTGTGTATATATATATATCTATATATACACACACACACAAAACACACACACAGACACTAAAAATTCGAAATATATATGCCATTCAAAATTCATGATGAAATATATATCATCCACAGATCCAAAAATATTTATTTTACTGAACATGGATTTTTGTATCCTGTTGTTCAAGTAGGAAGCTCACCCATAGGTTGAATTTTCAGTTCCAACAGCGTTTGGGAGGAGTGATCTCTTCTCACAATTTGTATCTGCCAAGTCAGCCACCTCACAAGAATATACGTGGGATACCAGGTAGGATTCTATATGTGCATGTAAAAATACATGTGCTGAATAGGCTACAGAGAAAGGGAGACAGGAATTCACATATTTGTTAACTTTGAAAACACATGGAGAACTATTTCTATTCAATTGGACTAGATTTATAACATCTACCCTTTATAATGCAAAAGGCAAGTGCAACTATACACCATGCCTCCTCTGAACTGCTTGTATTTCTATTCTGTTTGGGTTCTTTTTCTCCATCATATTAGGATTCATAGTCAGAGTCTAGTAGGGTATGGGTTAGTGTCAGGGAATCAGTATTTCAAATGGAAAATAGGAAATGAATCCAATGTGTATGCAAATACGTGCTACACAAAAATCTTCCCACTCTCATCCAGAACAATGCCTTGACATGACCTTCGCCCCAAGGAAGAAGCAACTCGAGGGGAAGAGTTAGAAAATCTGTGGATACATATGTGGAATGGAAAATGCTCAGGAGTTCCCAACCTTGGAGGTGGTAGAGGAGTTTCCATAAGTAAGGGACAGGGTAAACACTCCACAAACATGGAGCTCTGCTGGCCTAAAGACTTCGTGAGAAACTGCCTCTGAGGTTGGGCACTTGAAATATATGTTGTTGTCAGGAGCTTTAGCTTCCTTTGTAGTGAGACCATCAAAGCTGGGTCTGCATCTATGTGACCTGGAGGACATGGTTTCTGATTTTCCAATGAACATGAGGCAGAAGTGCTGAATTCTCTCTTTGTAGGTCCACAGTGGCCACTGGAGGCTAAGTGTCTCCCCGTGTGGACTGTGAAGCCATTTGGTCCTCCTCTACTTTTCGTGGTGTTTCTGGCTGCTGCACTGGGAGTTTGGTATTTGCTTCATGAAATACAAGGAGTTCAACTGGGACACAGTGCTGGAGGGAGTTCTGTCACTTGTGGTGGGTCAGGGTCCTAGGAGAATGCACCAACCAGTCTTCTATCCCACAGAGTTTGCCCCCTTGACCCTAGCAACCTGATTCTGAACATTGCCCTGAAACCTCTCCATATAACAAGATGCCTTTACATATAAGTGTCTGCCGGCTGCACCATGTCAGTCACAAGCCATTTGGAAGCCAATGTCAGATCCACATGGCCCTACCACAGATGTTTTATCACACTCCTGCACACCACTTCTCTAGGCCCACTACTCAGCAGGCCCCAACTTACTGGCATCTCTGTTCTACACCATTTTCATGAAACCCAGTCCATCAAGGCACTGTCTGTTACACTCCTGATCAGCAACAGGATATCTAAATGTTCTCCAGTGACACCTGGTCATGGGAACTTAAAAATTTCATGGTATTTATCTAGTCATTTTTCAAGGATGAAGTTGGAGGCACTGTGGGTTTCCATTCATTCAGGAACCATTAAATGGTGAGGAAGCTCATTTCAATGAAAGCTCTGGAGAACTCTCACAAACAAGGCTTCCCAAAGAGTGGCCAAAAGGTCGCATGAAGCCAGGCCCATTGAGGTCTACCATATGAGGTCCATGTGTGTTTTGACTCTCAACGATGGCTGCCAGGTGTGTAAGAATAAAATCATGTGATATCCTGGCTGAGATTCCCAGTGCTCTGTGGAAAGCCAACCTGGGCCTAGATCACAGTTTCCAAGGGCGACTCTCATGCGTGGCCTACTAAAATCTCAACACAGTTCATGGCAATACTTCTCTGAGGTCAGTTCCAGAACTCAGTCCCCAAGGGGAATCACACCAGAGTTCACGCCAAGGTGGACCCAGTCATCTCTTCCAACCGCCACACAAAGGACCACAATTCCAACCAAAACACTGCCACATGGCCCTCATCTTCTTCCATATACACACTCATCATAACCTCTGGCTGGAGGTTTCCATCAGGGGCGCAGCCCAAGACAGTGTCCACAATAAGCTCCCTTGCCCCTCATTTGCCTAATATCAGGGTGGCCTGGACAGCCTTCCTGTGCACCAGGAGTGATCAAATAGTCCTGCCTTTAATACTTCTCTGCTTCTCCAATTTGAGGCCTACTGACTGCGGGGTATAGATTCTTTGTGTGAATTGGAGTCAGGAGAAAACCCAAGCACCTATGGGCTAGCCTCTGCAGGGCTTTGAAGAACTCATTTGACCCAAAGCATCCCTATGCTCTCTTGATGGAGGTCAGGAACCTTACAGAGGAAGGCGAGAGACTTCATCCCAAATGACTGCTTTTTTGCCATTTTGGCTTTGGATGCACACATGGGATCTTTCTTCAATCCATCAGGTGCTGACAATCTAAGCCACAGCCTCACACAGGGCCAAGAGGCTGATTCAGACACATCCCTTTGCAAAGCAATGAAGCAAAGAGCCACAGGTGATGCCCATTCATTTCCATTTGAAAACTGTTTTCTTCAGGCTTCACAAAGGGGTGCCCTGAGGCAAAGGCCTTCCTGACATTCAGGGCAACAGAACAATACATAAGCAAAAGGCCCAAAGCAGGCTTTCTCCACTGAGACTTTACTGGTCCCACTGATATCTGAGTTTTCTGACATGCTCACCATTCCTTTCAGCTATCCAGTACATGGCCAAGTCACAGAGCTTGGAGGTGGTACATATCTTGGACACAAAACCATGAGCCTATTCTGGAGAGTGGCCAGAATTCAGGAAGAAAACAGGAAGTTAGGAAGATAGTAGGTGTTGCCCATCCATAAGGCAAGCCGCAGTCCATTCATAAATTGGGCAGGATGAATACTGGGAAGCTTTCTACTAGACAGGACACATCCATTGATGCATTCTCTTTTCTAATGTCTACAACCAGGGACACAGTGAGATACACAAACTTAGAAACACTCACCTTGTCAAAAGACTTACTGGAAACAGTCCACTCCAAACAAACAAACCGCCTTTCCTACCTATTCTCAGAACATGAGACAAATCCACAAACTCACCCCCACACCCACAAAGGCACCTCCTTCCCCCAAGTAGGTCTGTGACTACCTGGAGTGTCGTCTGACTGCTGGGCCATACTATGTTGCCCCGAAATGGCCTGTCCTGTCTCAGATCTGGCCTCCTTGGCCAACTCTGTGTAGTTGTCAGGAGCCAGCGGTGAGCCACTACCTGCTTTCTCAGGCCAGGCCCTCTTCAGTGCTTTCCTGGCATTTGGCCATCCTCACATCAGTAGGGACCAAGGAAGACTGACTCTGTCCTTGGTAAATCCAAACAAGTGAGCCCACTGGGACTGGGACTGGGACTGCCACTGGGTGCCTGGCTTCCTGGATCCCAAGTTCAGAGAGTTCCATCACCAAGGAAGTGAGGTGAGGTCACTTCCTTCAGGAACTGAATGAGGTCACTGCCTGGCAACCACTGTGTCCTAACTGTTGCTTGCAAGGGTCCCAGGAGATGGAGGCTGCCCCTGCTTCCTGTGACACTTTCACAAGTTAGAATGGAATATCAACCATAGGCACCAAGGAACAGCTCTCCACACAGGCCTGGTTTGGTCCATCTTGTCTACATTAAGAAGAGAGAGGCTCATTCACACACATCCCTTCATCCTGACCAGGTTGTTTGCCATGGAAGATGACTTTTGCTCTCTCAGGTCCTTCAGAGCTGCCTACATCTTCTCCAGGGTTCATTTCTGCATGGACCTTTGAGGTTCTCAGCAGGTGGAAGATCCCCTCCATTCCTGAATTGTAAGACCAACTCTGTCCCTGCTCTTCTGTAAAGTTAGATTGAGGGAACAGTGTCTGGTTAGGGTTAAGAACATGTTCGATTTGGGTTAGGAATCATTCTGCTGGTTGTAGAATGGTATTGGGAACCTGTGATATTTATAATCATATATAGGTGAAATATATGTATGAAAACAGAAATCTAAGTAAGATTTGAAGGCCAGAAGGGCATTGGGCCCTTGATTGGGATACGTAGCTTTGAATTACATTCTGCACAGATGTCTCAGATAAATTGATATACAATGGCATAGGACCATGTACCTTGGATGATTGAATGTAGAAGAGAACATCCAGTCAAAAAGGGATAGTAGGTAAGATTAGGAAGCTAGTCGGTAGGTTTAGGAAGAAGAGTGAGTGTAAAATTTGGACCAAATGTTCTTTAGCAATTGGGTGTCGGTTAGAGAGTGAATGTAAATGTCAGCACATGTGAAGAGTCAGTCACAATGATGAACTGGGGAAAAATAGGTAGGAAAGCAGATATCAATAGAGACATTAGGAAATCAGGCAAAGTATAAGGTGAGTGATAGGATTAGACATTTTCAACAGGGTTGAGGTTGAATATGTAATCTTAGGAAGAAACAAGTGTGTAGTCACCAATAGGATTGACATTGGAGAGCATTAGGCAACCTGGAGAAGGAAGTTTTTAGTAATCCATGCTCACTTTCCAATTAGGCTTTGCTACAATCATAAGTGTGACCTTTGCATTTTGTGTCCAGAATATGACAGTGATAAAATGTATATGTAGATCAGGTGAAATGAGTATTTCTTCCACCATTGCTGGGAGCAATATGTTGAAGACGTATTAATTAGTATTTGGGGGTACAAATAGGTGTACCCTGGGTCTATGAATATAGAGATAATGCATGAATAGACCATACTGTGAATAAATAATATAACTGCTTCCAATTTACATAATGGATTGAGTTGATATCTGAAAGTATATAGGAAATCTTATATTGATACACAATCATTCATTCCTACCAGTTATACACCTAATGGCAATATTAGGGTTATGGTTTACCCTGAAGGGTGTGTGAGTTTTGCTTCAAAAGTGATTATGGAAATGGAAAATCATGGGTTTGGAAAGAAGTCTCATGAACGAACCAGTCAAGAAACATGGAGGAATACATGTGTTCTGAAGCAGGAAGGGATTGAAAGTGAACCAAATGCCTAGAAATGTTTAAACTTGAGGATGAAATATACATCCTATGATGTGCATCAGCTGAGAAATAGTAAGGTACCAGTGTTGAATAAAAATGAACGTCAAAATACACATCATGTCCCATAGGAATGTACTTGCATTGATGTTAAACTGGGTCAGTTACTGTAGAAAGATTAGGATTTCTATGAACCATCCACTGAAGTTAGTTTTCAGTACTAGGAAAAAAATATGTATTTCAGGTGGATAAATATTTCTGAGAATAATCTTGTGAAAAGTTGATTATAAATCCACATATATGAACATGAATGAATTTAGGGAATGTATCATAAGACACATATATTTCATATTTTGAAAAATCTGGAGAGAGTTTGTGTGTGTCTGTGTATATATATATATATCTATATATACACACACACACAAAACACACACACAGACACTAAAAATTCGAAATATATATGCCATTCAAAATTCATGATGAAATATATATCATCCACAGATCCAAAAATATTTATTTTACTGAACATGGATTTTTGTATCCTGTTGTTCAAGTAGGAAGCTCACCCATAGGTTGAATTTTCAGTTCCAACAGCGTTTGGGAGGAGTGATCTCTTCTCACAATTTGTATCTGCCAAGTCAGCCACCTCACAAGAATATACGTGGGATACCAGGTAGGATTCTATATGTGCATGTAAAAATACATGTGCTGAATAGGCTACAGAGAAAGGGAGACAGGAATTCACATATTTGTTAACTTTGAAAACACATGGAGAACTATTTCTATTCAATTGGACTAGATTTATAACATCTACCCTTTATAATGCAAAAGGCAAGTGCAACTATACACCATGCCTCCTCTGAACTGCTTGTATTTCTATTCTGTTTGGGTTCTTTTTCTCCATCATATTAGGATTCATAGTCAGAGTCTAGTAGGGTATGGGTTAGTGTCAGGGAATCAGTATTTCAAATGGAAAATAGGAAATGAATCCAATGTGTATGCAAATACGTGCTACACAAAAATCTTCCCACTCTCATCCAGAACAATGCCTTGACATGACCTTCGCCCCAAGGAAGAAGCAACTCGAGGGGAAGAGTTAGAAAATCTGTGGATACATATGTGGAATGGAAAATGCTCAGGAGTTCCCAACCTTGGAGGTGGTAGAGGAGTTTCCATAAGTAAGGGACAGGGTAAACACTCCACAAACATGGAGCTCTGCTGGCCTAAAGACTTCGTGAGAAACTGCCTCTGAGGTTGGGCACTTGAAATATATGTTGTTGTCAGGAGCTTTAGCTTCCTTTGTAGTGAGACCATCAAAGCTGGGTCTGCATCTATGTGACCTGGAGGACATGGTTTCTGATTTTCCAATGAACATGAGGCAGAAGTGCTGAATTCTCTCTTTGTAGGTCCACAGTGGCCACTGGAGGCTAAGTGTCTCCCCGTGTGGACTGTGAAGCCATTTGGTCCTCCTCTACTTTTCGTGGTGTTTCTGGCTGCTGCACTGGGAGTTTGGTATTTGCTTCATGAAATACAAGGAGTTCAACTGGGACACAGTGCTGGAGGGAGTTCTGTCACTTGTGGTGGGTCAGGGTCCTAGGAGAATGCACCAACCAGTCTTCTATCCCACAGAGTTTGCCCCCTTGACCCTAGCAACCTGATTCTGAACATTGCCCTGAAACCTCTCCATATAACAAGATGCCTTTACATATAAGTGTCTGCCGGCTGCACCATGTCAGTCACAAGCCATTTGGAAGCCAATGTCAGATCCACATGGCCCTACCACAGATGTTTTATCACACTCCTGCACACCACTTCTCTAGGCCCACTACTCAGCAGGCCCCAACTTACTGGCATCTCTGTTCTACACCATTTTCATGAAACCCAGTCCATCAAGGCACTGTCTGTTACACTCCTGATCAGCAACAGGATATCTAAATGTTCTCCAGTGACACCTGGTCATGGGAACTTAAAAATTTCATGGTATTTATCTAGTCATTTTTCAAGGATGAAGTTGGAGGCACTGTGGGTTTCCATTCATTCAGGAACCATTAAATGGTGAGGAAGCTCATTTCAATGAAAGCTCTGGAGAACTCTCACAAACAAGGCTTCCCAAAGAGTGGCCAAAAGGTCGCATGAAGCCAGGCCCATTGAGGTCTACCATATGAGGTCCATGTGTGTTTTGACTCTCAACGATGGCTGCCAGGTCTGTAAGAATAAAATCATGTGATATCCTGGCTGAGATTCCCAGTGCTCTGTGGAAAGCCAACCTGGGCCTAGATCACAGTTTCCAAGGGCGACTCTCATGCGTGGCCTACTAAAATCTCAACACAGTTCATGGCAATACTTCTCTGAGGTCAGTTCCAGAACTCAGTCTCCAAGGGGAATCACACCAGAGTTCACGCCAAGGTGGACCCAGTCATCTCTTCCAACCGCCACACAAAGGACCACAATTCCAACCAAAACACTGCCACATGGCCCTCATCTTCTTCCATATACACACTCATCATAACCTCTGCCTGGAGGTTTCCATCAGGGGCGCAGCCCAAGACAGTGTCCACAATAAGCTCCCTTGCCCCTCATTTGCCTAATATCAGGGTGGCCTGGACAGCCTTCCTGTGCACCAGGAGTGATCAAATAGGCATGCCTTTAACACTTCTCTGCTTCTCCAAATTTGAGGCCTACTGACTGCGGGGTATAGATTCTTTGTGTGAATTGGAGTCAGGAGAAAACCCAAGCACCTATGGGCTAGCCTCTGCAGGGCTTTGAAGAACTCATTTGACCCAAAGCATCCCTATGCTCTCTTGATGGAGGTCAGGAACCTTACAGAGGAAGGCGAGAGACTTCATCCCAAATGACTGCTTTTTTGCCATTTTGGCTTTGGATGCACACATGGGATCTTTCTTCAATCCATCAGGTGCTGACAATCCAAGCCACAGCCTCACACAGGGCCAAGAGGCTGATTCAGACACATCCCTTTGCAAAGCAATGAAGCAAAGAGCCACAGGTGATGCCCATTCATTTCCATTTGAAAACTGTTTTCTTCAGGCTTCACAAAGGGGTGCCCTGAGGCAAAGGCCTTCCTGACATTCAGGGCAACAGAACAATACATAAGCAAAAGGCCCAAAGCAGGCTTTCTCCACTGAGACTTTACTGGTCCCACTGATATCTGAGTTTTCTGACATGCTCACCATTCCTTTCAGCTATCCAGTACATGGCCAAGTCACAGAGCTTGGAGGTGGTACATATCTTGGACACAAAACCATGAGCCTATTCTGGAGAGTGGCCAGAATTCAGGAAGAAAACAGGAAGTTAGGAAGATAGTAGGTGTTGCCCATCCATAAGGCAAGCCGCAGTCCATTCATAAATTGGGCAGGATGAATACTGGGAAGCTTTCTACTAGACAGGACACATCCATTGATGCATTCTCTTTTCTAATGTCTACAACCAGGGACACAGTGAGATACACAAACTTAGAAACACTCACCTTGTCAAAAGACTTACTGGAAACAGTCCACTCCAAACAAACAAACCGCCTTTCCTACCTATTCTCAGAACATGAGACAAATCCACAAACTCACCCCCACACCCACAAAGGCACCTCCTTCCCCCAAGTAGGTCTGTGACTACCTGGAGTGTCGTCTGACTGCTGGGCCATACTATGTTGCCCCGAAATGGCCTGTCCTGTCTCAGATCTGGCCTCCTTGGCCAACTCTGTGTAGTTGTCAGGAGCCAGCGGTGAGCCACTACCTGCTTTCTCAGGCCAGGCCCTCTTCAGTGCTTTCCTGGCATTTGGCCATCCTCACATCAGTAGGGACCAAGGAAGACTGACTCTGTCCTTGGTAAATCCAAACAAGTGAGCCCACTGGGACTGGGACTGGGACTGCCACTGGGTGCCTGGCTTCCTGGATCCCAAGTTCAGAGAGTTCCATCACCAAGGAAGTGAGGTGAGGTCACTTCCTTCAGGAACTGAATGAGGTCACTGCCTGGCAACCACTGTGTCCTAACTGTTGCTTGCAAGGGTCCCAGGAGATGGAGGCTGCCCCTGCTTCCTGTGACACTTTCACAAGTTAGAATGGAATATCAACCATAGGCACCAAGGAACAGCTCTCCACACAGGCCTGGTTTGGTCCATCTTGTCTACATTAAGAAGAGAGAGGCTCATTCACACACATCCCTTCATCCTGACCAGGTTGTTTGCCATGGAAGATGACTTTTGCTCTCTCAGGTCCTTCGTAGCTGCCTTCATCTTCTCCAGGGTTCATTTCTGCATGGACCTTTGAGGTTCTCAGCAGGTGGAAGATCCCCTCCATTCCTGTATTGTAAGACCAACTCTGTCCCTGCTCTTCTGTAAAGTTAGATTGAGGGAACAGTGTCTGGTTAGGGTTAAGAACATGTTCGATTTGGGTTAGGAATCATTCTGCTGGTTGTAGAATGGTATTGGGAACCTGTGATATTTATAATCATATATAGGTGAAATATATGTATGAAAACAGAAATCTAAGTAAGATTTGAAGGCCAGAAGGGCATTGGGCCCTTGATTGGGATACGTAGCTTTGAATTACATTCTGCACAGATGTCTCAGATAAATTGATATACAATGGCATAGGACCATGTACCTTGGATGATTGAATGTAGAAGACAACATCCAGTCAAAAAGGGATAGTAGGTAAGATTAGGAAGCTAGTCGGTAGGTTTAGGAAGAAGAGTGAGTGTAAAATTTGGACCAAATGTTCTTTAGCAATTGGGTGTCGGTTAGAGAGTGAATGTAAATGTCAGCACATGTGAAGAGTCAGTCACAATGATGAACTGGGGAAAAATAGGTAGGAAAGCAGATATCAATAGAGACATTAGGAAATCAGGCAAAGTATAAGGTGAGTGATAGGATTAGACATTTTCAACAGGGTTGAGGTTGAATATGTAATCTTAGGAAGAAACAAGTGTGTAGTCACCAATAGGATTGACATTGGAGAGCATTAGGCAACCTGGAGAAGGAAGTTTTTAGTAATCCATGCTCACTTTCCAATTAGGCTTTGCTACAATCATAAGTGTGACCTTTGCATTTTGTGTCCAGAATATGACAGTGATAAAATGTATATGTAGATCAGGTGAAATGAGTATTTCTTCCACCATTGCTGGGAGCAATATGTTGAAGACGTATTAATTAGTATTTGGGGGTACAAATAGGTGTACCCTGGGTCTATGAATATAGAGATAATGCATGAATAGACCATACTGTGAATAAATAATATAACTGCTTCCAATTTACATAATGGATTGAGTTGATATCTGAAAGTATATAGGAAATCTTATATTGATACACAATCATTCATTCCTACCAGTTATACACCTAATGGCAATATTAGGGTTATGGTTTACCCTGAAGGGTGTGTGAGTTTTGCTTCAAAAGTGATTATGGAAATGGAAAATCATGGGTTTGGAAAGAAGTCTCATGAACGAACCAGTCAAGAAACATGGAGGAATACATGTGTTCTGAAGCAGGAAGGGATTGAAAGTGAACCAAATGCCTAGAAATGTTTAAACTTGAGGATGAAATATACATCCTATGATGTGCATCAGCTGAGAAATAGTAAGGTACCAGTGTTGAATAAAAATGAACGTCAAAATACACATCATGTCCCATAGGAATGTACTTGCATTGATGTTAAACTGGGTCAGTTACTGTAGAAAGATTAGGATTTCTATGAACCATCCACTGAAGTTAGTTTTCAGTACTAGGAAAAAAATATGTATTTCAGGTGGATAAATATTTCTGAGAATAATCTTGTGAAAAGTTGATTATAAATCCACATATATGAACATGAATGAATTTAGGGAATGTATCATAAGACACATATATTTCATATTTTGAAAAATCTGGAGAGAGTTTGTGTGTGTCTGTGTATATATATATATCTATATATACACACACACACAAAACACACACACAGACATTAAAAATTCGAAATATATATGCCATTCAAAATTCATGATGAAATATATATCATCCACAGATCCAAAAATATTTATTTTACTGAACATGGATTTTTGTATCCTGTTGTTCAAGTAGGAAGCTCACCCATAGGTTGAATTTTCAGTTCCAACAGCGTTTGGGAGGAGTGATCTCTTCTCACAATTTGTATCTGCCAAGTCAGCCACCTCACAAGAATATACGTGGGATACCAGGTAGGATTCTATATGTGCATGTAAAAATACATGTGCTGAATAGGCTACAGAGAAAGGGAGACAGGAATTCACATATTTGTTAACTTTGAAAACACATGGAGAACTATTTCTATTCAATTGGACTAGATTTATAACATCTACCCTTTATAATGCAAAAGGCAAGTGCAACTATACACCATGCCTCCTCTGAACTGCTTGTATTTCTATTCTGTTTGGGTTCTTTTTCTCCATCATATTAGGATTCATAGTCAGAGTCTAGTAGGGTATGGGTTAGTGTCAGGGAATCAGTATTTCAAATGGAAAATAGGAAATGAATCCAATGTGTATGCAAATACGTGCTACACAAAAATCTTCCCACTCTCATCCAGAACAATGCCTTGACATGACCTTCGCCCCAAGGAAGAAGCAACTCGAGGGGAAGAGTTAGAAAATCTGTGGATACATATGTGGAATGGAAAATGCTCAGGAGTTCCCAACCTTGGAGGTGGTAGAGGAGTTTCCATAAGTAAGGGACAGGGTAAACACTCCACAAACATGGAGCTCTGCTGGCCTAAAGACTTCGTGAGAAACTGCCTCTGAGGTTGGGCACTTGAAATATATGTTGTTGTCAGGAGCTTTAGCTTCCTTTGTAGTGAGACCATCAAAGCTGGGTCTGCATCTATGTGACCTGGAGGACATGGTTTCTGATTTTCCAATGAACATGAGGCAGAAGTGCTGAATTCTCTCTTTGTAGGTCCACAGTGGCCACTGGAGGCTAAGTGTCTCCCCGTGTGGACTGTGAAGCCATTTGGTCCTCCTCTACTTTTCGTGGTGTTTCTGGCTGCTGCACTGGGAGTTTGGTATTTGCTTCATGAAATACAAGGAGTTCAACTGGGACACAGTGCTGGAGGGAGTTCTGTCACTTGTGGTGGGTCAGGGTCCTAGGAGAATGCACCAACCAGTCTTCTATCCCACAGAGTTTGCCCCCTTGACCCTAGCAACCTGATTCTGAACATTGCCCTGAAAACTCTCCATATAACAAGATGCCTTTACATATAAGTGTCTGCCGGCTGCACCATGTCAGTCACAAGCCATTTGGAAGCCAATGTCAGATCCACATGGCCCTACCACAGATGTTTTATCACACTCCTGCACACCACTTCTCTAGGCCCACTACTCAGCAGGCCC
This sequence comes from Urocitellus parryii, assembly GCF_045843805.1. Taxonomy (NCBI): domain Eukaryota; kingdom Metazoa; phylum Chordata; class Mammalia; order Rodentia; family Sciuridae; genus Urocitellus; species Urocitellus parryii. The sequence continues at coordinate 304,178 of NW_027552341.1, forward strand.
CAACTTACTGGCATCTCTGTTCTACACCATTTTCATGAAACCCAGTCCATCAAGGCACTGTCTGTTACACTCCTGATCAGCAACAGGATATCTAAATGTTCTCCAGTGACACCTGGTCATGGGAACTTAAAAATTTCATGGTATTTATCTAGTCATTTTTCAAGGATGAAGTTGGAGGCACTGTGGGTTTCCATTCATTCAGGAACCATTAAATGGTGAGGAAGCTCATTTCAATGAAAGCTCTGGAGAACTCTCACAAACAAGGCTTCCCAAAGAGTGGCCAAAAGGTCGCATGAAGCCAGGCCCATTGAGGTCTACCATATGAGGTCCATGTGTGTTTTGACTCTCAACGATGGCTGCCAGGTCTGTAAGGATAAAATCATGTGATATCCTGGCTGAGATTCCCAGTGCTCTGTGGAAAGCCAACCTGGGCCTAGATCTCAGTTTCCAAGGGCGACTCTCATGCGTGGCCTACTAAAATCTCAACACAGTTCATGGCAATACTTCTCTGAGGTCAGTTCCAGAACTCAGTCTCCAAGGGGAATCACACCAGAGTTCACGCCAAGGTGGACCCAGTCATCTCTTCCAACCGCCACACAAAGGACCACAATTCCAACCAAAACACTGCCACATGGCCCTCATCTTCTTCCATATACACACTCATCATAACCTCTGCCTGGAGGTTTCCATCAGGGGCGCAGCCCAAGACAGTGTCCACAATAAGCTCCCTTGCCCCTCATTTGCCTAATATCAGGGTGGCCTGGACAGCCTTCCTGTGCACCAGGAGTGATCAAATAGGCATGCCTTTAACACTTCTCTGCTTCTCCAATTTGAGGCCTACTGACTGCGGGGTATAGATTCTTTGTGTGAATTGGAGTCAGGAGAAAACCCAAGCACCTATGGGCTAGCCTCTGCAGGGCTTTGAAGAACTCATTTGACCCAAAGCATCCCTATGCTCTCTTGATGGAGGTCAGGAACCTTACAGAGGAAGGCGAGAGACTTCATCCCAAATGACTGCTTTTTTGCCATTTTGGCTTTGGATGCACACATGGGATCTTTCTTCAATCCATCAGGTGCTGACAATCTAAGCCACAGCCTCACACAGGGCCAAGAGGCTGATTCAGACACATCCCTTTGCAAAGCAATGAAGCAAAGAGCCACAGGTGATGCCCATTCATTTCCATTTGAAAACTGTTTTCTTCAGGCTTCACAAAGGGGTGCCCTGAGGCAAAGGCCTTCCTGACATTCAGGGCAACAGAACAATACATAAGCAAAAGGCCCAAAGCAGGCTTTCTCCACTGAGACTTTACTGGTCCCACTGATATCTGAGTTTTCTGACATGCTCACCATTCCTTTCAGCTATCCAGTACATGGCCAAGTCACAGAGCTTGGAGGTGGTACATATCTTGGACACAAAACCATGAGCCTATTCTGGAGAGTGGCCAGAATTCAGGAAGAAAACAGGAAGTTAGGAAGATAGTAGGTGTTGCCCATCCATAAGGCAAGCCGCAGTCCATTCATAAATTGGGCAGGATGAATACTGGGAAGCTTTCTACTAGACAGGACACATCCATTGATGCATTCTCTTTTCTAATGTCTACAACCAGGGACACAGTGAGATACACAAACTTAGAAACACTCACCTTGTCAAAAGACTTACTGGAAACAGTCCACTCCAAACAAACAAACCGCCTTTCCTACCTATTCTCAGAACATGAGACAAATCCACAAACTCACCCCCACACCCACAAAGGCACCTCCTTCCCCCAAGTAGGTCTGTGACTACCTGGAGTGTCGTCTGACTGCTGGGCCATACTATGTTGCCCCGAAATGGCCTGTCCTGTCTCAGATCTGGCCTCCTTGGCCAACTCTGTGTAGTTGTCAGGAGCCAGCGGTGAGCCACTACCTGCTTTCTCAGGCCAGGCCCTCTTCAGTGCTTTCCTGGCATTTGGCCATCCTCACATCAGTAGGGACCAAGGAAGACTGACTCTGTCCTTGGTAAATCCAAACAAGTGAGCCCACTGGGACTGGGACTGGGACTGCCACTGGGTGCCTGGCTTCCTGGATCCCAAGTTCAGAGAGTTCCATCACCAAGGAAGTGAGGTGAGGTCACTTCCTTCAGGAACTGAATGAGGTCACTGCCTGGCAACCACTGTGTCCTAACTGTTGCTTGCAAGGGTCCCAGGAGATGGAGGCTGCCCCTGCTTCCTGTGACACTTTCACAAGTTAGAATGGAATATCAACCATAGGCACCAAGGAACAGCTCTCCACACAGGCCTGGTTTGGTCCATCTTGTCTACATTAAGAAGAGAGAGGCTCATTCACACACATCCCTTCATCCTGACCAGGTTGTTTGCCATGGAAGATGACTTTTGCTCTCTCAGGTCCTTCAGAGCTGCCTACATCTTCTCCAGGGTTCATTTCTGCATGGACCTTTGAGGTTCTCAGCAGGTGGAAGATCCCCTCCATTCCTGTATTGTAAGACCAACTCTGTCCCTGCTCTTCTGTAAAGTTAGATTGAGGGAACAGTGTCTGGTTAGGGTTAAGAACATGTTCGATTTGGGTTAGGAATCATTCTGCTGGTTGTAGAATGGTATTGGGAACCTGTGATATTTATAATCATATATAGGTGAAATATATGTATGAAAACAGAAATCTAAGTAAGATTTGAAGGCCAGAAGGGCATTGGGCCCTTGATTGGGATACGTAGCTTTGAATTACATTCTGCACAGATGTCTCAGATAAATTGATATACAATGGCATAGGACCATGTACCTTGGATGATTGAATGTAGAAGACAACATCCAGTCAAAAAGGGATAGTAGGTAAGATTAGGAAGCTAGTCGGTAGGTTTAGGAAGAAGAGTGAGTGTAAAATTTGGACCAAATGTTCTTTAGCAATTGGGTGTCGGTTAGAGAGTGAATGTAAATGTCAGCACATGTGAAGAGTCAGTCACAATGATGAACTGGGGAAAAATAGGTAGGAAAGCAGATATCAATAGAGACATTAGGAAATCAGGCAAAGTATAAGGTGAGTGATAGGATTAGACATTTTCAACAGGGTTGAGGTTGAATATGTAATCTTAGGAAGAAACAAGTGTGTAGTCACCAATAGGATTGACATTGGAGAGCATTAGGCAACCTGGAGAAGGAAGTTTTTAGTAATCCATGCTCACTTTCCAATTAGGCTTTGCTACAATCATAAGTGTGACCTTTGCATTTTGTGTCCAGAATATGACAGTGATAAAATGTATATGTAGATCAGGTGAAATGAGTATTTCTTCCACCATTGCTGGGAGCAATATGTTGAAGACGTATTAATTAGTATTTGGGGGTACAAATAGGTGTACCCTGGGTCTATGAATATAGAGATAATGCATGAATAGACCATACTGTGAATAAATAATATAACTGCTTCCAATTTACATAATGGATTGAGTTGATATCTGAAAGTATATAGGAAATCTTATATTGATACACAATCATTCATTCCTACCAGTTATACACCTAATGGCAATATTAGGGTTATGGTTTACCCTGAAGGGTGTGTGAGTTTTGCTTCAAAAAGTGATTATGGAAATGGAAAATCATGGGTTTGGAAAGAAGTCTCATGAACGAACCAGTCAAGAAACATGGAGGAATACATGTGTTCTGAAGCAGGAAGGGATTGAAAGTGAACCAAATGCCTAGAAATGTTTAAACTTGAGGATGAAATATACATCCTATGATGTGCATCAGCTGAGAAATAGTAAGGTACCAGTGTTGATAACATGCAAAGTCAAGTACATCCATATGTCCCATAGGAATGTACTTGCATTGATGTTAAACTGGGTCAGTTACTGTAGAAAGATTAGGATTTCTATGAACCATCCACTGAAGTTAGTTTTCAGTACTAGGAAAAAATATGTATTTCAGGTGGATAAATATTTCTGAGAATAATCTTGTGAAAAGTTGATTATAAATCCACATATATGAACATGAATGAATTTAGGGAATGTATCATAAGACACATATATTTCATATTTTGAAAAATCTGGAGAGAGTTTGTGTGTGTCTGTGTATATATATATATCTATATATACACACACACACAAAACACACACACAGACACTAAAAATTCGAAATATATATGCCATTCAAAATTCATGATGAAATATATATCATCCACAGATCCAAAAATATTTATTTTACTGAACATGGATTTTTGTATCCTGTTGTTCAAGTAGGAAGCTCACCCATAGGTTGAATTTTCAGTTCCAACAGCGTTTGGGAGGAGTGATCTCTTCTCACAATTTGTATCTGCCAAGTCAGCCACCTCACAAGAATATACGTGGGATACCAGGTAGGATTCTATATGTGCATGTAAAAATACATGTGCTGAATAGGCTACAGAGAAAGGGAGACAGGAATTCACATATTTGTTAACTTTGAAAACACATGGAGAACTATTTCTATTCAATTGGACTAGATTTATAACATCTACCCTTTATAATGCAAAAGGCAAGTGCAACTATACACCATGCCTCCTCTGAACTGCTTGTATTTCTATTCTGTTTGGGTTCTTTTTCTCCATCATATTAGGATTCATAGTCAGAG